>NW_012236531.1:1342682-1499132 GCF_000787575.1 Acytostelium subglobosum LB1 | reverse complement strand
AGGACCACCTGCAGACAACTATAGATGGTCTCACCAATCTCGCAGCATGGCACAACAAACATTTCCCACAATCTCCAGCACTCACCAAGATCTTTTTTTTTTTCTTATATTTTGTCGAGTGGTACTTCAGTACCGTGCGGAGGAAGGTCTTCAAGCCCAACTTCATGTCGTTCTATCAGTATCAGAGGGCAGCATTATTGGAGCTCATCAAGAAGCACAATGTTGACTCGAGATACAAAGGACATAAGAATGTTTTCAACACGACCCGCAACTACAACTCAAATCAAGATCTGTCCTTCTGTCAAGCGTTGCTCACCGCGCTTACTCCAAAGTTCACGAGAGGTCACCAATCCAAGTTGGACAGCCGCTCTAACGCCGCCGACACTGGAGACAAGGGTGTAGGGGCACCCGCGGGTAACAAGAATGCTGTTCAACCGAACACAGGGAACGCTGGTAGTGCTTCCACAACCACACAGGACCAGCACTCTGTCCAAGAGCCATCAACCCAAGGTCCATCAAACAAGAAGCTAGATACCTCAAGCCTCAAGTTGTTTGCCAAGGCATATCCATGTATGAGAAGGAGGCTCACCTACAGGCAATCAACATGCAACTTGGACCCTACCCAGAGCAAGACGACCAGAGGACATCCTTGCCCTGATGAGTCGTGTTCAAAGATATACATCTCTGTCAACAGATTCAAGAAGCATCTAGTAGAGAGTCATTCATGGAGTTACGCCGATGCAGACACACTCATTGACACATGTGCCTACAAAGAACGATCACAGCTTGAAAAGGTGAAAGTTCAAGACCCTTCCCAGATAGACCATGAAGACCTTTGCACCGAGCTCCATGTCACCCAGAGCGATCATGTGCAGCTTCAAGAATCGGCCACTGCACCATCTGACCCATCTATCGTTGATGGTGAGCTCAGTATCCTTCAACGATACCAGCTGTCCCAACCTGAAGGTGAATCACCTGAATCTCACATCGATGGTGATATCTTTGTAGTGATTGACCTTGAGGGTACAAACATTGGCATTTGTGAGATTGCAGCTGTTTGTCTCCAATCCTCACGATCATTCTCAACTCTTATCCACCCTGGAAAGGGTAAGTCCAACCCCCACACACTATCACTCAATTACTCCAATCAGTCACTCATTCATACTCATTCATTTCATATCATTCAATCACACAATGGACAACCTGTTAACATTCTTCTAATATTATAATAGGTGTCCTCCACAGATTCAATCACTGCGCTGTCCCTTCTAAAGAGGTTATTAATCTCAAGTACGATTGGCAAACAGTTGGTCCAGTTTTCTTCTGTTGGTTGGAAGCTCTGAGACGCCATCCTCATCAAMCCATCTACTTGGTTGGTCACAATATCAAGGGTTATGACTCGCACATGCTGATCAAGGCCTCTGCACATTACAATGTTGCCATACCAATCAATATCAGAATGATTGAAACCCTCGATCATACCAACTGGTTGGCATTGCCCAATCGTCAGTTGAGCACCCTCAGCAAACACTACGATATTGTGAATCAACTTCCACACCGAGCCCTTTCCGATGTGATCACACTGATCAAAGTGATCGAGGAGATGTACCTGGACCCTCAGAATCCATTCTGGAAGGATCATCCCTTAGCCCCAGAGGACATCCCTGCAACGATGTTTTGGGATCACCTGTTATATATCAGATCCAAGATGGCAGCACCACAGCGGAATAGGACATTGAATGGAAAGGAGGAACWGAACGAGATGGACGACCTTCACAAAGATATTCCCGAGCAACAAGAGTCCGTTGTGCTTGGTGAAGAGCCACAACACAGCAAGAACAAGAAGAACAAGAAGAACAAGAAGAACGAGAAGAACGACAACAAACAGAACAAGAGAGGCAAGCCCAACAGGTGTGGAAATTGCCAACAAACAGGCCACAACAAGACAACATGCAAGAGCAAGCCTGTTGTTGATTCAAAGTCCGCCAAGACCGCCTCTGCCATTCCTCTGCCCACCCCACTGTCCATTGACTCTGACGACTTAATGATCACTGGCGACGCTGGTCCCAACCCTGACGCGAAGGCTTCACGAACACCTTCAACAATGCCTAGCCTATCATCCAAGTTCACTTCATGTGGCTTGGACGATCCCGATTATCGCCAACGTCTCGAAGCTGGTTGGCTCAAGTCATCCCATTTCTCCCATATCATCAGTTTGATTCTTTGCCAACAGTTCACGAAAGACGGTCTACAGAGTCAACCAAACCACCTATGTCATCACTCTGAGAAAGAGAGTTTAGATACGACTTGCGTGCATCCTCTGGCCAACTAACTAACTGCTACGCCAAGGGTCTCGAACAGGTGAAGCTGGCTACCCACGTTAATTCTAACACACCCGCAACCAATGATATAAATACGTTCATTAACGAGATCAATCAAATCACTCGTAATCTAATCGATATATCAATACCTAATAGTCTATTATCACTTATAATGCCAAGATGTCTTTTCTCAGAACACCATCCACTTGTGGAAAATCCGCCGTTGTTACTCTTCCACCACCAATAACAAACACAATAGACACCGACTTTCAGAATAACTATGTGGAAGATGAGAGTGATGAGGCCATTGTCTGTATCAAGTGTTGCTGGAGGAAACCAGCAACTGGGGATGTATGTAGTTTGCATTAGGAAGGTCCACCGAAAAGAGTTGGCCCTTAAGAAAGCACTTCTCAAGGGTGCGATCCGAGATCACCATCAACAGACCCAGGTAGCCAAGATCACTGGTCAACTGGAGAGATTCAACTTGGAGAGGAGCCGATCCCCTTCACCAACCTTGAATCCAGGCTCGCCGATGAACACCAGTAGTAAAAGTTCATACGGTCAAGGGTATAGACTAGGAACTGGAAACCCGTTCTCTAATGAGCCAGGAATGTAGCTCTAATGAACCATAGATCCTCACGTGTGACAGAGGGAGTTTTGCCACTTTTAATCCCAGCACCGACAGAGCACCGCTGTTATCCAACCAACAGTACTGTAATAAACACACGTTCTGTGGCCACCAACATCTCATAAATGCTTCCTTCTCTTGTGTTGCCTCATCATGTGCCGAGAGATTAATTTGCCACAAGAATCGCATGGTATCCTCTCTGTGTTGTAGGCCTTGATCTCATCTTTGAAGTCCTCATAGTACTGTTGATTGTACGACTTGTTGGTGTTGCTGCCACTCCTGTCGATGGTATTCTTTACGTCCATATTGATGGATGTAGAGATTATATTATGTAGTCGGTCCTATCTGGTTTCACATGCTTCTGGTCCCCATACCAGCTTGCCACCTTCCACCCTTGTAATCCAATCAGATCTAGGACGGAGTATCACCCAGTTCTCATGGCTAGGTAACTTTACTGTCTGTCTATATGATCGTGGACATTGGAGTCTCTTCTCTAACTCATCAACTTGCCTCTGTAGTTCCTCCATCTGTTTCCAGTCGTCTAGCTCTGTCTTTACGTCCATATTGATGGAAGTAAAGATTATATTTCAAACACTCCAACTGGCTTGAGCATGTTGTTGACGATGGCATTGGCACAATAGCCCTCGTAGCGCAGGTCGCCGCAGTCCTTGCCCAACTTGGGGTAATCCAATGACTTCTTGCCAGTCCTGACTGTCCATGGCTTGGTCGAGACGAATCCATCAGTGTGCACGCGCTTGATGCAGTCAATGTCATCCTTTATTATCGTCCCAATCATCTTGCGACCACGAGAGATGATGAATGGCATGATGCGAGCGAATGGCGTGTCGAACGTGTCGAGGTTGTTGATTGACTTGACCATGACGTTGCCATTGTGCGTGATGTTCATCGCATCGACYGAGTGRTTCTCTGGSAGACTGGCCTTGAAGTAAACRTCAGTGATKCCGAGCTCCTTGTCGACKACAACATTCTWCTCTGCCTTGATGTTGACATACTCTTTGGATTTGTTGTACTTGGAGAGAGCRCCCCAGAGACGTTGATAGAGCTCCTTGGCGCGRGGCACACCTGCYTCCTTCCACTCTAGTACCTGATCGATGAACTTGCCGAACAGCATGTTGCCRTTGACYCTGCMAGYTGGGWAGAGTWGGGCATTGTGCTTGYCRTCRTTRATCAGGTTGAATGTAAGTCCTAGMTCCTGSGCAAAGGTGAGGTCGTAGTGAGTATAATAGTTGTGCTCGCTGGGTCTRAATGCTCGATGCTCACCTTTGATGATCGCCCTGTAGATGCCAAAGGGGATGCCAGACTTGGCGCTGAGCTCCTCGTCAGTCAGTTGATGGAACTCGCCTYTCTTGATYGGSACTGAGAAGGTACTGCTCTTCATGATGGCRGCGTACATGCCAGAGACRTCGTACTTGTAGAGAGGGCCAGTGWATGTGTCGGCGAACCTCAATGGTCCATTCGATGCCTTGGCTATCCACTTTGCCTCCATCTGTTCGATGATATCTGGAATGACATGCTTRTTGTAYTTGCTGAATAGGTTGAGGGCGGCCTTGTTAATGTTTGATCCTGTAAAGTACAAGTCGATGACGACATTGGTACCTTCTTTGAGTGCGTCGGCGTCTCTGATGAAGTCCTCCCATGTCTCCTCCAGCGTCTTGATAGGCTTCTTTCTCCTCTTCTTGACAGCCTCCACCTTGATGTAACGACACTTGCCGTCGAACTTTTGTTTCTTGAGCTCATCGATGAGTGTCGCCTTGCTCATCGTGCTGTGGCTCGTGCCATCGTAGAGTTGAACCTGATCATTGTCGTCGTCCCACTTGTACGCCATGACTGGCAGTATTCTGTCATCGTTGTATCGCTTGAGGATGATGCCCTTGGACTTAAATGCTCCCTGCTTGTCGAGAGTGTAGTGCTCATTGGTTAGTTTGAGATTGACGACTCTGACGCAGCTGCTCTTGGTCGAGATCCTGCAGTAATCACCTTTGACATTGATGCGCATGTTGAGCTTGTCCTCGATCGCTGACATGAGATTGAGTGGGACCTTGGCATCGCGCTCTAGTTTGAAAAATCGCTTGAAGATCCATGGCTTGCTAAAGTGCTTGGTCACTTTGTCTGGATATGCCGCTTTGATGCAGTCGTAGARGCARTCGTTGTCTTTGCCATCACAGCCGCCTGCTCTGAGGTTAGGATGAATGATAAAGATGTAGAATCCCTTGATCGTGAGGTCATCGAGAGGGACTCCATCATACTCGTCTGGGTTGAACAGGCTGATCGCATCACCTGCCTTTGTGAACTTACCTGAACGATATTGACGGTTGGCGTACTCAATCGCTACCTCGAGACGAGCAGCTGAGCCACGGAACCTGAGATCATCGCTGAGCTGTTGGGCAATCCTTCTGATCGTCTCTCTAGTGTAGGCTCCCGCGTAATGTCTCATCTGACAGTCGAGGTTGTTGAGTCTGGTTGTGATGTAGGTTGCTGGCATGTTATAACTTTACTTGAGATAATAAACTTATATCATTTAGAATTATTTGTTGGCCATCAACTGTTTGTGAATGTAGCCCTGCTTGTGTCGATTGAGATTGGTGCTACCCACTTCAAAGCCACACTCACACTTGACCTTTTCTTTGATGTAGGCCTTGTGCCGCTCTCTGAACTCCGGGTCTGATTGGTAGTGATGTTTGATTGATGGCATCTTATATCTGTTGTTGGAGATAATATTTGACATTTATTTTATTTATTTGAATTTGTGAACAGTCAATCATTAGCCCACTAAATAGATTGATTCATTGATTGACTGCTCATTTATTTCTAACACTGATCAACTTGCAAGAGAGAGTTGTATGTTTGTCAGTATATAAACTCTTATGCGAAGCTTAAGATGGTCATTCAACAAACCAAAAGGATATCAGAGAATGAATAATCAACAAGCGGTTGTCCAACCTGCTCAAGTAGTTGCCCCTGCTGGTGCTCTCCCTGTCGATGCTCCGCTTGCTGGTGCACCTCTAGTTGAGGTTGCTGTCGTTGCCATCCCCCACGTTCCCGATCTCCCTCCTCCTGCCCCTGCCAAGAAGAAACCTGCTCCTGCTCCTCTCGTTGCTCCTGCTCCTCTCGTTGCTCCTGCTCGATTGACATTGCACTTTGGCCAGGCTACTGCGCCATTTGATGTCGTGCATGACAACACCCCCTACCTAGAGCTCAGAGACGTTGTTATCGAGAGATTCTTGCCCCACAGACTTCCTAACAGCGCAGACACTCACATCGAGTATCGTCCTGGCGCTGTGAACGCTGCTGTGGCCAACTCCAACGCTCTGATCCCTGCTGGCACCGAGCACATCTACATCACTGAGCCTCCTGGTAAGTACTGACTCCGACACAAGTCAAACTCTTATGGTCACTAATGATGACTAGTACGAGTCTTCTGGAGAGATGCAGATGCACAACCAGCAATGGAGCTGGACCAAGGTTGCACCTTGGAACGTATCATGATGGGTCTGAATTTGGTTCGAGCCAATCTCAGACGAAGGAACCCTCCTCCTCCCGATCCAGCTCCTGCTGGCTATGTAGCTCCTCCTCCGCCAAGCCCAAACGTTGTTCAGCCCCCATATCCAGCTGGAGACTACACTCTTGTTAATGTGAAGAAGGAGGTATGTAGTGATGAGATCCCATCATGATCATGGACTAACATATTAACAGTCTTTTTTTAGTTAAGGTGGTTATGGAGAGTTTTGGTCAAGTGTGCTCCTGTTGTGGCCTATTTGACAATTCTAGTGGCAATAACAGGTTTGGTAATGTCAGGACTCGCGTTGGAGTACTCCAAGGATGCACTAGATGCTAAACGCAACCAAACTCAATAAACAATTGATGAGCTGTCTGTACAAATCACTCACCTCTACCTCAGGGAGTCTCAGGGAAGCTCAAATCAACCAAAAAGAGTAACAGTGTCCAAACAGGGAGACAGGGAGTCGATGGTGGAAGAAAATTAAGAATACAAATAATTCTTTCAATTATTAAAAAGTTTCCACCAATGACTCCCCAACCTCCCTATGTCGATACACATACTCTTTTTCCCCAAATTCCCTATCCCTATTCCCCTCCCTTCCCTCCCCAAGTTGCGACAGATACACTTTTTAATTCCCTCCCCATTCTCCTCCCTTCCCTCCCCAAGTTAGTCGACAGATACACTTATTATTATTATTATTATTATTATTATCCTCCCTAGACTCCCCAAAAGAAATATAAAAGAATATAAAAGAGTAATTGGAAATAAATAATGGAATCGGCGCAGCCGATGTAATGTTGGATAGGGGGTCCCCTGAGTTATACACACCCTATGAAGCCTTTAAGCGCTGCATGAGTGCTATCTTTGGATCATTCCACAATCTCTTGTCACTTACGATCAAAAGTGAATGGCTAACATGGTACGACGAATGGGTACAAGCATCGACACTCTCATCATTGACTCGTCTTCAACTTCATGGCGTCATCTATGACTCAGGCAGCCTAGTGTCCTACCTCCAGTCACAGCCTAAGATCAAGTCACTCAAATACTACACAGATGAGAAAACTCCATACCCTCTGTCCAAGCAGGAGGAAGAGGAGGAAGAGGAGGAAGCGGAAGAAGAGGACATGTTGATTGCGTACCTCTTCAGCCCCGAGTGTACCATTGGCAACATTTCAATCGAAGCGTTTGTTCACCGGCCATTTCCATTGCTTGAACGAAGATTAAGATCATTGACTCTATTCATTCACTTCGATGGATACCGATTTGGACCATGAATCAATTGTAGCTGCCTCGAGGATGGTCGATCATGTTATAATATTTAACAGCTACCAATATTATAAGGATTTCCCATATTCAGAGATCACATGGTTATTGATCAAGGCGATCACTCCATGTGAGTCAACGACCATCGGTTTGAAAGAGATCCTCAATGGTGGCACCTTCACCTATTGCACAAGGTCATTGACTCAAGAGCGCTTGGACACTGTTACTGCCATTTTTCAATTAATAAATAAAACTGAAGGTTTTCCCGCTTCGAATGATCATTCGTCTTTGAGCCGCCGAACATTCACACACACAGACAGATAGACAAGATACATACGTCAACCAACAGAGAGATATAAATAGACATGGCATTGCCTCTACCACAGTTGCCTCAGTTGATATTGGATAGAATTGTTAGGGAGTCATGGAGAATTGCTCTCGACCCATTGGAGAATGATGGGAGTTGGGCACTTGAAATGGCAATGGTCAGCCATCACTTTCGTTCACTGATCGTGAAGTTATACGACCGTCTCATCATAAACAAATCAACGATTGAATACATCAAGAAAGGAAGACACCTGCTACCATTCGCACTGATTGGCAAGACACCGCTGGCACATCTCACTATTGATAAAGAAGACGAAGACTATGATCCCTATGAAGATGAAGATGACAATAAGGAAGCACCAATTCTTGATAACGACATATTCAAACAGATCATCATTGATGGAGTGTTGACATCACTCACTGGTCCTGCATATCAAGTGTGCAACGTCATCAAGACGTTTGGAATCACATCGTTGATCAAAGTCAACATCTCATATGAGTTGGATGGTCAAGATGCAGAGGTTTGGATGAAAGACGACATTGGCGACACCAACCCAAACATACGGGAACTAACCTTCAGCACTCATGATGAAGGCAATGGTGATCCCGGCTGTGTCTTTGACGGCTGCATGAGGGGAGTCTTCAAATCATTCCTTAATCTCACGTCGCTCACCATCGACACGCCCCGGCTGGGAAGGTTCGACAGTTGGAAGTATGCATCGACACTCACATCATTGACTCATCTTCAACTTCATGGCAACATCTATAACTCTAGAAGTCTTGAATCCTACCTCGAGTCACAGTCAACGATCAAGTCATTCACCTATTCCAATAGGGAGAGCGACTCCGAGGACACGCTATTGGCATTCCTTCTCAGCTCCAATTGCCCCATTGAGATCTTATCAATCGAAGTATTCATAGGCGAAACAATACCATTGATTCAACGAAGATTAAGATCATTGACGATCATGCCACGCCCAATTGAAGATATCCCATCCAATGATCCATTGGTACACCACCCTGATGGATCACTTATATCAGCATTGAGAGTATCCGATCACATTGGAATCCGTATCAGCTATAATCATCAAAAGGTTAATCAGGAGTTCACATGGTCGTTAATCAAGGCGCTCACACCAAGTTTGTCCAAGATCAGTTTGGGCGAGGATGTCCGACAGCTGGGCTTCCCCGACAACTTTGGAGAACCAATGACCCAAGAACGCCTCGATAATGTGACTACCAAATTGGATGACAATCCAAAATTAGGGTATAGTTGGGAAACCTACCATCATAAGGCCATCATGCTATACTTCTATCCTGATTATTATAATAATTAAATCTGTTAGATTGATGTATATGATGTGACGATCAAAGAGACCACTGCGGCATCTAACTATTGAACAGAATGTAAATGTGGACAACATCTCTATATTCTGTAGCAGTAATGATGGTTCCTTGTTCATCATCAACAACAAGGCACCTTACTCAAACAGAATGGACAAGGTCATTCACTCAAGTGCTCTTGGACACTGTGACTGCCATTGGAAACTACCTAAAGCTACAATGACGTGGACTTTGAAGAATACTTCAATAAATATATTAAACCTTCAATAAATAAATTAAACGACGACGATCCTCTACAACTTCGAGTGATCAATATCATTCTACTTTTATCTTCACCTGGTCCAAAAACACACGCACACCGATAGATAGACAAGATACATACGTCAACCAACAGAGAGATATATATAGACATGGCATTGCCTCTTCCACAGTTGCCTCAGTTGATATTGGATAGAATTGTTAGGGAGTCATGGAGAATTGCTCTCGACCCATTAGTGAATGAAGAGAGATGGGCACTCAGACTGGCAATGGTCAGCCATCACTTTCGTTCACTTATCGTGAAGTTATACGACCGTCTCGTCATAAACAAATCAACGATTGAATACATCAAGAAAGGAAGACACCTGCTACCATTCGCACTGATTGGCAAGACACCGCTTGCACATCTCACTATTGATAAAGATGACGAAGACTATGATCCCTATGAAGATGACAATAAGGAGGCACCAATTCTTGATAACGACATATTCAAACAGATCATCATTGATGGAGTGTTGACATCACTCACTGGTCCTGCATATCAAGTGAGCAACGTCATCAATATGTTTGGCATCACATCGTTGATCAAAGTCAACATCTCATATGAGTTGGATGGTCAAGATGCAGAGGTTTGGATGAAAGACGACATTGGCGACACCAACCCAAACATTCGAGAACTGACCTTCAGCACTCATGATGAAGGTCATGGTGATCCCAACCAGCACTTTGTCGGATGCATGAGGGGTATCTTTGAATCATTCCTCAATCTCACGTCCCTCACAATCAAATCGCGCTGGCTGGGATGGTTCGACAGGTGGGAGGATGCATCGACACTCACATCATTGACTCATCTTCAAATTCATGGCAACATCTATGACTCTAGAAGTCTTGAATCCTACCTCGAGTCACAGGCAACGATCAAGTCGCTCACTTATTCCAAGAGGAAGAGCGATTCCAAGGACACGCTGCTTGCATTCCTTCTCGGCTCCAAGTGCAAAATTGACATCATCTCAACCGAAATGTTCATTGGTGAAGCAATACCATTGGTCCAGCAAAGAAGAATAAGATCATTGACGATCATGATGCGCCACATTGGAGAGACCCAATCCAATGATCAATTGGAACCCCCTAGTGTTGATGAATCACTTGTATCAGCATTGAGAATGATCGATCACATTGGAATCCGTTTCGGCTACTTTCATCGAAAGGGTAATCACGAGTTCACATGGTCGTTGGTCAAGGCGCTCACACCAAGTTTGTCCAGGATCAGTTTGGACGAGGACGTCCTACAGCCGGGCTACCCCGACAACTTTGGAGTTCCAATGACCCAAGAAAGCTTTGACAATGTGATTACCCAATTGGATGACAATCCAAAATTAGGTTATAGTAGGGAAACCTACCTTTATAAGGCCATCATGCTATACTTCTATCCTGATGATTATATTAATGGTAATTACACTTTTAAATCATGTGATTGGTCACTTCAACACATTCTCGAGATACACTCTTATACATACATCACGACACTTCAAAGATAACTGACACATGACCTCAACTACAACAACAATAGAGACAGATAGTGACAAGAATCTTCCACAATTGCCTCAATTGATAGTGGATTGCATTATGATGGATGCTTGGAGAATGGCCAACGATGAGAATGAAAGGAGGTGGGCACTCGGGCTTGACACTCTCAATCATCACTTTCATTCACTGATAGTGAAGAGCTTTGATCGACTAATCATAAACCGATCGTTTTTAGATTATGTCAACAAACAAAGAGACTTGTTGCCATTCGCACTGATTGGCAAGACACCGCTGCGACACCTCACGATTGACATGGCCCCCGACTTCCCAATCTCAGTTCTTCTCAAGAGCGACTTGTGCAAACAAATGATTGTCGATGGAGTGTTGACATCACTGAAAGGACCTGCGTACCAAGTGAGCAGGGTCATTGGCAAGCTCAGCATCACATCGTTGACAAAGGTCAACATCTCTTATGTGTTGGATGGCATAGATATGGCCGAGGAACCAATGTCAGACATTGGTGATGCCAACCCAAACATTCGCGAACTGACCTTCAGCACCGACGATGGCGGCCATGGCGAGCCCATTGAAATCTTTGAGGGCTGCATGGAGGATATCTATGGATCGTTCACCAATCTCGTGACACTCACAGTCGAAAGTATCCGTCTCTCCCAGTACGATTATTGGAGCAATGCATCGAAGCTCACATCGTTGACGGGTCTTCATCTTCATGGCCACATCCAGTACACAAGTAGCCTGGTGTCCTATCTCGAGTCACAATCAACGATCAAGTCATTCACCTATTTCAACATGGACAGTGATTCCGAGGTGGGACCACAAGCGCTGGTGACATTCCTCCTCAGCTCCAAGTGCAACATTGACAATATCTCAATCGAGTTGTTCATTGGTCAATCACTACCATTGGCTGAAAGAAGATTAAGATCATTGACGATCAAGCCGCGACCCCTTGGAAGCGACCTTCCCAACCAATCTCAACTGGACCATCCAGATGAATCTCATGTATCAGCGTTGAGAATGTCTGATCACATTGGAATCATTAACGACTATGATGATGATCATAAAAAGGTTAATTCCGAGTATACATGGTCATTGATCAAGGCGCTCACTCCAAGTTTGTCAACGATCAGTATTAAACCGGATATCCAAACCTTCTTCTTAGAGAGCGACATTGAACAAATGACCCAAGAACGATTGGACAATGTGATTGCAGAATTGAAAGACGTTCCCATACGTAAAGGTAGAAATTGTGATACCTACCATCAAAAGGCAATCATTTATTACTTTGATATTTATAATAAATAGATCTATTGGCTTGACTTTGTGATGGTCCATCTCTTGCCCTAACCCCAACCCTTGCCCTAACCCTTGGTTTCACACTTTGAAAAAAGGAGGGAAGTGGTCACCTTTCATTCATTTATTAACATTGTGTTGTTATAACCTTTGATGTTATTATTGAAACATATATATATATAACATACAGTGATAGATGAAGATATATATTATCATTTGATCAATCACAACAATCATATATAAGAAAGAAAGAGATCAGAGATATATAGAGTTAGGACAGGATGTCTTCATATCCCGTTGCATCACGCCCCATTGACCGTATGTGAATGAATTACACAATCAATCAATCAATGATTCAATCATTCAAATAACTTATCAATCAATCAGTCAATTCAGTGTTGGGAAGTTTGAATAATAATGATGATGATAGTATAGTTGAAGAGAGTTCGATATTGGTCGATCAATTGGATACATCGTTTGATGATATAGATGATGAGAATGTAGGATTCCATGAGGCTGTGATGAGGATATGTAAAGAGACTGGATTGGAGAGCATTGGTCGAGAAGCAGGATTCATACAGAATAATGAGATACCCGCGCTGAGGGAGTATAGTCATCATCCCAACACTACTACTGTTGCTACAACTTCACCTACGTCAACATCTACAACATCAACAACATCGACAACATCAACAACAACAACTACATCAACAGTTGTACCACCACTATCGATTGGCGATCATTATCTACTTGGTGACTTGCGAAGTCGGAACAATGTACGTGGCGCGGCAACAACTGGTGCAGGTGCTAAGTCGAACGATCTGAATCAGAGCATGGAGATGCCAACGATCAACTCGGGCTTCAATCATTTGTTTGACACGGGCATCAGCGAGGAGTCGATGAAGACGAAGCGCAAGGGCAAGGAGGACAAGTCCAAGGGTCTGAGTCATCTGAGCATGCGCGTCTGCCAGAAGGTGCAGAGCAAGCGCTCGACGTCCTACCAGGAGGTGACGAACGAGCTGCTCGAGGAGTACATGCAGGAGAGCATCAAGAATGGCGCCAACGAGGGCGATCTCAAGACCAACACAATGAAGCGCCGCATCTACGACGTGCTCAACGTGTTCCAAGCGATGGGCATCATCGCCAAGGACAAGCAGCGCATCTCTTGGATCGGCCTGCCGTCGTCCGCGCCGCCGCCCGCCTCACACACCTCGCTCGAGAAACAGAAACTGGATCTTCTGGCGCGCATTCGCGCCAAGAAGGCGGCACTCAAAGAGCTGAACAACCAGGAGCGACTCTACAACTCACTCATAGATCGCAACTACCAGATGAACAACAAAGCCGCCGAGGACAACGACGTGGCGGCGACCGCGCAGAGCGACAATGACAGGATACATCTGCCGTTCATCGTCGTCAACACCAAGAGCTCGACGGTGATCAACTGCGAGGTGGAGCCCGACCGCTCCAAGTACTTCTTCAACTTCTCCCAGCCGTTTGAGATACACGACGACAGCGAGCTGTTAAAGAAGCTGGCATTCGTCAATTCGCAGCCACCAAAGGCCACACACTACAAGAAGAAGAGAAAGAAGGAGAATGGCAGTGCAATCGATTCATCAGTGGACCAATCATTGGATCTTGATGACTAGTCGTCCACTCAAACATCATCACACGTATATAACATTATCATGTAGACATATTTATTATTATTAGCTCATCAATCCAGGATCATCAATCAATCATTCAATCAATCAATCAATCCATCCATCAATCCTCTCGATATTCATTTATGGGAGGTGACGTTGGTCAACCCCAGCAAGTCCCCATCACCAACAGGCCCAGGCCGAGAGGCTTTGGTGCCATATGTACACATCTCATTCATTCATTCATTCATTATGATGCACCAATGGATCATACCATACCAAATAAACAATAACATATATTGTGTTCTTTAATCAGATGTCTCTGATTGATTGGTACTAACTCTCCTTCTATTCCATAACATTGATTATGGGTCCTATCCATCAAAGACTCCAACACACTCGATCAACCCTTGGCACATGAAAGGTAACCACACACTTATATCTACACACTAGCTTACAAGTCATACAGATAACAAGGTATATATATAACATTGCACATAGTACATCATATATATGTTGTATGGTCAGGAGGAAGGAGGAATGAATGCAGATCAGGGTGGAAGTAGTAGTACCACTTTGAACAAGGCCATTGGAAAGAGTCCATCATCATCATCTCCCATCCAAGTGCCAATGTCAACTCTTCAACAACAGCAACAACCTCAACAGCAACCTCAACAACAGCAACAACAACAAGTCAATCAATTGAAACCAACTAATGAGATATTGACAGATATTGATAACAATGTGACGATAGAGAAGCGTAGAGAACATGTGCGCCGAGTACTATTCTCAAAGATCCTAGAGAACAAGGGTAGCACTGCCCGCGATCATCTTGCCAATGAGCGTACCTACCTTGCCTGGGTCAGGACCGGTCTGTCAGCAATCGCTCTAGGTGTAGCGCTCGCCAAGATAGGTTCTTCCAAAGTCGGTAAGTAATTGATTGAGAAACATGAATGAAGGAATGAGTGACGTCTCTAACTTCTTGAACATCAACAACCAGGTGGTATTGTATTTGTAGTGCTGGGGACCATCTTCTTGTTATATAGTCCAGTGCGTTACTTCCAAGTCTACAAACAGTTGCTAAAGGGCAAGTTCGCGCCAAACAGAGTCGGCACCATTATCTTCATTCTATTGGGTATTGCCGCTGCTGTAACTGCATTGGTCGTCGTGCTTGCCAGTTAGTTAGCCTTCGATCAATCAATCAATCGATCAATCGATCAATCATGACACCGACTTCACTTGGACGACGACTTCTGAAGCTTGAGATAGATGTACTCGAGTGACTTGGTTAGACCAGCAGTTAGAACACCTTTGGCAGACTGTGTGAAGCTGCTGCGACCGACAATGTCCTGGATACACTTGGTCACAACCTGTGGCTCAACATGAACCTTTCCACCTCGCAAGTTCTTCCGCAGGTTGCTCACGACCGCACTCTGTAGCGTAGGTGGTAACAACCTAGACAGTTCAAAGTAGTCCAGTTGTGTAGTCAGTTTCTAGACATACATTGTGGATAACGACAACATTGTTAGTTATGGACACAACAACGACAACGCGACACGACATGATCATGATCATGATCTTTACCTTTATAAAGTGATGTAGACCAGTGTTGTCCACATGACCAATTGATATATTGTTGCCAAAGTGCTGCTTGATCAGTGGCATATAGATGGCGCGCATTGACTCGAGATTGTTGACGACGATGTTGTGTATCTTGTTTGGATTCTCTCCACCTCGCATTCTAATATCGCCCATGTAGGAGATTGAACTGATCATATGGTACAACTCATACTCGCTAAACTCTGATGGCAGTGTCAACACTGCACAACTGATGGCGTACAACAGGTTGCTGTCACGATTGACCGCGCTCATATGTTCGCCTCCATCCGCCAGGTTTGGCAACTGTAATATCGGCTTCATCATTCGTCCAGACACATATAAGCTGTCCCAGTTTCGAAGATCATCAATCAAGTCGCCGTACTCGATCACTCCATACTTATATCTCTGATTGGAATCATTCCAAAAGGGGGTGGGGTGAGTGTGTGATCATAAGGTAGTCCACGCGCCTCAACTTACTATTCCTTCATGCTTCAAGAGAGTGTTGTAGTAGACCTTGGCGGCCATCTTTTGAACATGATTGACTGATTGCTCGCCCATGTATGCCAGGAATGAGTAGTGATGGAAGTTGCGTTCAATGTTCTCTTTATGCCACTCTAATGTGTTGTCCACTGCAAACACCAAGTCAATCATGGGCATCTTATCCAAACTGATTGATGTAGCACCTGCATTATATCCCTTCTGTGGTATTACACCTGATCCATAAGCAAAGCCATACTTTATAGTTGGGAACTGACTAAGTATCTTACTAATCCTTTCATTCGTTACTGCTGACGATGATGTTGTTGTTGTGTCTGATGAAGTTGATGAAGTCGATGTTGAAGATGATGAGAATGTACACCTTCCTTTGAAGATGATGTTTGACCAATGAGTGAATGATCGCTCACTTGTTGCTCTGATCATGTTCATTGTTGTCTTGTTGGTTTGAGTTGAACAAGACAAAGACGACACTTTCGTCAGCATGCTCACACAAAAATCTGATCAAACAAATAATTTAATTAAATGAATGGTTATGGCTTCAATGTTTTGAGGTAGTATTCATCGATTGGATAGTCATGGAGATCACACTTTCTCCATTTGTCGCGATTGGCTATGAATAACATTGATGTTGGTGATGGAGGTTGGTCCACATCGACAACTCTTGGTAGTGATAGTTCAAGTTGGATTGATACCAATGTTGTTGGACGTGTTCTAATTGCTTCAACAATGATTGGTATCCTTGTACGATACTCATCAGCAGTTGAATATAATGGCATATTTATAAGACTGAGGCTGGTCAACTCTTGAAGTCCACCTATACGTCCAAACAAATCCTTGAAGAATTGGTAGTATACATCTTGATTTGGTCGATCATTGCCATTGATTGAGAGTGACTTCAACTTTGGATGTTGATCGATGAATTCCAACAATCCTTTGGCGGCATATTCTTGGATGGGCATGTCCTTGCCAATCAACACCTCCAGCTCTGTGATATTGGGGAATTTGAACATTATTGATGGTAGTGATTCCAGTGTAAGGTTGCCACCAAGTAGATGTAGTCCAATGATGTCAATATCAAACGACTGGTTAAAGAGTGTGTCTAGAGATAAACTGTCTAGACGATGGATGTTCAACGATAGTCTGACTTTGGTACTCTTGGGCACTTGATTTAGCAGGACCCACCTGAGGTTGACCACCTCATCCAGCCTATACGTGAACTCTGGTTGTATCTCCCAATGTTTGAGTGACTTTCCAAATCTGATATATCGACACTTTCCAAAGCCATCAACATTGATCAATCTGATCGTCTCCATAGTGTTGTTCATATGTAATTCTTTGGATTGCTCATCATCATCATCGTCCTCATTGACTGGGCTGACCATTGATAGTGACATTGATGATAGTGACTTTTGATTACTCTCAATGTGTAGGTTACACAATGTTAAATGTCTGATTGAGTTGGCATCACGTAGTAAGTGATCGAGATGTGATGCTCGCACATTGTACCCAGTCAGAGTGAATGACTCGAGTGTCTTGACATTGCCCATGGCCATTAATGGACTGTTTTGGTCATCATCGTCGAATCTTCCTTTCTTCACATTGATCTCGATGCTCTTGAGGTTGGCAAAGTGCTTGTCGAGCGGGAAGAATGTGTTCATTAGTGATGGAAGGAATGTATGTGTGCTGAGATGGATAATCTTGTTTCCGAGTATGTTGCGAGGGTCAGTGATTAGGCCTAGCACATCATCACCAGTTTTCCACCTGTTGTCCTCGATGTTCACTGTGTGAAGTGGCGTGTGTTGCGCCAGCATGTCCAACATCTCCCTGTCTCCAATGGTCGGCTGACCACTTAATCTAATCCTGAGTGAGCCGAGTCGCCACAGTTTAGGCGCATTCTTCATTATCCATTGTTGCTCGCGAGCGTCCGTGGCATAGGTCGGCAGCACAAGACATAGTTGTTCGACGTCCTCGTCAAGGATTGCCGGTGCTTTGGGGTAGGGGTTATCGCGTGTCCTGTAAGTGACATCAGCTCGGTATCTAGTTTGTAACTGGCATCCATAACTGATGATTGTTGAATATGGATCATCTTGTAGTTGATATCTTGAGTCTATTGTAAACACTGGAAGTTGTAGTGATTGTACAATGTTGTCTCTCCATCTCTTGCACACTGACCTAATCACACGAATACAAAACAACAAGTGTTGAGGGTTATTCGATGCTGTCCTAACATTAACAAAGTAGCCCAATATCTTTGTCAACAAGTATTTGTCCTCCACCATAACTACACTTATTGTTATTTGTTTGATTGATAGAGTGAAATGGTTGGATTGAATGAATGATCATTGACAGGTGACCCTTTGAAAAAATTTCCAGAAAAGTTGGATACTGATGAAATCACATGATCAGACGAGCTAACAATCAAATAATCCATCACATAAACTTGTATGGTGTCATCTTCATTCATTCATTCATTCATTCAAGTTATACTCCACCCTTTGAAAGTGCCCTGTTCAGATTGAATGCTGCACTGATTAGCGAGAGATGTGTGAATGCTTGGGGGAAGTTGCCAAGTGCTTCGCCACTAGTTCCAATCTCCTCAGAGAACAGTCCAAGATGGTTGGCATAACCTAACATCTCATCAAAGATGAGTCTGGCCTTGATCAGCATCTCTTTGTGCTCCTTGCCAGCCCTGGTCAGCGCCTCAATCAGCCAGAATGTACAGATGTTGAACGTGCCCTCCTCGCCAGACAGGCCATCGCCCTCGCCCTCGAACGAGTTGTAGCGGAACACCAAAGAGTTGGATACCAGGCCACCCTTGTCAGGTGGACGAAAGGATGTTCTCCAAGGTCTGGATGTGGCGCGGGTCGTTGGGCGCCATGAAGAACACGAGCGACATGATGAGCGTCGAGGCATCCAGACTCTCTGAGCCGTATGACTGGGTGAACGCGCCAATCTTGGCGTTCCATCCCTTCTCCTGGATCTCGCGATAGATGGTGTCTCGGATCTTGATCCATCTCTCGCGGGGCGCGGGGAACGAGCGACGGTCAGCCAGACGTAGACCACGGTCGATGGCCACCCAGCACATGATCTTGGAGTATACAAAGTGCTGTCGTCCACTGCGCACCTCCCAGATGCCCTCGTCGGTCTCGTTCCAATGGTCGCACACCCACTCGATGATGCGATGGAGATGAGTCCAGAAGTCGTAAGACACGAGTGAGCCATACTTGTTGGAGAGGTAGACCGAATCCATCATCTCACCAAAGATGTCCAGTTGCTTCTGGTTCACAGCATCGTTACCTATGCGCACTGGGGCCGACTTGCGGTAGCCCTCAAGATGTGGGAGCGAAACCTCGGGGATCTTCTCACTGCCATTGATGCTGTACATGATCTTGAGTGGCATGGTTCCCTCTTTGGCGCACTTCTCATAGTCGATCTGGGAGCAACGCGCCTCGATCCAGTCCATAAAGTGCTTGGCCTCGTCTGTGAAGCCAATACGCATTAGTCCGTACACGGTGAAGGCTGCGTCACGGATCCATGTGAAGCGGTAGTCCCAGTTGCGCTCACCTCCAAGGTCCTCAGGCAAAGAGCATGTTGGAGCTGCCACGATGGCACCGGTCGGCGAGAAGGTCAACAGCTTGAGGACCAGCGCACTGCGCTCAACAATCTCTCTCCAGCGACCCTTGTAGGTGCATCGCTCCAGCCACTTCTGCCAGTAGTCGATGGTGCTCATGAAGAGGTACTCCTCTCGACGACAACTGCCATTGTGGTCCTTGAACATGAACAGGTCGACGTCCTGCTCGGGGTCCTTGAGGACGAATGTCGCGCTCTCATTCTCCTTCAGACTGAACTTGCAGTCGATCTCGCCATTCTCCTTGGGGAACAGCGGGAAGTAGGACAACAACTCGAGCTCTATACCTTCGGACGCCAACAAGTAGCCATGCGTGGTCTTCTTCACCGTGTGAGTCTTCCTTCCAAAGTCAAACGTAGGCCAACACTTCATCTCAAAGTCCACGTCTCCTCTGATCACCTTTACCTTCCTTACCTGATTGATTATTTTCAAAAGTCACGTGATAATACTGATGTCAGCTGACTGCTCGTTATGTCACGTGACACTGATCATGTGATTGAATATACATACCAACCATCTCATACCCTTGCCTTGGATGACGGGCATGTAGTCTACGATGGTACAGACGGCAGACTTCATGAGGAAGCGAGTCTGGAGCACGTTGGTGTCGGGCCAGTAACTTTGTTTGGTCTTGAACTCCTTGCAGATTGGTTTGATGTTCCAGAAGCCACCCTTATTGGCATCGAGTAGTTTGCAGAAGATTGCCGGTGAGTCAAAGTGTGGATAGCACATAAAGTTGATCTCGCCCTGTATTGACACCAAAGCCGTTGTCAACATGTTGCCAATGATACCATGACTTTCAATTGGCGGGTAGTTCTTTGACTCTATGCTCTCAAGTGTCATTATTCTTATTATTAATAATTATTAAGAGAAAAGAATACGATATTGATTGGATAGTTTGATTGATTGAATGATTGAATGGTAAATTCCATTCTGATTGATCGATTGATTGATTGGTTGGTTGGTTGGATTGATGGATGGATGGATGGTGAACATACATTCAATCATGTGTCGTCTTCACGTGAATAAGTTCACATGAGCTTTACAACTTCAACCACCACTCAACCACTGATTGAGTGTCCTGTGTCTGAATGTAAGATGAACGAATATTGACCACGAACGTGATTGATTATGTGTGTTGCGTGGTGTGTGAATGATGGGAGTGCACTCGATCAGATTCACTAGTGTGTCTGGGGTTTAAGTTCATCTAATCAATCAATCAATCAATAATTGTTTATTATTGTTCATTGTCCAATTGATCCAATTGCTCATTTAGATCAAACATATCCTCGAAAACATCTTCATCATCGTAGGTATATTCTTCATACTGATGTGGAGGCGGATCCACAATGACGGTAGGCATTGGCATTGAGGTGGTGACAGGTCCCAACATGTATCCATTGTTGAACATATCAATGGACATCATCAGTGCTATCTTGCCTCTGCCAGTGACAACTCGCAAGTAGGTGATTGATGGACATTTGAATGTTGCTACGGGCACGCCATTGGTGATGACAAAGTCCTCGGGATAGTTGCTGTCCGCCCAACACGATGCAAAGTTGATGCGAGGATGTGTGCCAGTCTCCTTGAAGTACACCTTCTGGTCATCGACCTCAATGTCTTGATAGTTGATGTGAATGGTCTTGTTGAGAATGCTCACCGAGAACTTGTTCATGGCATCGGAAAGTCCGTATAGGCTGTAGTTGAAGGCGGTGGCAATGTCTGGAACCTCGATCATATTCTGTGGGCTGTCAAAGCAGAAGCTATGGTGATATGGACAGCAGATCTTGGGGTCACCCTTCTGTTGCATGTCCAGGGTGCAGTCGACGAGTGATGAGACATTAACAGGACCATGTTGGCCGTGCATGCCCAACATCTTGTATAACTTGTCCACGATCGCATCATCCCCATCGAGGTAGTGCAGGTCTGGTATGACCGTGTGCTTGACCAGATGGCGATTGGTGGTCGTGCCCTGTAGCCTGCCATTGAAGTAGTCCAACAGACATACCATGGCACACTGCTTGATATGATCTGGTGTGTTTGTTTCATCAGTTAGAGAGAACCAGTAGTCATGTCCATTGGTGATGAATCGAGATTGACATCGCTCAATCGTCTTGAATAGCATGGGGACGTCGGCCGCCACAAGGTCAGCGTGCTCCACATGTAGCTGACGACGCAGCTTGGCCACCTGGTTGAAGAGATCGCTTGAGTATCGCATGAGTTCGGGGTTGCGCGTGCCCTGCAGTGCGGTGTAACATGATATGTTGAACAGTCGTGCAATGTCTGGATGGTTAATCTGCTCAGACTTCATCTCGTTCCTGTATATCAGTTCAGTTCGCATGAATATCTTGATGTTGCTGTCACTCTCTGGCGCCAGGGCAAATGGATGACCCTCATGCTCTAGTTTCTGATCAAAGATGATCGCTGTGAACTCGTCCATCTCGACAAAGTCGCAAGGTGTGCTTGAGTTGGTTGGGAAGAGACGCAACACGGGGTTGTCGACCGTGCCTCTTCCACGCGTGAGGTAGATGATCATGGTGTACTTGGAGTAGAGCGAACTCTTGGCATCAAAGTAGGGCGTGTCAATGTGTACAGAGAACTTCTTGTCCGTGGGCTGGAATGAGTTGTAGCGGAACACTTCATTGACATGACTGAATGAATTGATGAGCTCAGGCGTATCCTTGAAGGCTGTGTTGACGATGCCTGTCAATGCCTTGCTGAGCAAGTTAGATGTGAATATGAATCGTTTGCCACCTCGAGCTTGCTGGTTCAGTGGCGTTAGGTAGAGGCCCAGTCCATGCATGTCAAGTAGAGTGCGCTTGAGTTCATCATTGAGTGACAGGGGGCATCGATACACGCCAGGGCCATTGTCACATTGTATGATTGACATGGTACCATTCTGTTCATTCGTTGAGGTGATACGTTTACCAATGTATCCATCCATTGGCAATACATTCTCGATGCTGTTGTATGTGAGATCGTCGAGACTGACAAAGACCATGGCAAAGCCAGTTTGGTGATTGGTGATGAAGAATCGTGCAACGTCATCGGGTAGCTCAAGCGGGATGTACTTCATAATCGGATGATGATGCGATGGGAATGGCGACAAATGCAGTCCATTGACCAACAGTTGATGTTGTTCGGCGAATTTGGCATCGAGGTCCAGGTAGAAGCATTGGGTCAAGCCACCATCGGTAACCCTTAACATATTGACTTGTTGTGATGCATAATATAGATCACGTATACCAACCATACAATGTTGTTGATCCAACAATGAGAGTGTACAAAATATCGATGGATCCTTGGCCAGTCTACGATAGAATGAAGTTGTCCTACAACTTAAAGGTTCTGGAACTTGAATTGAACCATCCTTATCCTTATCCTCATCATCATATATTAATGGATATATATCTGATGAGATAATATAACCATCTATTATATTCTGTATGAATAGGTTATCATCTATAACTGATGGATTGATACATATACCTGGATGATTCTGTTTCCAAGTATGTTGTATTTGCTTTGGTGAAGTTGTTGAGTTTGAAACAGAAGTATTATCAACCTTTAATAAATATCTAGGTGATATTGTTGTTGGTATTAATGTTTGTTGTGTTGTTGGTACCATATTTATTTATATATACATATAACTAGACTATTATTACAAGGTACTTATTTACAATGACTAGTTTGTATTGGCTCCATTCACTATTCATGTCAATCTTGATCACAATCTTGTGCTCTGGATCAAAAACAGAAAGTTTGGAGTAAGGGGGTACCCTTTGACAATAACCAAAAAACGAACGAAGAGATAGAGAGATATTAACAGATTGTAGAGATAATAAGTTATATATACAATGGAGAAGAAGACATCACTATTACAAGCTAGAAAGGCTATACTTGACCGACAACATCAACAACAACAGACTACAAAGACTACAAAGACAACAAAGACACCAAAGGAACAATTATTACAAAAGCCAAAGAATACCTCAAAGTCTACATCTACAACTCCAACAAAGAATGATCAAACTGCTACATCAACGACCTCAACTACATCAACTACATCAACTACATCAGCCACCAATATAATGAAGAATAATAAGAAGATAGTCAAGAAGGATACAAAGACAGATACATCGAATGTTGAGACGACAGAGACAAAGACAATGAATGATGATAAGGCAGATATTGACTTGGATCAATTGTTTGCGATAAAGAAACAGAGAGATATAAAGAATAAGGCAATTGAACAGAGAGAGAAGGAGAAAGAGGTGGCTGCGAACGAAGCATTGGCAAAGAAGCAAAAGAACAACAGAGCAATTGATGATGACGACTTCTTTGACAGTAGAGGTGTGACAATCAAAGGTATAGTATCCTTATCCTTGATTGATTGACGACATATATAACAGAATACTGACAATCAATCAATCAATCATGATGTGTAGAGAGGAGATTTATCGAAGGACTGCCAGTGTACACTGAGGAGGAGCTTGGATTGGAGAATGACTACGATACAGGAGACACTGATCTGTGTCCATTCGATTGTCAATGTTGTACATAGAGCATGGACAACGAACGAACGAACGAACGAACGAACGAACGACATGGCTAATGGATAATAGACTAAAGCTGGATATACTTTACTTTAACTTTTGTTTACTTTTAAATTGATATTACCAAGCTGGCTAGCTTGTTGGCCGCGATGACTTTAGAGCTCATCCTTGCCCTTGGCCTTTGGCTTGGGCTGCTCGTTGGATACGGTGACCTTGGCCACGACCTTGGGAACGGTCTTGAAGGTGACGGCCCTCTTCTTGCCAACCAAGACGTTGCCGAGGAAGTCATCGATGGCCTCCTCAGTGTATGAGCCAAGGTAGGGTGTGTAGGCCATCTTGTTGATGTTGATAACGAATGTGTTGGGCAGACCAGACAGGTCAAAGGCCTGGATGAAGTTGGCCTGAATCGAGCCGTCCATGTAAACGATCTTGACGCGACCAGCCTGCTTCTTGGCGATCTTGTTGAGCATCTCAATGTAGCGCTCGTTGCTCTCCTTGTCGTCCTCGTTCTGGAAGTCAAACAGCGAGACGGAGCACAGGCCGTTGGCGCAGTACTTGTCAAACTGCTCCTGGCTCTCGATGAGCACGGCGTGGTCGAGGGCTGGCTCGACTGGCACCTCCTTCTCCTTTGGCTTCTGTTGCTTGCTGTCCTTTCCACCCTTCTGCTGTTGTCTCTTTGGCTTGGCTTCAACATTCTCAAATGGTTGCAAGAATGCAGTGATAGAGTCGTGATCCAACTTTCCATCATACTGAACTGCGCTATCTTCAGAGTCGCTCTTGAAAAGAACCAGAGTTGGCATTGACTTTACCTTGAACTTGTCCACTGATTGATTGATTGATTGAGTTAGTTGATTGATTGATTGATTGGAGGATGGAATAGTTCCCTCCAGTCACACTTACAGACTTCTTGGCTTGATGTACGAATCTCTCCGAGTGGGAGACTGTGATGGAAGTCGATGGAGAGTGCCTTGTAGAGGTTTGAGGTCTTGGCCTTGTCGGTGAAGAGCACAGCCTTGGCATGCTTGTTTGATGTGATGAACTTGTCGATGCTCTGTTCGGTGAGCTTCTCGACATAGGTTGGCAGACGTCCGGTCATGAACGAGATAAAGTCCTTGGCGCTACGTCCGCTCTGGTACTCCTCGGCCACCTTTTGTCCCTTGGCATTGGCCTTTGATGGGAAGAACTTGATCGTTGGGAAGCCCTTGATCTCGTGCACACGGCCACACAAATCTTTGTTGGCGTCCTCGTCACAGTTGACGGCGGCAAACTTGGTGATGCCCTTGAGGTTGGTGGCGGCCTTCTCGTACTCAGGCTTCAGACTCTTGCAGTGTCCACACCATGGGGCATAGAACTCTACCAACCAATTATGATCGTCACCATTCACCATTGAATCAAAGTTGTTGGCATTCAAGTTATGTACACTTGAACCCTTGCCATAAAAAGGAGGCTCGGCCACAATCAATGATGCTAAAGTTGACAACAACAATATTAAACTTATAAATATTGTTTTCATTATTCTCTATCTTTATCTATACCTGGTTATTATATTATATGTATATGTATATATATAAGTGTAATGTAATAATATCTTTCAATATGTTTAAATTGAAGTTTATGAACATGCTCATTCTGATTTTTTTGCCTCGTCACCAACCTTCCCCTCATTCAAGCACAACATCCACAAACTCATTCATTTCCAAAACACCAAACAAATAACATGTAATTATCTCTTATCACTATGAGACTACTTGCGTATCAATCTTTTGATGATGAATCGTGATTGAAAGTGGGACAGGCTCTTTGACGATGATATCGTCGAGCTCGAACCTCTAAATATCTCTCCATGTAAAAAGGTCTTATGATCTGTTCGTGTAACCGGAATGGCTGAAAGTACCAACCAAAAAGACCATTGAAACGACTCTTGAGATATCAATGAATGTAAACAAATACTCAAAGTATTGATTATTTGTTTCAATTCTCAAGTTCGAAGAAAAACCCTTGTTGGAGAACTCCAACAAGATTATCCAATGTGGAACACATCACCATTCATGGATTTATTTGCATCCTTCGACTATGAACAAAGAAGATCTAAATCATATTACGCCAACCTAATTTATTGATATTGATGGAACCTATTTAAGAAGATGGACGCACAAACACCACCGACAAGGTCCATCTCCATCATCGCAATAATAATAATAGAGATAGATAAATATAAAGAATGAATAACAAAATATTAATCATATCATTTGTGTTGGCAACTTTAATGTTCCAAGCGAGTTTGGCATGCTTGAGTGTACACTTGGAGAGACATAATGATTATATTGTAGTGACCGCTGATGATAATGGTAATGGAGTGGTCTCTGCATCCAGACTAGTAGACTCAATCAATTGCAATGGATGGATTGAGATCAAATGGGGAGGTGGTGACGCTGGTACCCTCTCCACCAGACACAACTGTCAAGATTATGGTCAGAATGAATTCCTTTTCCAAAGAACTCAATTCTACTCTGGTAATATTAATTATTAATTATATATATAACAAATAACTAATATAACATTTATATATTATTATAGGATGGTTACCATTCAATCAGGGATGTCCAGTTCAAACAATTGGTAATGAATCACCAAATATTGGAGGACCAACAATCCTAATTACATCATCTACTTGTAATTCCCATAACTATAATTGTTAAGATATAGATATTCTAAACATAAGTGTACTCATTATTACATGTAAAAATAATAACGATACAATAAAAAAAAAGGTTGTGATCAGTGAAAAACTGATAATCTAGATCAACCCAGATTCAAGATCAAACATTTTCAAAGAACAAAACAGTGTGATTGATCGAATGGGCGAGGTAGTCTTGCTCCACTCTTCACTAATCACTTGACACGATTAGTTGAGTCTACACACAAAAGGGGCATGATGGTCACAATGAATAGTTCATTATCATAGTCTACCTAATGTATATATAAACAATGACATCTGTTGCGGCCAACTTCAAAATAAAGATATCAGGTATCCTGGTGGACCTCAAAGCCAAAGACACGTAAGGATATGTCCGCTTCATTCCCCAAGTCACATTAACTGACCCAATCAATTGACCCACTCGCAGTAAGAAGTTGATGTTCCAATGCGATGTGGCAGGACTTAAGAAGTTTCAGTCGCAGGTGGCTGTGGACAGCGTGTCGACATATGACTTTAATGATCAGTTTGAGATGAGTTGTTTGGTGGCAGTAGATCAATTGGTCAATATGAAATTGAAATGGATATTATCTGATAGTTCAAAGATGTTTGATAATATTGTTGGCAGTGCTACTGTTGATCTGTTGACTGTGGCCACTGGTCCAATGCAGCAGACTGTCGTACTGTCACACCATGGTGACACAGCCATTGGATCGATCACATTCTGGGTGATGATGACTCAATGTACCGATGTCAAGGTCACTCTCAAGGAGTTGCACGTCGACTTTATCGATCGAGCCGACACCTCCTGCTCATACTATATCTCTGCGCTGGCCATGGACCATGAACACGAATCAAAGGCGACCAAAACAGAATGTTCCAAACATACTTCATTGTCACATGAGGGTCGACAACTCAAGTGGAAGCGAGTGGAGACATTGCAGATTGATGGTGCTGTGCCTCATCAATTGGCCGACACCAACCTGTTCATCAAAGTTCGTTCGGTTCGCCATCACAATCGTGAGATGACCGTTGCCGATGCCAAGATACCTTTGCTGAGCATCCTCTCCAAGTGCCAGATCAAGGGTTCCAAGTCGATCAAGGATATGTCGACCGCCAGCATGTCATTGTCCTGGACAGTCGAGCTCAAGAAGTGTGGCACGGCAGTTGGCTCACTTACATTGTCGGTGCAATTGGATGGTGTTCCAATGGTCGTCCAACAGATCAAGGGCCTGAACAAGGACCCATCAAACCCCAACCCTTACTCAGGATATGGAGAGGTTGGAAGACAAGACATGTTTGTACCGTCTCGTCCAGACACGCATGGCGGTGGAAGTGTGAGCAAGGGCAGTAGCGCAGTGCCAAGTCGCGCCACTCCTCAGTGGGGTGGCACAACAGCAACCCTAGCACCAAGACATGCCAAGCAAGTGTCTGAGGGCAAGCTACTGGCATTGGTCAAGGCAAGGAAGGATGTCGAACCAGTGTTTGATCAGTCCAAGCAATCTACACTTGAGAAATCTTTGTTGGCGCCAACATACTCCCCATTGCCAAGTCCACGCGGCGGCGTGGTCAGTGGCGGTGCGGGAGTTGGAGCTGGAGTTGCCGCAATGACTCTGATCACAGAAGATGAGGATCAACCAGCGCCAAGAGTCATCAGACCATTGAACAACGTCAAATCATTCGCAATCATTCGAGCCATTCTCTGTCTTTACTCAAACAGCACGCCCAAGCCTTCATCCTCATCATCTTCCTCAAACATGGACGAGCGCACAGTTGGTCCATTGTTGCGAGATGCATTTGGCATCACACAAGAACAATACGATGAGGTCAGCGTCAAGATACTCGAGTACTCTCCCAAGTTGGTGACAAAGGCTGAGCTGCAACTGAGATATGCATGGCGCGACAACCATCCTCTCTACCGCTCCGAGGGTTTCCGCGACCCCAACGGCCACGAGAAATGGAAGAATGAAGAATTGAACGATATTGCTGCATTGTTGGCGGACAGCGGCAAGGGTGGCAGTGACACAACATCCACTGGCAAGAACGGCAAACAGCAACAATATCCAGATCGCGCATCACCCACGTCCCAGAAGCCAACGGTAAGCGAGATCTTTGGTGCCACACTCAAGCGCCACACACTCAATGCTCGAAACAGCGCAGATACACAAGGCAGCGACATTCACAAGGGTTACAAGGAGTTGGTCAAGGCATTCGTCGAGGCAACAATGGGCGAGACACCAAGTAGCAACAACAACAGGTTCATGCCAATGAAGGAGGATGTGCTGCCCAGCGGCAAGGGTGCAGGCGGCGACGCGTTCAATATTCGAAACGAGTTTGGATGGATCTTGCGGGAGTACTGCACGCTCTATGGTATACGCGAGTTCTACCGACATCTTGTTGTCTTTAGTCTATTGTGTCGTCGCTTCGATGACTCGCTCGCACAGCTAAACGCGCTGTTTAGCACGTTTGGGCGTCTGATGGAGCTGCGCAAGAGTCATGCCAAGACCATCACGATCAACGAGGAGTCTCGTCTACATAAGAGTTGTCTGTACCTGGTCGAGCAGCTTCGCCATCGCATCGCGCACTACCGTCTGTGCTTCAAGGCCAAGGAGAGTAACGCGAGACTTCACAAACATGGCGGCTCGTCACTGGCCATGGTCCTGCGTCTGTTGGATCGCGTGGTCAAGGGCATGGACTGGCACGACGTCCAAGTGCACTCGCTGGTGGCGGCCGGCGTCGTGGAGTGCAGCGAGAAGGAGTACAATGTACATCGCACCAAGTATGAGTTCCTGCTACAGCAGCAAGAGGGTCGTGCGCACGACCAGTGTCTTGAGATATTCACACTCTCATTGACAATGGCCGACATATGTCAATGGCTCAAGGTTGACCATGCACTATTCAATCCGACCATGAACAGCTATCTGCGCAGTGGAACTACCCACATCGAGTTGGTCATCGAGACCTTTGTCAAACTCGTCCGAGCGGACCTCTCACGAATATCCTCCAAGTTCATGCACGTGGACGTCAAGAAGAACACTGGTATGCAGACACCACCCTGGCTAACTGGCATCCTAGTCGAGCTCGTGCCCCACTTAAATGAGTTCAACAATCAATGTCAGCAATATGTCAAGAAGTAAGTTCCGGTGGAGTGGAGTTGATTTGCATGGCGTGGTAGTATATGGACTAATCAATCAATCAATCATTCATTTAATCACAATAGGAACTTATTGCCATTGGATCAGAACTTATCATTCTTCTCGGGCAACTTTGTACTGAATAGTGTGTGCTTGTTGGAGAGGTATATTGAAGCAATCATTGCCAAACAACAATGGACTGCGAATGGAAACAATGTCCTACACACATCTGCACCAATAGACCTATTCACCTACATCTGGCAATGTTTCAAGTCTATCCAGGTTGTCGAAGAGAAGTATGATCATTCATTCAAAGTATGAGATTATCAAGTTGTCTAACCACACTGGAACTATTCCAACTACTCAATCAAACATAGGCTACACATGCAATCATATAGGATGTTGTTGAAGTCATTTGGAGCAGTATGTACAAACAATGAACCACATACCCTTGTTCTCAAACTAACAATCAATCAATTAATCAATCAAACTACTTTAGCAACTGGACAACACATTCTACTTGTTCATCAAGGGACTGCGAGCTGATATGATGTCCAGTCTTTCGCGTGATCATCAACAATTCATCATGAGTACAATAGACAAGGTGTTGAGTGAGCACAAGAAGCCTTCTTCCATCATCTCACATCTGATCGCCAACAAACCAGTTCTGCCAAATCAACCATCAATACTTATAACATCCAAGGTATGCTTGAATCCATGCATGATTTCACATCCAGTCACTAAACCACCATCCATCCATCAATCAATCAACATAGATGTGTCTACAACTCAATGATATTGAAGAGGCAAGAGGATTGTTGGATGAGTTTGATGCAGAGAATGGTGATATCTTTGGAAATTGCTTCAGGGACATTTACAAATATCTCAAGTTCCAGTGGAAGTCATTGTTGGCATACTTCTGTTATATGATGGACTACAAACTCAAACCATTGATTGTGACAGCAGCCTTTGGAAAAGATTCCAGCAACATTGATCTCCTCCTAGACTTCCTTGAGAGCCACATCAAAGTCTGTTACATCACTCTTTATCCAAGCCTATTCAAGAAATTCCTAAAGTATCTGTTCAAGACCATTGTATTGGTATGTGTATACCCTTGATCATTCATTCAATCAATCAAACTCTAACCCAAACTGGAATGATTCCACCCCACCCCAATTAATCACACTCAATCACTCATACATCAAAGAATATAATGGCAATCTTGTTGCCAAAGAGTTATAACAAGAAGGTTTGGAACATTGGCATTCTGGATAACTTGGATCAACTTGTGGTGGGATTGATCCAGCTGTTCAATGTGAGCAATGAAGGACTCACATTGGTGTATATCAAGAAGGAATTGAGAAGGCCTCAATCAACGATGGAGTTGTTCTCATTCTCAGTGGACCAACTAAAGACATATTATAGGATGTTGGTTGAATCACACAAGTTGATGGGTATACCATTGGATAACAACAACAACAATCGTGATGGTCTATCATCTCCTCATCAAGATTGTCTCAAAGTGATGGAGTACTTCAAAGATGACAAGGACATGGATTCATTCCTCAAGAAGCAGGCCAAACTACTACTTGTAAAGTAAAGTAAATGTCTTTATTTGTATTATTTACATAATCATCATCATCATTCATTCTTATTTACAACATGATTAACATTGTGATTGATACCACGATGTAACACATGATAATGAGAGGGGAGTTGTTGGACAATGCTGTGTTTGTCGTAGTTGTGGTTGATGTTGATGTTGTTGATGTTGGACTGGATGTAGTGGATGTTGATGTTGTAGAAGTTGTTGATGTGGGAGTGGTAGTAGTTGGCCCAGTTGTAGTTGTAGTTGTGGTAGAGGTAACTGGTATACATTCTTCTGGGATTGGAGTGATATTGATGAATTCACATGATTGTGTAGTTGTGTTACATGCTCCAACCTGGCATGTTGGATTGTCTGGTCTACACACCTTCTTGAACTCCAGACATCCAAGACGTTCATCACATAAAGAATCTGTACAGAAATCTTTTGATGAACAGTTCCTTGCAGCATATCCACATCCTTTGTTTGGCAAACAGACTCCAACTTGACAGAGCCCAAGATCAGGACACTCCTCTTTGGTATGATTGCATCCTGTGTTGGGATTACAGAAATCCTTGGAGCATGGGTCATTATCATCACAAGACTTCTCTTTGAATGAACATATGCTGTCCTTACATGTACCTGGGGTACATTGGTTACCATTGTTGCAAACAGAGTCTGTGTCTACACACTTGCCAGCTGCCTTGGTACATCTCTGACATCCATGACACACAACTGGGGTATGCCAAATCACACCGGAGCTAGTGTCACATCCATCATCAGTACAAGGGTCACCCTCATCGAAGGGTGCATCAGTATAGATACACTTGGATGTACCCATATCACAGGAGGCAACCTTGCACTTGGGGGTCTGGTCGGGAGGGCAACAATCACAATGGAACTTATCGAGTTGTTCACTTTTGCATCCCTTATCAGGTTCACATGAGTAGACCGTACATGGGGCAGGAGTCTCGGGTACACAAGTCTTGGTCTTGGAGATACATCCTTGATTCTTGTCACATGAGTACTCCAAACACATGTTTGTTGATGAACAAGTGATTTTGTTGTCCTCGCACTCTCCCGAGTCATTGCATATTGTTGAAGTACAGTTGTCGGCGGCCACACACTTTGGTTTGTACTGACATCCTAACTCGGGATCGCATCCACTGAGCACCTGGCACTTTAGAGTTGGACAGGTCTTGGCACTTCCCTTGACACAATCTCCACCTTCGCATACCCAGTTGAAACAGAGATCGGCGTTATTTTGTTTGTCGCAAGTCATCTTGGGATGTGCACAGAATGTCTTGAAGTTGGTAATGTTGACACCAGGAGTTGAGATCGAGGGGCAGGTATCAATGGTGCAGGCATCTTTATCATCACAATCTATTTTGGAATTGCAACATGATGAGCCATCTCCATTGCACACTCCACAGTAATCAGTCTCCAAACATTGGACATTAATGTTGGTACTAAGATATAATGCGGAAATATCGGTATGTCTCTGGCACAGGAAGATGTCAATTGGATAAGTGTTGTTCTTTCATTGATTGACTCGGTTAATATATAATGATAAATATCGGAATATATTAATAAATTTTTAACTTACTTTTATAATTCCCAGTTTGGCAGTTGATAAATCAACCTTTGATAGTTCTGCTGGATGTATTCCTCCCATATCAATTACTAATTTGTTGTTTATATATATCCATGAATCATATACAGTACGAATATTAATGTATTCATTTCCCTTTGAATGAAAGTTATGTTAGTTAAGTGGAATAGTATTAATGGTAATTGGTAATTACTTACATTATAGACAAAGAATCCATTAATAACAAAACAAAAGTGGAAGTTTTGATAAGTGTTGGAATTATCTTTGAATATTCTGTTGGCTGGATCAGTGTCCCATCCAATGTTGTTGATAGGGAAGAATGCGCTGCTGTCAAAGATGTAAAGAGTCTCAGAACCATTCATAACCTTGGCCAATGTTAGATCAAAAGGGATAAACTTGGTGAGCGGAGAATTGGTGAACCATAAAGGGAATGTATCAGGATCCACTATTCTTCCTTTCTCCAAATCTGCATCTGAAGCTAACTCTGGACGTTTAGTAGTTGGGTCAAGTTCATTCTTGACCAAACCTTTGGTAAGTCCATCAATCTTTGAGATATCTGGTTCAAAGTTGGTGTTCAATGAAGGTAAATGATCAAACACTGGTATAGTAATAATAAAGTTCACTTTAAAAAAAACCATTTAGTTAGTTTAAAGGTAGAAAGTAAGAATTTTTTTAGTAACTAAAACATACCTGGTTTATCTTGAGATACAACACAAACTAAAAATCCTATTAAAAAGATTATGAATAATATTTTAGACATTTTAAATATTTAAAAGAAACTTTTGTTATTTATATCTATCTTTTAAAAGATAATACAGTTATTAATAGAATATCTTTTAAATGATAATATAGTTAGTATATTAAATATATATATTTCCTTTTACTTCCTTTGACCCCTTTTTAGTAATGTTAACTTTCACCTCTTGTACAATAAATTAATATAATATAATTTACTACTTACTAGTTTGGTTAATGAAGATCTTGGGATTTTTGGGGTCTGGAAATACACCTCACTCTATGAACAATGGAGCTCCCCCCAAAAATCAATGAAGATCTTCATAAACCGTTCTTTTTGTCAAAACTTTGGGCAAAAAAGTTAACTTTTTTGGAGTCTGAGTTTTCTGGGCGTTGTTTAGTTTTACACCCATCAATTCCAATCAAAATAGTGTCCAGTTTACATTTAGATTTGTTTGTTTATTATTAAATATATTTAAGTTGAGAGAGACTTCAAGTGCTTCATCAAAAACAAAAATTGATACAACTAATTCGTTACTTTTACTCTATTTATATCTATATCACGAAAATATATAATGTCTTCTCTCTCACCAAGTTACCCAATGAACAGAACAAGACAATTCATAGCCTCAAACAAAAAGAGTTAGAAGAGGTAGATCGTCCTAATTTCATATTGGTTCTCAAGACCTCCAACGAGGAGGACCACAATAGAGGTACCAAGATCAGAACCAAGTTGTTCAACCACATTACATCCCATCAGATACCTGGAGGCAAAGGTTGGAGTTCAAGAAACAAATCGACTTCTCAATTCTACTTTACTAGATTTGAAGGACAAATCTCTGATCTTGTTTCTGATACCAAAGCAATGCTAGCCAAGGCTACCTCTGACATCAAGGCTCTACCTGCCACAAATGGTGAATGGGGACTTACTTTCATTATTGTCCAACCCCTTCCCCAAGCAGCTCAAGAAGTGGATATTCAAGACTTTTTCCTTTAAACCATTCCAGTTCAACTGGAATCACTCATAAACAATCTCCACCCTTGAGAGGGAGCAAGCTGAGTTCAGTGACACCAATAAGTAGACTTAAGTTTAGTGTGTTTATTGACTGATGACTGACTCTTATGAGGTTTGGGTATCTGGTGGCGACGCACCATCTGCCGATGCCTTCTTGTTGAAAGAATATGATATCCTCTGTGTGAATGACTTCCTATATATGCTACTACCACTGCTGCCGTTGCCATTGTTGACGCTGCCATTACCACTGCCGTTGTTGTTGCCACCGGCTGATGTTGTTTGAGATGCTGCAAGACTGCCAACCACTGGCTGCACACTGGATGACGTGAGACTTGGACTGTTGTTGGAATGTGGCGATGCGTCCACGTCCTGGCTGTCATGGCTGCTGGACAGTGACGCACGATGCTGTGTCGATGAGAGTGTCGGTGTGCTGTTGTTGCTGTTGGCTGGACAATAGCTGCCCTCGGGTGGCACCACCTGGTAACCCTCCATAACAGACAGGAGTAAAAGGTAGCCAGACTCCATCTCATCCTGCCACTCAATGGCGGCCTGTGTGTTGTGATCGATCAGCATGCGGTTCAACTGCAATGCCTCGGCGCAAGTGCCCAGGAATGTGGATAACACCTTGCGCAGCTTGACTGTGAAGTTCTGTGGGTAGCTGGCGCCATCGGCGAGGAATGTGCGACAGATCTCTTGTGGACCGGCGTTGACCTGGAGGCGCACCGAGCCCTGGATCACCTGCTGCAGCACCTTGAGGTTGGGTGGAACAGTCTTGATCTCGTTCATCAGTGTCTCTGAGCGGCCCTCGATCGACTCGATGGCGTTCTCGATGGGGCTCAGATTGATAATCTGCTTGGATGTCACTTGGATGCGCTTCTTGGTGTAGGGGAAGTGGCTCTGGACGGTCAGGATCGTCTTTTGTTTGAACTGATCGGCCACTGAGTTGCCCTGGCCTGCGCCAGTGTTGGTGAAGGGTGTCTCGTACATGAAGCGATTGAGATGGATGCAGTGGTCAAATGGCGTGCGACGCTGCGCGATCTCCTCCTCGGGGAAGTATGGCACGACAGACGTCAGTTGCAGGTAGCACTGCTCGGGGTCCAGCTTGGACACGTCGACGGCGAACGAGCCCTCGATGATCTGGATGGACTGCTCGGGTACGCTGTACTTCTTGGCAAAGAGTGTGCGCAGACGGTCCTTGATTTCGACGAGACGTGTGATCTTGGGCTCCTTGTACACAAACTCCATGGAGTTGAGCTCCTCAAACTTGTTGCCAAAGAAGGCCACGCGGTAGTAACTGCCAAGCATACGAGACTTGGTGCGTGTGCACTCAACGATCCTCTTGAAGATGTCCTGCAGGTCGCCGTGGCATGTGGCCAGCTTGTCGTAGTCCAAGTTGTGCTCGTGCACGGGCAGCACCAGCTTGTACACCAAGTTGGCCAGCTCAAACAGCTCGGCGTCCTTGAGCAACAGGATGGCGTCATTTATCAGCGACATGAAGTAGTCGAGCGAGTACTTCTGGTTGTTGTCATCGTCCTCGCGCTCAATGTGTGCGTGCGACTCCTCCACAGAGTTGCGATTGAACAATGTGAATGCCTTGCTGCCGGCGATCGTGGGGATTGGTGCGCCAATCAGGGTCAGGTACTCAGCGACGAGGGCAGCCATGTGCAAGAAGCACTGGGCGGCCTCGGCGTAGTTCTGCTGACTCTTGTTGAAGTCGGCCAGGATGCGCAGCCAGAGGAGACGCGTGTCGGCGTTGCTCTTGTTGTTGTCGGCGATACGGTTGTAGAGGTCGGCCACCATCTCGGGGTCGTCCTTGTGCTTGCTGATCTTGATGTTGTCAATGACAAAGGTGTGCATGCGCTTGGTGAGATCCTCCACCTGCTTGGCGAACGACTTGCCCACCAACTTCTCGGCTTGGATGTTGGCGTACGAGTTGATTGTGTCGAGCGACTTCTTGAGGTAGTAGTCATCCTTGATCTCCTTCTCGGCAATCTTGGACAGTCCAATCACAAACTGCGTCTTGGTGCGGATGAAGTTCTTGCGTGTCTGCTCGTAGTTCTTGCGCATCAGAATGAATGTGAATGCGGATGCCTCCTCACGCGTCGTCTTGTTGGGCGAGTTGCAGTGGCGGATCACACCGTTGCACAGATCCGAGCAGAACGTGTTGTTGAGCTCAAACAGCGACTTGGGGAACTTGAATACGAACTGGCGCAACGTGAAGTAGAGCTTGGGCACGAGTGTGATCGGTTGGTTCTTGATCAGCATCGTGTTGAGCAGGCCAAACACCTTGTGCAGCACGTCGTAGTAGCCGCCCAGCTTGAGCTCGCGCTCAAACTCATACATAAAGTCGTCGGCTGTGTCCAGGATGATGGCGCCGGCTTCAAACGCCAGGTTGCTCTCGAGGCGATCGTCATAGTCGGCAACGTTGATCTTCTGTGCTGTGCCCATTCCCTTGGTGAAGCCACGCTTCTCCTTGGTCAATGTGTTGATGCTGTGTCCATTGCTGTTGTACGAGTCCAAAACAGACTTGCGTGCGTCCACACGCTTCTCGCGCAGAGAGCGACTGTACATCTTCTTGCTGCTGTAGGGCGAAACTCTGTTGCCTGTATAGAAGTCCTCCAGAATGGACTTGGCTGTGCTGGTCCTCATCGAGGTGGACTCTAGTGCGCGGTCAATCAGCTTGTCCTTGCCGACAAACTCGAACAGGTCGGCACACGTTGTCAGGATCTCAAAGAGCGCGACAAAGCGGTCCTTGGACTCCTCCTTCCACCACATTCTGAGCAGGTTGGGATGCACGCTCTTTAGCAGGTAGAGGAAGGACACCAAGATGTTTCGGCGCACAATGAATGAGTCGTCCTTGAAGTTATTCCAGTTCTGGACGACGCTTGAAAGGAATGGCACAAACACTCCAACAATGCGCTGCTTGGCCACTGGTTCCTGCCATCTCGTGTCCATCTCAATCCTCGACAGTGTGTCTCTCAACGTGTTTGACGCGTCCATTCTTACGACCACCTCCTTGTGTGCCAATCCATTCGTAACCTGTGTGATCAACATCTCAGAGATAACGTGTCTGGACGTTGAGAGTATCGCACTGATCTTCAAGGATGGATCGATGCGGTATGGGAGGGGAAGGTTGAGCTGGACAAAGTACTCATTCTGAGCAATGATACGCAAGAACTCAAACTTGAGCTCATATATCTCTGCCTCTGACTCGCCATTGCCTGAGGATATCGATGATTCAAAGTCTGCTACAACTCTGTCAATCTATATTGATTGAGTGATTGAGTGAGTGGACGTGTCGCGGTCACAAGATGATGTCATCGCATTGGAACTTACAATTGAAAATACATAACCTCGGTCGGCAATGCCTAGCAGCTGAGAGATGAAGGTTCCAAGTGACTTGGTGAGCTCCTTGGAGAGCTTGAATGTGTGCTTGACACGGGTGGTCGCCTCCCAACGCAGGATGGAGAGCAGTTTGCGAAGCTTGGTCAGCAGGCCCGTGAAACGTCCACGTCGCGTCTTCTCATTGACCTTACGCGTTTCAATCAGGTGCAATGCCATCGACTTGTAAATGATCGAGAAGAAGAACTTGGAGAAACGTAGGATGTTGTCTGAGTTGTTCTCCTGGAAGCGCATCAGCTCGAGCCATGTGCGTATGAGCACGTCGTAGACGGGCGTCGACGCGCCCTTGACGTTGGTAAAGACGAACTTGGCGTAGCGCTGGTGCACCAGCGAAGAGACATCGTTCACAATGGCCAGGATGTCGCCAATCACAATGAATGAGATCATGGCCAGATCGGCCGACTGCGCGCCCGTCATCAACCGGAACAGTTGGTTCATTACAACGGGGAAGAACTGATTGATCGACTCGACGCGGCAGTGCGTCAGACCCTTGATCGCTCGCTTGATGTGCTCGATCGAGCTGCCTGCAATGTTGGAGACGGTGTTGAAGAAGGTGGATAGATGCTCGTCCGTCGTCATGATGTTGGAGAAGAGCTTGGTGCGCACCTGGAAGATCGGCTTCTTGTTGTCGATGTAGCGCAGGGCAGCCTCTGTCTCCTCCTTGGTGTACTTGGGCGGCAGCTCAAGTGCCACGGGCAGGTTGTATACCTCGTCCGCGAGCACACGACCGTTCTGGAAGATTGGCAGCACGGCGTGGCCGATGGGCTGGTCGAACGCGTTCTCCTTGTCGGACTTCTGGCACGTGATGTGGTAGAACGTGAACAGCAAGTGCTGTTGTGGCGTAAGCGTGATGGGCAGGCGCACCTTGACCTCGTCGTAGAAGATAGGTGTCTTGGTGTGATAGGACACTGACGAGTGGTACTTGGTCGTGAACATCTCGTTGTTGCTGCGGCCATAGATCAGCTTCATGCCATCATAATGCACGTTATCGTCGTTCTCCATTATCTGCACCTTGACGGTGATGTTGCGTGCTGTGACGCTGCCACTGCGGTTGCTCAGATTGACAGACGTCGGGTAGATGTACAGATTGTGCAAGAACTCTGTGTTGGTCTCGAACTTGGAGTACTGCGAGAACTCCTGTACCTCGCGCGCTATCTTGTCCGCAGGCATTGAGAGTGGCAACACTGGAGCGGTGATCGTGCCAGCTGCATCAGTCGCCGCCACTACTGGGGAAGTCGATACCTGTTGCTGCTGCTGCTGTGTGAACTTGAGAGGCACAAGTGATTGATTGACGATGGTCATGCCGGGCAGGGGATCAACGGTGGTGCGGTAATAGTTGGTCAACTCTTTGATGTCGACTGTGCAGTGACCTGGGATGACCTTGAGCTTCTTTGTCGAGGCGCTCTTGGAGAACTCGCCCAGCGTCGAATCGAGCATCTGTGCGTCTGTGTAGTCTGGACGATACTTGTACAATGGTCTAAAGTGCGTGTTCTCTCCAACGCCCAACTCGCCCTCCAATCCAAACAATGGCACGCAGCCCCAACAAAAGGCCTGTCTATACGAGCCCAATCTTGATGCCAATGACCTATTCTGCTCCCTTAGCTTCTCCTTCTCCTTGTCCTTGAGCTGTGAATGAAAGGTGTTAGTTATCCAATCATCAATAATGTCATCAAATCAATCACTTACATTCAGCTTGATATATGGCTCAGCCTGATCGTCCAGGTCGCCCATGAGGATCTTTTCGACGATCAAGACGAGGTATATGTCTGGCGAGGACTTGCCAATGGTGAAAAGAGCCTTCTTGGTGCGGGCCAGCTCGTCTCTGCTGGTGAGCTGGGGTGACTTGCCAGCTGACGACAACATCTTCTCGGTCTTCTCCGAGTTGAAGTCAAAGTGGAACAGCTCCGAAACCCTAACCTTCTTTGAGATATCAAACAGGTAGAGGCTGCAGTAGAATGGTTCGCTCTCGTCGTCCTTGTCCCATAGCTTGAACACCAGCTCCTTGCAGTCCACTAGTATCGTCCTACATTTCTCGCGTGGATACACTGTGGGCTCGGGCGTGACGATGGGCGGGTCCGAGACGGTGAAGTATGAGTACAGACTGCGAGGATGTTGCTCGGACTTTGTCTGTGAGCGCAGCTGGCGCTCAAGATAGCCCATGTGCAACTCGTCCGGCTCGTCCGACTTGATGATGACATTGGGTGTTTGATAAATGGTCGTCGTCGACTCGATGCCCTCGCCGCCTGTCGCTGGCGCTGCAGGGGGCTGTGTATCTTCGGGCGGCTTGGCCTCGATCCTCCTCTCCATCAGCTGCGTGACCACTGTGTGTGGCGTCTCGTCCGTCTGGTGCGTCGTCGTCTTGAGCGTGCTGTAGCTGGGCGCTAGGTAGAAGTCGAGACAGTCGTCGATGTGCTGGTTGGCGCCAGCCTTGAAGTCGTTTGGTGCCGAGGTCACTCTGTTCTCCTTGGGCAAGAGCTGCACGCTGTCCTGCGTCACCTCGTCGGGGATGACCACGAGCTCTCGCACGGTCTCCCTGTTGAACTCCTTCGACTCGTAATAGTAGCGCTCAAAGTCGAACGCGTACTCCTCGTCCTCGCGCTCCGTCTCATCCTCGAGCAATATGGCGGGTATCTGTCGGGTGTTTCGCTTCTTATACTCCTCTGCCGTCAACTCATCTGATGTCGATGCTGTTGATTGTGGTCTTCCATTTGATGATGTTCCATTGCCATTGCCAACCAATGATGTTGAGTTACGCTGTGATGTTGATGTTGAAGTCGATGATGATGAGTCGGCCAAGTTACTGTTACTTGTATTGTTGATGCCACTCGATGATAGAGTGGACTTGCGCGGTTTGAGCAAGCTTGACACTAACTTCTTTCCCTCCATTTGTATCTATCTATATAACGTTTGTTGGGGTATCGTGTCGTCTTAGCTCGATCGCTCACTATATAATATATATATTACACAGTAGCTGTAACTAACTACTTAGTATCTATCTAGATAGTATGATTATTAATTATTAATAATGTGAATGAATGTTGATGATGATGATGATGTTGATGTTGTTGATGATGATATGCGCGTCTTCTCCCGAGTGTAAGTGTAACTTGTCGTTTAAAGGACACAATAGACAACAATATAAGACAAGACAAGACAGGACAGGACAATACTTCTAAATAAGGCTTCTATTGATTGTACTATGGTTGGTCAATGTACAATAAAGATAACAATCTTAGTGTTCGGGTGTCTGGGCGGATGAATTGATCACTGGTTGGCTGTATGGCTGGTGATTGATTGATTGGTAGGTGAGAGCGCGGCAGTTGGAGAAAGAGATATAGTACTGAGTGAGTGTGTGCCAAAGTGTTGGCGCCAAGCCACACAACCCTTTAGTCATGTGACTGTGCTGTGAGTGGCTGTGAGTGTGTATCGGTGTGTATGGGGTACTATTCTTGGGATTGTCAACTTGGATCGCGAGTGAGTGACTATGGAGCATTGATTGATTGATCAATGGAATGGATCTCATCTCACTTCATCCATCCATCCATCCAACCACACATTGAATGAATGGATGTAATGACTATTGTCATAGTAGTGTAGTAGTAGTAGTATCGACCGATCGTGCTAAGGTTATCAATGTCTATGTGCTATGTCTATGTCTATGTCTATGTCTGTGAGTGTATGTGTTGTATGTCTTAAATGAAGTGACTACATTTAATTAATTCCACGACTTGTACTGCTACAGTAGCTGTAGCTGTAGCTGTAGTGGCCATTATGAACATTCATGCTAAGGTTATCGATTCATGTCCTGACTGACTGACTGACTGACCGACCGACCAAGAGGAGTGATTGATAGATTGATTGATGTCTTACCGAAAAAGCTTGAATGAATGTAGTAATAAGAATAATAATAATAATACAAATAAAACATATAAAGTAGTAGTATTATTACTACCTTTATGGTGAGTTGGTAGGATGGATGACTGATTGACTGTTTGATTGATGTATGAATGAATGGGACTGTTGTTATCGGTGGCCTCAACTTTCCAGTCAGTGTCAGAGTTGTAAGCATTTGATCCACCAGTTTTTTTTTTTGATTCTGAACCCATCTCCCAACGACACTTTGAAAAATGGATCTGGTTGGACTACCCAATCGATCAACTTTTGAAATTGTTTTTGTTGTTGTTTCAAACAATCATTGTTTGTTTTGGTTTGATCACCCAATCAAACAAATAATAATCTTTAAAGGGATGGGTACAGATATGTAGATACTAGAACATCCTACAAATTGTTTGTTGATTCATAAGAGAGATACAATATATAGATAATGACATCAATGATAATGAGGCTGACACAATTTGTCAGATCTTCATGGAGAAAGAAAAGACGAATTAAAAGGAAGTTCATCATTTTGGATGGAAATTTCCAAAATCACAAAAAATGGACAAAAACTTGTGTTTGGGAATCGTGTGCACTCCAACACACAAAGGGAATGAATGAATGAGCTCACGATGAAGTGGCGGTGCGGTGTGAATGAAAGAAAGGGTAGTGAGATAGTAAGAGAGTTCAGTTTAGTTCAGAGACAAGCAGCAAGCAGGGGTATCATTATTATTATTATATAATACTATAGTAGTAACAACATCAGCTCAGCTAGGCAGCAATATATACAACACAACCCAATCAAATAAACAATGAACAGGTTGATCTTGTCATCCCTCGCAGGACATAAGACCACTGCTGGTGCCTCTGCACACCAGATGGTTCGCTACTTCCACTCGTCTTCTCCTAACTTTGTAAGTTCATGTTGTCATTCAATGCATTCATGCGACATAGTGCATGATGATGAAGCAAGACAGGGTTCCGCGCGGAACATTCAATGAATGAGTGACTGACACTCTAACCTCGATCAATCAATCAATCAATCAATCAATCAATGATGTTAAATAAACAGATGTTCGAGAAGATATTGGTTGCTAATCGTGGAGAGATTGCATGCCGTGTATTCCGCACTTGTAAGAAGATGGGCATCAAGACTGTTGCCATTCACAGTGACGCAGACAAGTACTCAAAGTTTGTGCAGGAGGCTGATGAGGCAGTCTGTGTCGGCCCAGCACCAACCAGCAAGAGCTATCTGAACATCGAGGCCATCATTGAGGCCATCAAGAAGACTGGCGCACAAGCCGTTCACCCCGGCTACGGTTTCCTCTCGGAGAACAGTCACTTTGTCAAGGAGCTCGAGAAGATCGGCGTCACCTTCATTGGACCGGGCTCGTACGCCATGCACGCACTCGGCGACAAGATCGAGTCCAAGAAGATCGCCAAGGCGGCCGGCGTCAGCGTCATCCCAGGTTTCATCGGTGAGGTCGAGAGTCTGGACGAGGTCATCAGGATCGCCAACGAGATTGGCTACCCCGTCATGGTCAAGGCCAGCGCTGGTGGTGGTGGCAAGGGTATGAGAATCGCCTGGAACGACGAGGACGTCAAGATCGGATTCAGACTGTCCAAGCAGGAGGCCAAGTCATCGTTTGGTGATGACCGTATGTTGATCGAGAAGTACATCGACCGCGGCAGACACATTGAGATCCAGGTGCTGTCCGATGGTGACAACGCCCTCTACTTCCCCGAGCGTGAGTGCTCGATCCAGCGTCGTAACCAAAAGGTCATTGAGGAGGCGCCCTCGCCCTTCCTCGACGACGAGACCCGTAACGCCATGGGTCGCCAGGCCGCCGCACTGTGCAGGGCCGTCGGCTACAAGTCCGCCGGTACCGTGGAGTTCCTCGTCGACATGAAGAAGAACTTCTACTTCCTCGAGATGAACACTCGTCTCCAGGTGGAACATCCAATCACTGAGGAGATCACTGGCCAGGACCTCGTCGAGCACATGATCCGCATCGCCTACGGCGAGAAGCTCAAGCTGCAGCAACAGGAGGTCAAGATCAAGGGATGGGCCGTCGAGTCGCGTGTCTACGCCGAGGACCCATACCGCAACTTCTTGCCATCGATTGGCCGCATCAAGAAGTACATCAGACCCGAGGGACCCGGCGTCCGTATCGACGGAGGCATCCAAGAGGGAGGCGAGATCTCCACCTACTACGATCCACTCATCTCCAAGCTCATCACATACGGCGAGACGAGAAAGAGCGCCATCATCCGCATGAAGAAGGCGTTGGACGAGTACTTCATCAAGGGTGTCAACCACAACGTGCCCTTCCTGCGCGACGTCATGGAGAACGAGAAGTTCCTCTCTGGTGACTTCAGCACCAGCTTCATCCCCGAGGAGTACCCCGAGGGTTTCAAGGGCTACCACTTCACTCCAAAGCAGATTGAGCAGTTGGCCGTCTGTGCTACAGTTCTTCGCTTCATGGATCAATACAAGCTCCTTTCCAACAGCACAAACCAAGCTCGTGATACCCCAATCGAGACTGTAAGTACTCAATCAAGTTGGATGGCTGGCAATAATAGCTCACTCACTCACTCAACCATAATCAATCAATCAATCAATCAATCACTTTGATCATTGGACGACATCATACAGGACGAGTTCTTTGTCATCAGAGTTGGCAATGTTAGACATTTGTTGAGAGTTGAGGTTAAGAAGGATTCATTCGTTATTCAATTGGTCGACGAGGCTAGCGAGACGATTGTCAAGCAGTACGATATGGAGATCCAGGAGGATACACCAGAGATGCTCACACTCAAGATTGACGGCGGCGTGCACAGATTCCAGATTCACGGACGCTCCACACACGCCTACACCCTGCAGTTCCACGGCACCAAGACCGAGGTGATTGTGCGCACGCCCGAAGAGGACGAGCTGTACAAGTACATGCCCATCAAGAAGTCTGTCGACTCGTCCAACGCCCTGCTGTCGCCAATGCCAGGCGCCATCCTCTCGCTGGCCGTCAAGGAGGGCGACAAGGTTGTCCTGGGCCAGGAGTTGTGTGTCATCGAGGCCATGAAGATGCAGAACGTCTTGCGTGCTCCACGTGACTGCGAGATCAAGTCGATTAAGGTCAAGGCAGGCACGAACGTCGCTGTCGACGAGATCCTCATCGAGTTCAAGTAAACAACAATATCATCAAATTCTAAACTTCCACCATTTATGTTCATTCACATCACACACTCACAAGTGGATTCATTCCGTTCCATCAGTTCATCCATCCATAATTAATAAATCATATGATGATGATGATGTATTATCTATCACAATCTAAACAATGTAATACTAATTATCTCTATCACTCTAACATCACATGTTCCCCCACCTTTATGATTTGATTGACGAAGGGGTATCTTAGTGTGTGTTTGATCAAACACACACACAAAAAAAGGTCGGTTGACTGACTAAAGGATACCCCTTGAGGCTAACAATCACCTTAACTTACAACCACCATCCAAGTTCATTTAAATTGTCATCACTCTCTCTCATTCATTCAACTGAGTTATAGAACGTCGTCTACACCATCACTATCTGGGGAGGCCTTATCTTCATCTAAACAGATCACATGATGATAGTAATATTAATGAATGCTGTTGTTGTTGTAGTGTTGTAATATATTTGCAACTTCCCTTGTTCACGGTCATTTAATCTATCCTATTCATCTTCACTATTATTATTATATTAATAATATTTATAACAATCATGTCAATATTAAAGAGAATACCAGATATTAGTATTTTCCAGAAATTCAATATTATTATAGGATCATCAATATTTGTAACAATATTATTATTGTCAATTGCATTGTTTGGTAAGTTATCCATCAATCCTTGAAACGATCAAACATAACTAACCTGATTATATTTATAGTTCCTTGGGAATCATTCTTCTTGTATGATTTCGAGAATGAAGTATTAGTATATATTACAATATCAATGTTGGAAGTTAAGGCTGTATATGATAATGGTACTACAGTGTCAACTACAATGAAGGATATGGCATTATATCAAACAAGGAAGTTTGTGCTGGCACTAGAGATGTTATCATTGGCAATAATAGTATTGACTTTATTAAGTTTATTATCAATGTTTATATCAAGAGTTAATAACTTTAGACATCCAATATGTATATTTATCAACAAATACCTAAGTATCGTCACACTACTAGTATCACTTGCCGCAACATATTCAATCAATTGGTTCTCAAACCCTGTCTACAAAGTATGTCAATACTGGAATAGTCCCATCCACCCATCCATCCTCCCTCACTCACTAACTTACTCAATCAATCAATCAATCAATCAATCATCTTTACCAGGATTGTCATACACCTGAACCATTCACTACACAGTTTGGAGGCAAGTTCTGCGAGTATAGTAATGGTACGATGGATTATAATTATGCATCTGGTCCTTTGGGAGTTGGACCTTATAATTGGGGAACAGGTGAGGCTTGGGACTTGTTAAACAGTTCAATACCATTCATTTTGATAACTGGTATAGTAATGTACATGACAGAGAATCATCGAGACATCAAATAGAGTGTCAGTCTTCACAAAATACATGTAAATAAATACGAAATAAATGTATATCAAATCACAACCAAATACAACTTGCCTTTGTTTGCCTCTTCATTGCGTCCTTTCACCCCTTATTATCTCTTTCATTCATTCTTTGTTGTTAGTCTTGTGTTCAACTTGAAGAACACGAAAGTGTGAATCTCTGACTTGACACAGGTTTTCACACCTGGTTGTTGTTGAAGCCGACAACCAACCCCCAATCTGTTCATTCTTTCATTCAGATACATTATCACATTCACTTCACTTACTTATTCTATTTATATCTTTATATACTTATATATATATTTAACACAAATAAAGAAAGAGATGAAGAATGTTGCAAAGAAGACAATGAAAGGAGTAAAGAAGGGCGTCAAGAGCGTAAAGAATATCAAGCCTTCAAATTATAGTCCAATCAAAAGAGATAAGAATGGACAATTGCGAGTCTGTGGAGATACTCCAATGATTTGTCGTAGGTGTCAATCATATTAATAATACATCATGTTTGTAATGTTGTATGTTACTAACAACAATAATGACAACATAGTTAAATCATCATTGGTCATTATATTGTTATGGGGAGTCTTCCTTGGACTTGCCTTTGGCCTGTTCTATGCATTCAAGGATAGCGCACAATCACATACTATATTACCCAACAACAACAGCACCAACGCAACAACAGCACCAACAGCAGCACCAGCAAGTGACAGATAGAGACAATCAACAAATATTATCATCAAGGGTAGCGCCTCCACCATTTAAAATCATCCTCAAACCTTGGCATACAAGGTCACAACTCCACTTCTATTCACTGTATTTAACGATAGCGATAAATAGTATCATCAACAAACCAAGCCAATCAATCAAACAACGGACAACATCAATGACAGGTACAGGCCACAACATCTTTTGGACTTTGTTTAAATGAACCAACTTCATTGAAGTGTTGGCCACATCACTCTTATTCTTTATTACATTGTCATTCTAGTTGATTGATTGATTGATTGAATGATTGATTAACGTAGCTTGTATACGTTTGAACCTACCATCCTGACAGACTCCTCTTCTTCCAACTGTTTGAATGCCTCGCGGACATCATCGACGGTCACATGTTGGAATGATACCGATGACTTGCTGCTGTTGTGGGCACTGGCCATGAGCCTCTTGAAGAGCTGTTCGGGTGTGCCACTGCTCGGATCGCTGCTCTGGAACACATCAATGATGGCGTCCTTCACACGACCAATCTCCTCACGTGACGAGGCACTCCTGCCGGTCGTGATGAGGTCCATGTCGATGGTGCCTGTGTGTGGGTCGATGGCTGCCTGCTGAAGCGCCACCTTGACCAGTCTGATGGCCTCGGCAACGTCAACTGGTTCGACTTCGGGTGAGTATCTGATCTTGGCGTGTGCCTCGGCAATACGTATCAGCGACTCGAGCTGACGCGGCGTGGCGGTGATCGTCTTGCCACCGCCCCTCGCTCGCATCTCCAGGTAGCCGTTGACCAGCGACTCGACAGAGTCCTCACGGATCTTTGGATGTATCTTCTTGCGAGCGAATGCGATGTAGTCGGAAAGGAGGTCGTGTGGCATGTGCCACTCGGGGATCGGCTTCTCCGCCCAGAACAGTGAGACAATGTGGCGCGACAGATGGCGGTCGCTGCGCTCGTTGGGCTTGTCCAGCACGAGGTAGATGAGGTCGAAACGTGAGAGCAGCGTTGGCGGCAGCTGGAGGTTCTCGACGACCGACAGACGTGGATTGTACCTGCTCTCCTTGGGGTTGGCTGACGCCAGGATACTGGTACGGGCGTTCAGCGTACAGATGATGCCGGCCTTGGCAACGGACACTGTCTGCTGTTCCATGGCTTCGTGCAGGATGGAACGCGTGTGGTCCGACATCTTGTCAAACTCATCGATGCAGCACACACCCTGGTCGCTCAGCACGAGCGCGCCCGACTCGAGCACGGTCTCACGTGTGTCTGGATCGCGAGTAATGTACGCCGTCAGTCCGACGGCACTGCTGCCCTTACCACTAGTGTAGATACCACGGGGCGCGATCTTGTGTACGAATGAGAGCATCTGCGACTTGCTCGTACCGGGGTCACCGCATAGCAGGATGTTTATGTCGCCACGGATCCTGTTTCCACCCTCCTCCTGGAAGTTCTTGTTGGAGCCGCCAAACAACTGGCAGAGGATACCCTTCTTGATGTCCTCCAGCTCCCAGATGCTGGGTGCAAGCGATCGCGTCACCAAGTCGTAAATATCGCTGCGCTGTGACAGCTCCTTCAACTCCTTCTCTCGCTCCAACGTTATCTCCACGTCGTCCAAGCTCTCCATAAGCTGCAGGTTGCTCTCCACCGATCCGTTTCCTCCCTCATCATTCCTAACCTTCTCTATCTTCTTGATGTGTACTACATCGATGTCTAGGGTAGTAGTGTGTTGGTTAGTAAGGGATGGTTCCAGGATGGGTCGTCACAACTTCACTTACATGTCTTGTAAATGGCGCGAAGGTATTGAGTTGTTGCGCTGGACTTTGATGGATTGGCCTTGAAGACTCCGGTGATCTCAACGCGGTCGCCTGGCTTGCCAATGTCAATGAGCTCAGAGTGGATGAACATGGAGACGGTGTGTGGCGTCTCACCCTCGGGTATGGCATCGGGCGTCTCTTGCAACTTGACAAATTGTTTCTCGCCAAACGTACATCGGTTGTGCACCAGCTTCATCGAGGCCTTGGCCTTGCATGATGTGTTGGTGCAGGTTGCAGGCTCGATCACCTTTTGCTTGACCACATCAGACTCGGCGCACGCGCCACAGTTTGAGCACTGGAAGAAACAGCGCACCAGTGTGGGGATGATGGCGCTGGTACGAATGATCAGGCCGCGGATGGCAATGATCTGGTCGATATCCGACGGGTTGAGCTGACGCATTGGGCGCACCTGATCCAGATTGAATGGATGCAGCTCGATGGGCAGACGCGAATCGCCAGAGTCTTCCATGTCGTCATCGGGGTACATCTCTTGGTAGATGGCGTTGATCTCCTGGTCGAGCAATGGTATCAGCTCGTTTGGATAGCGTATCCACAGTCCATGCAGCTCCTTATCAAACTCGACCAGGTACCTGAAGTTGATGTTGAGATGTCTGCCACGGCGCACATGCAGCTGTTCAAGCAGGTTGAGATACAATGATTGATGTTGGTATGGGCCATGACCATTGCCATTCATGTCTTGGTCTTTGTCCTGCTCGTCTTCTGCCTCTTCATCGTCGTCGCGTGGCTCGACATCGTCTTCATCAATGTCGTCGGCTCTTGGACGTCTCTTCAATCTGAAGTTGTGTATAAAGTTCCTGAACTTTGTTTGTACGTCTTGGACCTTGGTTCGGGTGCCCCAAATATAGACTCCCGTCTCTTCAGGTATATGTATATGGTACTTGACTGGATCATTGTTCTTATATTCATCGTCTGATTTGTTCTCATCTCCATCATCGCCTCCATCATCACCACCACCATCGTCGTCGCCTCCATCATCTGGATGGTCCTCGTCCTCATCCTTGTCCTTGTCTTCGTCCTCGTCCTTGTTCTTGTCTTTATCTATGTCCAAGTCTTTGTCATCAATGTCCTTTCTTTGACGTTTCTTGTCTTTGCGATTGACCAAGTCTTTTTCTTTTTGTCGTTTCTTGTCACCTCCAGTATCAGTGTTTCTCGTGTCCAAGAATGCTATTCTTGACATCTTGGATGCTGGTGCTGGTACTGTTGCTTTAGCAGTTGACTTCTTGGAAGTCTTGCCATTGTTATTATTGTTATTGTTGTTGTTATTGTCATTATCACTTTCTACATTATCACTATCATCGAATGGGTCCATCATAATACTTGATTGTTAATCAATCCCTATGTACGTATATATCTATATCTATATCTTTGTATCTGAATGCAATCAATCAAACATTCGATATGAACTCAAACACCGCATTAGTTTGAAAATTTGAAAAAAGGAGGGAAAACACTTCCATAAATAAGGTTAGAGCGAGGGTTGGGGAGACACCAAGTAGTTCTCATAGATTGTTTTATTATATTATATTACATAAGTTAATTCTTCCTTTGTTTGATGGGGAGTCACTAGGAAAGTATTTGACCAACACTCCTCCTATTATAAATATATACGTATTATGTATTGGTAATAGATTAGTTTATGGTGGATACCATGATCCACATCCATCGTCTGACATAGTGTCACACCTACATACATAGTTTAATCGATTAAATAATATGCGTGACGCTTCGAAACTCAACTAACAATGTGACAAACCCAGTTAGTGAGTGATCAGAGTATTCACCTCATCCGTCAACTCTTCATTCTTTCAACCAATCAAACACATTAATGTTCACACTCTCACACTGACAATCTAACATGCTGTCAATCACTCCCACAGTTGTGATCACAATCACCCCTCACACACACACAATCAATCAATCAAACAAATAATCACACAACTTCAACTTCCATTGTTTGCTCCACCACAACATCGTGTAAATATAAGATCCCTAATAGATTGTAATTCAATCATTTCACAAGTTGTATATACACATATGAACTATTGTCAGTTTGTAGACTTACTCGATACACTCCTCCATCAACTCTCGGTTCCACTTACATTCCACCAACAGTACCAATCATCCCAACAACAAACTAAGCATTATAATCTCCATCCAAACCTCATCTTCATTGTATATATGTTATATTACTCCTTCACAATTAATTGAATCAATCCAAAATTACTATTAATATTATTATTATTATCTGGACTCAACTCAATTAACATTCAATCAATCATTCAAAATATATTCCATGATATCTACAAACTATAATCAACCATCATTGTATATATCATCAGCTCCAATATGTTCGCGTCGTATAAATATAGTCCCTAAACAACATCAATCAACTTCCGGAAATGTTGGAATCCCATCCAACAATAACAATAACGACAATAATGAAAAGGAATTTATCGATATAATCCAGTCGCTTCCATCTAGAAGATACCCATATCTCTCAACCTACTTAAACAACTCTCGGGACCTACTTGTAAAGAAAATATGTAAATGGTCCCAGTTGGATGGCCATCAAGTTCCCTCCTACGGGACCTCGCCAGGAAGTTCCAGCCACAACAGCCCGACTCGCAACACCATTGACTTGCTCCCAGCGGAACAAATGTCTTGTGTCGTAAAAGAAATTCTAGAGATGATACTTCAGTGGATGATCGAAGAATTGAATGTCCCCGCCGACTATATATACAGAGCAACATACCTTGCCGACAAGTATGTCAAACAAGTTGGCAGTGTAAAGCAGAGCCAACTATTATGGGTGATGCTTATAAGTTGTTTGATCACGATCAAGGTGCAATCGGACCATAAGAGCGTCCGTATGCATCAAGTTGCCAAACGATTCCATACCAGTGGCGAGATGCTCTTGCGAATGGAGTTACAATTCCTAAACATCATTGGATACTCTGTCAATGTTGAAGAGCAGACCATCAATGCATTCCTCACCGGTCTCTTTCTCGAGTTTCAGTGTAGCGTAACAGATCGTACACAATCAATAATACAAAGTATATGTAGGCAACAACAACAACAACAACAAATATTACTACAACAACAACAATTACAACAACAACATAATGTAAATAAATAAATAATTAATTTAATGTTGTATTTACTTGTACAGGTTGTTGCTGATGTTGGGTAGAATCGATTCGATGGCATTCATGATAAAATTGTGGTGATGAACGAAGATCTAAAAAGCCAAATTTGGCACATTTACATTTATTGACTTGCTTTGCTTGTTGTTGTCGACCAGAAAAGTGGTGTGTATGTGTATGCTTATGTGTTTTTGGATAAAGCACAGCAGAGCCTGGGTTTTAACATCACCTCAATCTACACATTCAATCATTCATTCTATCTCTCCTTTAAACACAACATATATATTTATAATTATCAAATATTTGATAAATATATTATACTTTTAAATATAATTATAAATATATAAAACAGATAAATATTTATGACATGAGCAATAATAATAATATTAATCGATCATCATCCGGAGGTGGAGGAGGAGGAGAAGGAAGTGGATCATATTCATTTGGACATTTTGGATCATCATCATCATCGACTTCATCACAAACTTCATCAACTTCGTCTTTATCTTCTTCCTCGTCTTCGTCTGCGAACAACAACAATTCGACAATAATTTTACCAAAGCCAGTGTCAACACCGATCTCTGCCTCGAGTTCGAGCTCTGCCCCAAAGGTAGCAACTTCCCCACTGCCATCAAATTACAGGCCAGGATCATCTACATCACCTCCTATATCGACATCACAATCAAATATTCCTTCATCTTCATCAACGGGATTGAACAACAGCAACTTAAATATTAGAACATCATCTTCTACGATATCCACATCACAACCTATATCATCATTACGTTCGTCCAACTCTTCATTGCCGCCCCATTCGTCATCCGCATCGCACAACACATCTCCTCCAACTTCATCATCATCATCATCATCGACATCAAGTGATATTCGTTCATCTTCAACAGGCATTCGCACATCATCTTCTTATGTATCGACATCAAATCAAGCATCACAGCCAACGACTGCACTTCGAACATCAGGATCGTCGTCGTCCTTCACATCACAAACAACGACACCTCTGCGAACGTCAGGTTCTTCCGTGACACCACAGCCAACAACGACACATCAAACATCACAGCCAACGACTTCACTACGAACTTCAAGCTCATCGTCGTCAGTTTCAAATGAACGAACAGGAACCTCGACGTCTGACTTTGGGACATTGCCGACGTATCCACAGCCACAACAGCAACAGCAACAGCAACCACAGCAACAGCCACAGCAACAGCAACCACAACAACAGCAACCTCAACCTCAACTTCTGCAGGCAAATCAACCACCACCAGTTCAATCCCAACTTGAGGCATTGATGTATATCGATGCACATGGACGTAGGAGGTTTCCCAACTTTGCTCTGATGTCACTGGAGATGCGAACATTCCTGGCACCATCGGTCCAGTCATTCATTCGCAATGAGATTGCTCGTGTGTTTAGTGGACGAGTGATCAGTCCAGCCAAGATGGAGGAGTTCACAGTCCTTGTTGTCAATGGTGTGATTGCTGACATGGAGTCAGTGCTCACTTACATTCAACTCCAGACTCACGATCAGCCTCAGCCTCAACCGACTCAACAACCACCTCAACAGCCGCCACAACAGCCACTATCTCAGTCACAACAGCCGCTACCTCATCCACAGCAACCACTATCACAGTCACAACAGGTACCACATCAACAACAGCAGCCACAACAGCATCCACAACCACAGCCACAACCACAGCCACAGCCCCAGCAACAGCCACAACAACCACCCGCACAACAACCTCAGAAACAACCATCACCATCACCTACACAATCACAAACACAATCACAGGCACCTCAACAGCGAGAAACACATCATCCACAGAATCAACAGGACAGACCATCTCAGTACCAGCAGCAGCAGCATCAGCAACAATCAAGACATGAAGACGATCAACCTCCACATTACATGGTCGACAAGATAAGGATGTCGATTGTGCTCACGCCAAGACATCCTCCACATCTCAAAAAGACACTGAACGAATTCGAGGATAAGTATCTCTCGGCAAGGCTCAATGAAAGACAGCTCATCCAATTGTTCATTAAGGGTCTCAAGCACCCTAATCAAATCGAGAAGGTCGCTCGCCAATACCCCAATGGAAGGCTACCCCACACTTGGGCAGACTTTAAGGATTGCATCTACAAAGCATTCGACAAGGGCAATGGCCCCGACTACCAACCAGCTCTCAACCTCGTGAAGCTCTGCGCGCCTGGCCTTAACAAGCCGACGGAAGAGTACAACACATTGTTTCTTGACACGGTACGCGACAACGGCTTGGAGATTAGCGCATTTGTCTGCCGCCTCTACGTCCAATCGCTGAGGAGCGAAATCAGGCTCGACCCACAGATAGCGGCGGCAGGACGCGAGTGCTCAGACTACACGGCCCGCCTCAAGAACCTAATGAGGCGTGGACTGGAAATACATAACGCACGCAAACGAGAAAGGGATGTCGGACCAGTTCACAACGATGTCCGTGAACGTGAGCGTGAGCGCGACCGTGAACGTGATCGTGATCATGATCGTGAGCGTGATCGTGAGCGTGACCGTGATCGTGATCGTGATCGCGAGCGTGATTTCGATCGTATGCCAAACAGAAGCAGCAACAGTAACAGCAACAACACTGCTGACAGTCATAAGCGTATGAAGTCCTATTATAAGCCACCAGAAAAGCACACTGTTTGCTGGAATTGTGGAAGTGGTGACCATCGTGACAACGATTGTCCAACATTGAACAAAAGGCAATCAAACCTTTCCTCATCCTCATCCTCATCTAACAATACATATCAGGGTGGCAGTGGAAGTGGCAGTGGCAGTGGCTTTGGCAATAACAGTGGAACATACTCGAATGATCATCATCCATCCAGGTTAACATCATCTTCATCATCGAATTACAATGGAGCAGGCAACAACATCTTCCACAACAACAACAACAATCATAATAACTATCACAATGGTTTCGATGTGATACCTACGAATCCGACCCCGACAACTGGACATCATTACAACAGCAGTGGGTATCATTGAGTCCTCACGATCATCCAGCATTATAAAACATTGAACGAACAAACACGCCCATTCCTTTATCCTCCATGATCAAGATCGTTTCATTGAGTTGTTGAATTGAATGTCCAAGTTACGAAACGTCCCAATATAGACATGTGTCCGCTGATGATCACCCATTGATGAGTCTAACTATTATTCGAAAAAACCTTTGACAAGACATCAAATGATTTGGCCCGATAACAACTATTGAGTGGCTTTGGGACCAACCCAAGGCATCCTTTGATTGAAATGAATGGACCCGAGGTGTTTGTTGAATGATGGGAAGAAGGAAAGAAGGAAGTAGCTGCAGGCCTCATCAATTCATTCATTAATCCAACTTATAACTTTCAATCAATCATGTACTCAATACGGAAGTTGTCAATATTGTCAACACTTATATTACTGAGTGTGTTTGGCCACACCTCAGCTCAACGACCAGGTAAGTATTACCCTAGAGTATAATGTCCTGGCTTATACTAACTCACAATTACGCAATCATTAGAATCATACACAATTGATGCAGCCATTTTTGATCACTTGCCATCAAAGAACAACAACTTTGAACCAGATTTAGCTCAATCTCAGGGTATAACACCATTCTTGATCAAGACTACTTTGGACCCAAAGTTGGGAGTACCCGAGCTTAACGGTACTAGTGACACATACACAAAGGCAAGGATCACCAGCCCGGACCTCTTCCCATTCTTCTTCTCCTACAATCCAAACATCAACAAGTTCATACCCTACACGCTCAACTTCACCCTGGCCACCAATGGCTCTATTACAGGCATGTATAATATGACCAAGGACCCCTTCTTCCCGATCAACTACCTTGGTTGGGACACGGACCCCATCAACAGACTCTACAAGGACGACATGGCGAAATATCAGAACTTCCACTTCTGTATAAAGTTGCAATCATTCTTCACCTACATTGGCGTGGAGGAGCTGACCGTCACTTCTGACGACGACCTCTGGGTGTTCATCAATGGCAAGTTAGTCATTGACCTAGGTGGCCTACACGCCACTGCCAAGGGCTCGCTCAAGCTGTCCTCACTCAATCTAACCAAAGTATGATTGATTGATTGAGCCAATCCCTTTCCAGGCATCGACTGACATAACACACTCTTTATAGGGTAACACGTATAGCTTTGACTTATTCCATTGTGAAAGACATACTGCATCCTCTTCAATGTCGATCATAACAAACATGGAGATTAGATGTTTTGCAAAGGATTATTGTGGAGTTTGTAATGGTGATGGATCGAGTTGTTGTGTGGCCGGTCCAGGTGGCGAGTGTGACGACCATGATTCATGCACAATCGATGCATGTCCAACCTACAACACACCAGGTGCCAACATCACCAACTTCAAGGACTACTGCACACATTCAAAGTTCTCATGCGCCAACCAGACTGCAGCAGACCCTTGTTATAATTGGGCATGTGATGGATCAAAGTGCGTGGTGGACAGCGCCAAGACATGTCCATCAATCAGTTGCCAGGTTGTTGACAAGTGTGACGCCAAAGAGGGTGGATGTCTTTACAAGCCACTGTGCACCGCACCAGATGCATGCACAATCACCAAATGTAACGCAGCCAATCAGACATGTGAGAGCACCCCCCTGGACTGCTCCGGAACCAATCCCAACAAATGCATGGACTACTCCTGCGACAAGAAGTTAGGATGTGTGATCACGGCCAAGAACTGTGAGCCTCAAAAGCCAGAAGACTGCACAACATACTCATGCGATCGCGACATTGGATGCTTCCCAATATATCTCAACACTACAGAATGTGCTTGCTGCGATCCAACCAAGACACCAAACTGCATGTCAGCCAAGTGTGACGAGGACTCTGGCAAGTGCATCTACGCTGACTTGATCATCGATGATGGTGACATATGCACTGATGAGGAGTGTGATCACAGTACAGGTGTGATAACATACACTCCCAAGAAGTGTCTTGGATGTCAGGCATGCCGAGCTTCAGCCGATGGCAAGTGCGTGGACATTGACTCCAATTGCAATGAAGGTCTGTGTTCCATTGGCAAGTGCACCAAGGGTCAGTGCTCATTCACTCCAAACAAGTGTGATGATGGTAACCCTTGCACAGATGATACATGCGATCCAGTGGCTGGATGCCAGCACCGCAACACATCATGTCCGGACAAGGGACTATGTCAAGTTGGCGTGTGTAACTCAACCCTTGGAGGATGTAGCTATTCCAACAGGCTATGCGCTGCTCCAAGCAACTTCTGCAATGACACAATGTGTGATGCTCAGCTGGGTTGCATCCAGTTTGCCAAACAATGTGTACCTCCCAATCCACAATGTCAACAGGGAGTATGCAACCCAACCAAACAGGTCTGTGAGTATCATAACATCGACCCACTGCCCACTGGATGTACGCCATCCAACACAACATCGTCGACAACAACAGGAGTGACTACGTCCAGTTCGAGTACCATAGTTCAATCACAATTGTTTGTATTTATTAATATTATTATTATTGTAATATTTTTAATTAATTAATGAATTAATAAATATAACTTATTTATTTCAGAAATGATCGATTGATGGTGGGATGATTCCAATCAACACATCTTGATCAATGTGTGCAAATCTAACTCCCCCACAAAGTTACCCCAAATATAACCTCGTTCATTCATTGAATGAAAACGATGTAGTGACTACATCCAAACGTCGCACGCACGGTTCAAGACAAGTCTATGGTTAATCAAGAACATTGATCATAGATATACTCTTTTTGTACAAATAAACAGATATATGTATACTTATAACTTACAACTTTAACATAACAATAATGGTTAATCATAGTTCATTCTTCATTATATTGGTATTCCTGGTCTTTAAATGTTCGGGACAAACACTTCCATGTGAGTCATCCATCTATCAAGTGTCCTCCCACTCATCGACCACCCCTCCTTTGTACTGACTTCGGATCAATCAATCAATCAATCAATTAGCATCTTATAGAGTAGCAGTGACGATATTTGATCATTTGCCCTCAAAGAATGCAAATTTCCAACCGAACTGTGGAGGTGGTTTGACAACTGGACTTGTTAAACAGAAACTAAACGCTACACTTGGTATACCAGAGGCAGGTCCAGCCAATCCTGCTACAGGTTGCATTGGAGTACCAGCTCTGTTCCCAACATTCTTTGCCGAGACGCCCAACATCAATGTGGCCATTCCCTACAACCTGACATTCAACCTATCTGGTAAAACCTACAGCTCAGGCGCACCAAACGACTACTTCCCAATCAACTTCCAAGGATGGGATACCGATCCTGCCAACAGGATCTACAACGACTCCACAGGTCACTATCAGAACTTCCACTTCTGCATCAAACTACATACTCATTTCACATTCCAAGTAAGTCGAATGTTTGATTGATTGAGCGATTGAGAGTGATTGATTGACTGACAGGTAATTTTATATTTTAGGGAGGCGAATCCCTCACGGTCACATCTGATGACGACCTTTGGTTGTATGTTAACAACACATTAGTATTGGACATTGGTGGAATACACACAGCCACTACAGGTGTTACTCCAGTCCTTGGAACATACTTAAACCTTACAAAAGTAAGTGTGGATTGATTTATTGATTGATTGAATAATGGAATGTTTGAATGATTAACTGACTCCATTATAGGGAGCAACTTATCCAATTGATTTATTCAAATGTGAGAGACAGACAGATAGCTCAGCATTCCAGATATCCTCCAACTTTGTATTGGAATGTTTGATGGACTATTGTGGAGTGTGTAATGGAAATGGATCAACATGTTGTCCAATGAACAACATTACCGCTGGTGTGTGTAATGATAATGACCTGTGCACCATCGATTCATGTCCACCGCTCAACACTCCAGGTGTCAACTCGACCAACTTGAAGGAATATTGTATACATAGAAAGATCAGCTGTGACAACGAGACTGCATCAGATCGCTGCTACAACTGGTCGTGTAAAGGTGGTGCTTGTGCCAAGGACACAGCCAAGACATGTCCACCAATCAATTGTAAGATTGTGGATAGGTGTGATAGCCAGCTTGGTTGCCTATATCTTAATGATACGGGATGTGTACCATCGGCTTCGACCAGAGTTCATCATGGATATATCGATTCAATTTATCTCATGATGATGATATTGTTCATTACCATAATAAGTCGTGGATATTAATTAAATGTAGTTTGTGGTTCCATGGAACATTCCCCCTCATCACGTGAGCGTTACGACCATTCGCAATTTGGTGATGGTCCACCAAAACCGCGTCTACAAGGGGGGTACTCTTCCCTTTCAAAGGACCTTCAACTATGTAGTTTAGGTCACAAACTTTAAAGATATATTGATCATGTTAATATTTGTATAAACTACTCTCATATCAAGATAATCAAATGATGACTTGTAGGTGTACAATCATGACCTTTGTGGCCATTTTACTTTGGACCATAACTACACTTGACTCTGTTCAAGCACTAAGATGTATGTGATCACAATCAATCAAGCTATAATCACTCACACTGACCCCAACTGTCGGAACTATTCCAATCAATTAATGTAATATAGCATCTTATAATGTCGCTACAACTGTATTTGATCACCTTCCTTCTTTGAATAACAACTTCCAACCACCTTGTGTTGATGGACAGACGAATTTGGTCAAGCAATCGCTCAATGCCACATTGGGTATACCAGAACTTGGATTAGCTCCCCCAGGAATAGGATGCATTACCAATACAAGCCTGTTTCCAACATTCTTTGCATCAGCTCCCAACATCAATATGGTCGTACCCTACAATCTAACATTCTATCTTGTCAACTCAACCAACAACGATGGTAACTACACTGCTGGAACAATAGCAGGATTCTTCCCAATCAACTACAAAGGATGGGATACCAACCCTGCCAACAGGATCTACAATGATTCTGCCAACGACTACCAGAACTTCCACTACTGTCTCAAACTACATACTTCATTCATATTCAATGTATGTTTGATCATTTGATTGATTGATTGGATAGCACGGCGTGGCACCAGCACTAACTGACCAGTGCACACCCAAACTCTAAAGGGAGGCGAATACTTTAGTGTTACATCTACTGATGATTTCTGGATGTATGTCAACAATTCTCTGGTAATCGATAATGGAGGTACACATTCTAGCAGCTTTCGAACAATGCCTAATCTTGGAACATCCTTAAATCTTACAAAGGTATGTAGGGTGTCCACCATGGTCATTCAAGACCTAATCTGTCAACTAACTAAGTAACAAACAACAGGGTAATGCTTACCCATTAGACATTTTCAAATGTAATAGAAAAGTTGGTATATCAGCATTCCTCATCATGACTGATATCACTATGGATTGTACAGTCGACTATTGTGGTGTGTGTAATGGTAATGGATCAACCTGCTGCTCAGCATCAGCTGGTGGACAGTGTAATGACAATGATCAGTGCACCATCGATTCATGCCCACCTCTCAACACTCCAGGAGTGAACACAACCAACTGGAAAGAACATTGTATTCATACAAAGATCACTTGTGACAATCAAACTGCATCGGATCGTTGCTACAACTGGGCATGTCAAGGTGGTACGTGTGCCAAAGACACCGCCAAGACCTGTCCACCAATCAAATGCAAGATTGTTGACAAATGTGATCCAGACCTCGGCTGTCAATATCTAGATGATGTTGGATGTCCACCATCAGGAGCAGTCACTGTAAATCATTATGGATATCGGTTGATCAACTACATGTATCTTATTTTGTTTGTGATAGTACTCTTGTACCAATTTTAGTAGAATAAAAGGTTGAGTGATGGCCAGCTCAATTGATTGTACATTGTGATTTGACTCGAAATCGTTGTTGCTTGACTGTCCTCCTATCTAGAATAGAATGTTTGCCATAAGAGTGTTCAGTGGTCACTTGGATGATGGTGTGCTCATCAATCTTGAACAGAGATATCTTGTGGCCATTACGCTTTGTGTAAAGCGAGTATGATCCTACGTTTGGAGCGCTCTCTAACACCTTTTCCCAAAAGTCTGTAGTCTTGAGGTGTTCGTCAACAGACTTTGAGTAAAATCTCAATGAGCCTATCCTATAGTTGATACGGTTGAGTGCTTGCCAAGATCGGATGTTGACCTCCTTCGATACCTTTAGACTCCCATGGGGAGAACGTTCGTTGCCTGCAGCCATCGAGCACATGTTAATGACTTGATAGGATATTTGAAAGTGATATGATGACTGTATATATGTCCAAGTTCCAATGAGGTTAGAGACGGTGGGAGCACACCGGTCAAGTCTTGGTCGTACGACCAACCAAACTTCAGTCTGGTCAAAGATGATGGCAAAGTCTTGTCTCCAAACTTATGATTGTAGTATGTACCAAGTTCCAAAGAAGTAATGCTGACCGGTATGACTCCTGGAGGAATGGCCTCATCAAAGTTAGGACCAAGTATCAGAGTGCGAAGTGTGTCGGGGAGAGAACCTTGATGGACATAGAAATGATCACTTGTTAAGGCTACGAGTAATGAGGGAAGCATTCCAGGTTGGATGGAGTTCTTAAATTCAATGCCCAAAGAGAGTGTAGTGATCGATTCTGGAAATGAACCAGGCATGATCTTTTCACTGAGACCGCCAGTAATATCTAGGGTCTTGAGATTTGATGGTAGGGATCCAGGAATGATTCCTTTTGGATAGTTACACGACAACTCGGTCAAGGCAGGTGGTAGTGAGCCAGGTATGTTGAGCATGAACATACGACCAGTTGTCAATGTTTTAAGTGATGTGAGCGTTTGAAGTTGGACATCGATATCCTGTGAGAAATAGAAGCCAAAGGTCAGTCGCTCCAATGTCACAGGCAGAACATCATTCACAATAGGTTGATTGTAGTGATTGCCAAAGATCAACTCTTTGAGTGGAGGCAAGACACCGGGTTCGATAGTCAGATTGTAGAACTTGCTAAACTTGAGTGTCCGAAGTGATTGAGGTAGTACTCCAGCTTGAATAGGCTCAACACACAATGGGCCGAGTATCAACTTGTTGAGGGTGTCAGGCAGTACACCAGGTAGTATGATCTTGTAAGTACTTATACATAGAGTTGAGGCTGTTGTTGGCAACAATGTGTTTATCTCTTCATCTCTCCACCATTCAATGTACAATGGAGTGCGAACAAACAACTTGTTCATACATATACTAAATCGTTTGTTGACCAATCCAAGTCTTAACACATCGACCTCTCCATCGTATTCCCAATAAGTGTTTTCCAATAACTGTTATTACTATATCGGGTAATGTATTCATCCTTTATCTCTAACTCTATCTCTTTGTCTTCTTCAACAATGTGTGATTGTAATGGATGATCTGTTGTTCTCAAAAAGGCAAACTTCCATTTTTGGTTAATATTGATTTATTGTTTGATTGAACGAGAGTATCAGTAATTGATTGAGTGATCGATTGAATGGAATTTAGTCTTGAATGAAACAAACACCATTTCCCATACGACCTTGAGTTGGAAGCTTGAAAGAGGTTTCGGACCATCTACTATCTTGGGTGGAATACAGATAACTGGAATCGAGAGTAATTAAAAGGACTCCAATCTCTCCACAATGTACGATTGTTCCAAGATGTGGACAACGAGCCAATATGAATGGCTGATTGTTTGCTAAATTGTACCGAAGGAAACTATGATTTGAAAACAGAATATAGATGTTGCCATCTCTATCGAAGCAACTCGATTGGACACTTCCGACGAGTGGTAAGTAAACAGAGGTAATGATGCCAAGTGTCTCGATGTTGTGAGATGTGAGTGTGTAAGCGGATAAGCTCGATGTGTCTTTCTGGCCAAAGATATACAGTGTGTTGTTGTTGCAGATGGAGTTTATGTAATATGGACGAATAGGAAGTTGTCCAACTCGACTAAACTGTCCAGTTTCAATATCGAACCGATCCACGCGGTCCAAAAAGTCCCCCTTGTATCCACCAACAAGGTAGATGTGCCTGTGGCCATCATAGGATGCATTGATGCCATAGCCACCCTTGACTCCTTCTATTTTGGAATGGTACCATTGTTTATGTTCCAAAGAGTATCGGGAGTATGTATATTGTGTACTATAGCCTCCAATTACATAGACATTGCCTCGAGCATATACAACTGATGTCCTAACGCTATCATATTGCTTTGGGCAAACTGTGGCCTGTGTCCATTCTAAAGTGTCTAAGGAGAACAATGAGAATTCCTTTCCCAATGTGATGACCTTTGGACTGTTAGCCTGAGCCACGACCACAACTGATGAAGTGGATTGAGTGGTATCTTCGGTGAGCTCAAAGCATGACTTTATCTCCTCAATGATGCCATTGATCTTGGCTATATCCGTCCGTACACCATATTCTTGTGGCATAACCAAAGCATCATTTGCAATGTGTTCAGAGTGATTCCTGATCATAGTCATCAGTTCAAAGTCACTTAAATGTCTATCGCCATCATTCGATTGGTCTAATGGAAGTGAGTTGTTGATGAACTCATCGATTGATGTGCAAGATATGATCGATGTGATCATCTCGAATACATCTACATCATCATCGTTGTTGTTGTTGGTATTTGTATGCTTCAAACAAATGATATGATTGATATCATTGATTTCTTTGATTATCTCGTTGACTATAAGTTTGGTACGCTCCATCTGTTCTTTGATCGGTTGCTTGACCCTGTGTTCCTGTGCCATCAGACATTTGAACAGTTGTTCAAAGTGATTGCTCACATCTTTGAGAGTATTGTCCATCGTCTGGTAGGTCTTTGCCGATCGTTGCAATGTATTCCAAAGCAAGTTCAAACGAGGTGTACACCACAATGATTGATAATCTCTCTTTCCTTTGCACTCCTTCAACTTCTCAACATTGTCAACCTTATGACCATTATGATTGATCGTCGAACAAACATTACAAACCAACTGTTTGCAATCAAAGCATATTATATCATCTATCTTATGATGTATTACACATGTTGTTAAACTATTAATATTATTCATCTCCATCTCTATCTTTATCTCTCTCTCTATCTCTATCTTATTTGTATGTTTGAATGACGTGTGTGGTGATTAAGATAAAGATCTGTTTGCCCAAATTTAGTAATGTTGTTACCATCATCATTTCCAAGTATCACTTTATTACTTCTCTCTATGTTACTGCGTGACAAAGTGACTTGGGAACTTGAGGTTGCACTCTGGGTAGTCAGGGAATGCTATCTTATTTGGATACTCTCCTCTGTTGTTATACATAATTATAAAATGTTCGCCTGGTCCAATGTTCAATGATCCATTCTTAAAGGTATGTTGTCCATAATCATACTCCAACTCCGTTGATATAATATCACTTGAGAACAATAACCTGATATTACTAATACTATCCTCTCCAATATTGGTTATTGTTGCAGACCATGAGTTGTTGTTGTTGTACAAAGTGTTGTTGTTGGCAACCCTTTGATGTTGAACCTTCAGTGAGCAAGTCTGGACAACATCCTTCTTCAATGATGTATGCTCATCAGGGTCCTCAGGTGGAGCTGGGATTAGACGCTTCAACTCCCTCCTCTTGCCAATTCCAAACTTGTTATTCTCTTTATCGAATATAATGTATGATTCTGTATGATTGATCAATGTATGTTAGTAAGAAATTGATGACGTGAGCGTAGTTGATTGATCTTACTTCTGAACCATGATAGACCGAATATTGAAGTACTCTGGAGAGGTGATTTACCAATTCCAAGACAACGATAACGTAGTCCTCTAATGTAGAGTGTAACAAAGTATGTTGATGGCTCGACGACCATCTTCTCACCTCCAGCTAGTCCAATAACAATCGTTGGGAATAGGCCCACTTCATCATCACTGTACTGCATGCACTGTTGAGTAAACAGTTTGTCGTCACAAACTCCATCAATGTGACAATAGTTCTCGGTGAGATGTTCGTAGAGTGAATCGTATGCGGGCGAGGCCAGAAGAGTGAATGAAGTTCCAGAGTCAAGGATAGACACGCCAAACTCTCGAGAGCTCAGTGTCAATGCATTCTTCTTTGATCCACCAATGGAGATATATGTTGGCATGATACTGTAGTGACTGGAACCAAGTGAGTACAATGGCGTGTATGACAATGACTTGGAATAGTAGAATGGATTGAGGTCACCAATCGTCATCACTCCTGTGTAGTGTTCATCGATCCAGAGTCCAAATGTCTTTGTAATATTATGCTCATCAAACACTGCATCAATGGCCGACTTCCAACAATCCTTGCAATCCGAGTTACCCATGCCAAGTATACCATACAGCAACTTCTTTCCCTTTGTCTGGCTATAGATTGCTCCAAAGTTAAGAGTGATATCATCCATCTCTGAAGACATCTTAAATTGATCTTTCGACAAATATGCTAAGAGTTGATGAATAATGTGAGTAAGATGGACAAGTTATTGATTGATTGATCGATTGACTTACAATACAATGTTGTACCATCCATGTATCCAAGTTCGAGTGCACATACTCCATTTGGATGATTGTTGGTACGAAGACAATAGTTTTCTGGTAGTTGACAGAGGTCTGATTGACAAGACATGAACTCCATGTTCTTGGAGGGTCTGTAAAATGGTTTGTCCTGAGAGCATGAATAACATGAAGTTGAAGGTACTACTAATACATTTGATCCAGTGTCCACTATCACCTCCTGTTCAATACCTCCTACCCAAACACTTGTCCTTATCTCAATTAGGTCTCCCTTCATCTGTGAGGCATACATGGCTGTTAGAGTAGAGAGTTATGGTATGAGTCAGTAATTTTGATGATTGGTTTGATTGATTGGATGGCAAGTATACATACAAGGCTCGCTGTCATTTATTAGTTTAATTGATTTGGAAGTCACATGTGACTCTATTTGAGGTATATTATACACTGGACGTATTGGTAATGAGATGGTCTTGGCATCGACCTGGTGCAATGTCCATAATGATGATGAAATTGCCAAGACCAACAACATCAACAATACTTTCCTTAATGATCCAACTTTCATTCTTTCTAACTATCCATCGATCTCAGAAGTGACTTAAGTGATATGGTATACTTAAGTATAAATAGTTAAAAGTTGGCTCGTGTCTGGCTACATGATGTCTTAAGTCATACATCATATCATACATTGATTGAAGTATGGACCAGTCAGCGAGAGTATGTGTGTATGTGTGAGTGTGTGCGAGTGGCTTGATTGGTCCCCATCTTAACTAAGTTAGGTTGAGCAATCTTGAACTACTATATACACTTCATCAACTAGTCTATGTTTTCAGAGTACCTTGAATGATAGTGATAATCAATCGCTCTTTAGGTCACATGAGCTGTATTGAAAAGTAATTGAATTGATTCATGTCACCACCCATAACACGAACTTTCACACACCCTTTCGTTTAGGATTCAATCAAAATGATTTGAAGTTCCATCTTTCTTTATTTGTATAATGATTTGGTTGTTTTGAGGGAAAACTCTGGACTGCATCCGCGAAGAAATAAGAAAGGCTTTTGCCTCTATGAAGAAGTATCTTGATCAATCAATCAATCATACCATTTAATCATTTATCCCTAGACTTAGATAATGGATAAATATATCTTACAAGTAATACTTCTTCTGATTGCTTGTCAATGTATCAGTTCAGCTGATGATCAATGTACGTCACTCGATAAATGAATGGGTGAATAAATTAACAATTAACTGCCTCCACACACCTATAACATGCGCTAACCAGACTGAGGCCGACATCTGCTTCAACTGGGGATGTAGCGGCGGCGCATGTGTAAAGGTATCCTCCAAGACCTGTCCCCCAGTCAAGTGCCAAAATATCGATGGCTGTGACGGCACCCTTGGATGCCATTACAAGCCCAAGTGCGTGGCCCCAGACGCCTGCACCACGAACACTTGTAATGACAATGGAGATTGTGTGTCCGCGCCAGTAATATGTCCACAGACCGACAAGTGGTGCACTGACTACTCATGCGACAAGACCTTGGGATGTGTGAGCACTGCCAAGAGCTGTGCACCAGCCGATCCTGCTCCATGCACAATCTACTCTTGTGTTCCAGGAGTTGGATGTGTCTCCAAATTATCCAACAGTACCGAGTGCACTTGTTGCGACCCTAAGTCGACACCAATGTGCATGGTGGCCAGCTGCGATGCACAATCCGGAAAGTGTGTCTACACCAATGTCACTGTGGACGACAACAACCCATGCACTGTTGATGCTTGCAACCCAGTCACTGGAGCGATCACTCACACTCCCAAACAGTGCAAAGGTTGCCAGACATGCGACCCGACCAACCCTCTTGGTTGCAAGGACACAGACAGTGTCTGCTCAAACGGAAACGCATGCAGTGTGGGACATTGCAATGATGGTCAATGCTCATTCACGATGAGGTCATGTGATGATGGCAATCCATGCACAAAGGACACATGCGATGCTGCATTGGGATGTCAACATCCCGATATGGTCTGTCCTGACCTCGACCTATGCACCGTGGGCACATGCGTCAAAGGTGTGGGATGTTCATACACCAACGCAACCTGTAGCTCTGAACAATACTGCACGGAATCATTATGTGATAAGAGACTTGGATGTCTGAAGTTCCCAAGACAATGTGTTCCAAAGAATCCACAATGTCAGATTGGTGTATGTGATGTCAATCTCCAAGCGTGCAAGTTCACAGATATCCTCCCAATCCCAGACATATGCAAGACACCCGCTACCACCTCCACTACCACCTCAACTACCACCACGACTACCACTACCACTACTGGCGGCCACACTTCGAATCAAGGAACTACCACTGGCGGAACAACTACCTCATCATCCGCCACTGGACGATCAAGCCACAATGTATTGATCATGTTGCTTCTTATTGGCCTTGTATGTGCATTATCACTCTAATAATAAAAGTCCAACTTCCAACTTCCAGTTTCCGTTTTCAATTTCCTGCGGCCACACTCATTGGAACACGACTACAAAACAAAAAACACAAAGAACATTCGACCAATGGATGGTAGTAGGTAGCTTAGCTAAGCTTTTAATGCTTACGACGACTTTTATTCGTGGGAAGCAATGAAACACTCCCGGTGATAGTGCAGCGCACACTTGCTGCACTTCAAGATGGGCCTGGCAAGAGGCAAGGCAGTGGTGGCCTTGCATGTGAAACATCTAATGGCTTTAGATGGCGTGCCGGCTGCGTTTGACACGGCTGGCTGAGGTAGCAGTACATGTTGTGTTGACTGTTGTTGTTGTTGTTGGAGTTGTTGTTGTGAAGGTGATTGAGGTGACATTGGTGGACTGCTGTTGGACGACGATGAAGACGAGGACTCGAGGCCACTGGCAGCCATGGTCAACTCGGTGCCAGCGGGACAGATCTGCTCGGTGAGCAGCTCCACGACTTGGACGAGTGGGATGAATGACTGGCTGTTGCGCTGCTGGTTGAACAGGTCGCACACATGTGAGAGACCATACTCGAGCAGCAGGTTGAAGGACGCCAGCTCCTTGGTCGAGTTGCGATGCTTGACGGGGGTCTTGAAGCGGCTGGACTGGGGTGGCTCGGGGTTGGCGCAGCTCACATGGCGGGTGATGTCCACCTGCAGTTGCTGCTGCAGACGGTCGAGCAGCTTGGGTGTCAACACGCTGGACAGACTGCTCTTGATCTCAAAGTACTTGTTGCGTGACAGGATGCGAGGGATCTGGCCGACGTCTGGGTAGACCTTGGCCTGCTCGGTGGACCAGTAGTCCGAGATGCGATCCAGTGAGTGCGAGTTGATGAACAGCGACACGACGATGAAGGACTCGACAATGCTGGTGGTGATTGGGAAGCGGCTGCCCAGGTAGTGGGTCGAGGACGTGGTGGTGGACGCGGCCTTGCCCTCATTCTCGCGCACTTGCGAGATGATCTCGGCCAGCTGATAGATGACGTTGTAAAAGATGGTCTGGAAGCAGTCCAGTGGTGTGATGTGTCCCTCGCGTAGTCTATTGGCTTGCAATGATGATAGTTGTTGTTGTTGGGTGTTGGAGTTGGCGTGGTGATGGGCGTGGGCGTGAGCTTGGGCGTGGGCATGGGCGTGGGCGTGAGCTTGGGCGTGGGCATGGACGTGGACGTGTGGTTGGGCGTGGTGGACTGGCACATTGGCGGCAGCAGCGGCAGGTTGTGGCAGTGGCTGGGGCTGTGGACGACTTTGCATTTGTAGATGTAACAGGATTGGAGATTGTTGTTGTTGGTTGTTATGATTGTTGTTGTGGAAGTCCTCGGTGATTACACTGAGGACGCTGTTCAAATAAATAGGTTGTTGTTGTTGTTGTTGATGTGATACCGAGGCAATCTTGGGCGAGGCAGAGCTACTGCGTGGCGAGACGATTGGCGAGGATGGTGGGGAGGCAATGTTGGCAGAAGAGGGTGAGGTCACGGCCGACGAGTCGTCAAAGTCACGTGAGGCACTCATGTCCTCGTACGAGGCAGTGTCGATCAGGGCCAACAAGTTGCGATGGGCAGTCATCTCGGAGATCTGCTGATCCGACGCAGCGCTGCAGTAGTTCTTGGACGACCTGGGCGACATCTCTGGTGATGAGCGTGCCTTGTTATTGATATTGTAGGGATGGTATGATGGTCGGGGACTAGTATTGCTATTGCTGTTGGTGTTGCTGCTGTTGATGATGGCCTTGTTGGGGGAGGTTGGCTGCTGCTGTTGTTGTTCCAGGGCCAGTGTGGGAGGCATACTGAACAAGTCGGAAAATGAAGTCAACTTGGGCGTCGCTGGCGATGTATGTAGTGAGGGCAGTCTTGGAAGACTGTCCACGTCAAAGGAGAATATCCTTTGCATTGAGTTGGGTGGCGGCAGCATCAGGAAGTTTGTTTGAGACATTATGATGTTATTGTTTGAATGTATAAATATAATAGTTGTTGGAAATGGTATTGGTAATTAATTAATTAATTGATTGATTGATATGATTGAGTTGGCTGATGATGATGATGATGATGATGGTGCCGGTGTTGGTGGAGTTAGGGGGGTGGGTGGTTGGTTGGTTGGGTCGGGTCTTGGTTGGAAAGTGGCCTTTTGTACCCAATAATAGTAGTAGTTGTTTGATTAAGCTATGTGTGTGTCTATGAGTGATAGATAGGTACTTTGGAGTTAGTATTGATAGATGGATGGATGACGTGACAATAATGAATGAATGAATGAAAGGAAAGAAGAATTAGAAAGGGATAAGATGTTGGTTCGTGCAATGTAAGGTATGTATAATGGGGTATTTTGGTAACGGGTATTGGGTCACCATCTTATCTTATGTTTGTGTGATTGATTGTTTGTGTGTGTGTGTGATTCGTGATGAATCTTTTTTGATCAAAAAAGAACAAAACAAAAATCCGGAAGCCAGGCCCAGAGTGTGAGTCAGTGGCCCATTTTTGTCCTAAAGTGGTCAAGTGTGGTGGGGCTTCGCGTCTGTGGGAGAAGGCACCTTGAACTTGATAAAAAACGACGAGTGTACACTCACTTGGTGCGTGTGTGGGGCTGGAAGTGATGTGGCACAGGCGACAAGGGCTGGTAACGTGCAATGCTATATGCATATTGTTGACCAATGATAGAACAAGTGATCAAGTGATTGTGATTAAGTGAGGATGTCAATACTTACATCAACTTATGCAGAAGTGGTTAATTATGCTTGTGTTGCTCAGGTAGACTTGGAGACAAAGGTTCCAGGGTCGGGTAATCAGTTAATTAAATGTTTATGTTGTGTGGTGTGTATGAGTGGACCGAGGTTAAGACTGATTGATGGCTGAGGCTGATTGATTGGATGAATGAATGAATGAATGAATAAATAATTAATTAATTTACAACTGTTTGGATTTAAAGACAGATAATGATTTATAAATAGATGGAAGAGTATTATGAGATTGGTCGTGGAATAGTTCCAAACAGATAAATATGGTTAAGTGTGTGAATGATTGAATGATTGAATGTGAATGTGTAGAATGACAGGACAACAAGTGAATGTTCTTGTTATGGATAGTTGATGGTGTTGTTGTTAAACTTGAATGATTGAATGATTGAATGAATGATAATGAGATGGAAGCAGGGAGAAGGAATGAAGGAATGAATGAAGGTAGATAGATGGATTGGTGATGGTGGATGGATGGGATATCCGCTTGTGGTAGGATGATGTTAACGCTCTATTTCTAGTTTATGATGGTTCGGTCATGATGGAGGAGGTACTAGTCGGCTGGCTGGTCCAGGTCAAGTCCCCAGTACCAGCTCCATCACAGACACACGCGTGGGCTTGCGCTTGCTTGCTTGCTTGCTTGATCGCTTCAGGACATCTCTCTCCGCTCTCACACTGCCGACTCAACTCACCTCACCTTGTCCACAGTTGTAGTGTCCTTACCCTGCCATGGATGTGGTAGTGTGATGGTAAGTCTGGAACAAAGTAAATGAAACAAATGAAATATGTTGACGACACACGCCCACAAATGTTGACGCGACATGCTTTTCGGGCATGACATCAACATTTTTGGGTCACTCACTCACATCATCATCCCCCACCAGCTCACAAAGACGGGCTTCGCACGAAACCAAGCGGGACCCGCCAAAGTTAAAAAGTTCGTCCTGCTTCATTGTTTTTTTTCTATTTTCTTTTTTTTTTTTGTTTATTATTTGAGGTGTAACTCATCACAACAACAACAACAATCGACTGTTCTCACGACGATTCACTGTCTTGGGATCCATCAGGTGATGCGGATGGTACTGAACGACCCATGCGATGCGCTACAATCACATTCGAGCTGGGTCTGGGTTTAGGGAACTGGAATGTGGTGAATCATCTAAATGACGGTGCGATTCCGCCCTTTACTAATCACTTGATCGAACCAAGGATTAGTGGGGGAGAGAGGCAGATACCTTGGATGTGATGCCAGCCCTCAACAAATTTGTATGTTATGTAGTGTGGGATTTATCATCAAGCGACAAATACAAGTCGTGTAACCCGGGGACTTAAGTGTTCCACCGATATTGGGTTTGGTGACTGATGATGATGATGATTGATGTGTGGTTAGGACGAAAAAGTGTTTAATCTTTCAGTTTAGGCAAGGTCAACAATCCATGGATTGAATGATTTAATGGTAATGGTATGGATTGTTAATATTGATCGCCGGCGTGAATCATCCATGTTCGAGAACAAACAATCATGTCGATGCTGGATAGTGTTTATTTGAATGAGTCTGTTATAATATGGATATACATTGTGTTTGATTGATTGAATGAGTCGAAGGGATGGATGAATGGATGGTAAATATTACAATGAATTGTGATTGATAGTTTGATTGAAGAGTGAGTGCAAGACCTGAGTTGGCACGTCGACTTGACTTGGTGCCCCAACCCGACACACACACACACACACACAGGCTCAATCATTCGGAAACTAACTCGCGAGTTAACTAACACCCGCTGACAGTGTCGATGGTGTCGTAGTAGGACTGCCAGAGTGCGTCGATTGCTAGACAGGCAGTGCCTCCACCACGCTTGTACTGTGAGTACATTCGGTTGATGTCTCCAATGCAGATGTACTTGGTCGCCTCGGTTGGCATGGACGCAGCCCACTTGCTGTGATCCTTGGTGTACTTCCACGAGACGGTGTTGCCATCGCGCTCCTTGATCTGCAGCGTCAGACTGTTGACGCTGTCGTACTTGTACTCTGGCTTGCAGAATGATGGCATGATGGTGCTGTTGGCGCCAATGCGCCATGATGTCACCACCATGTTCTGGTCGAGACGTGGCTGCACCAGCTCCTCGTACAGATCGTTGTTCCATTGCAGGTTCTTGTAGAACACGGACAGGGCCTGGCCGCCAATGGACTTGAGGGTGGCTGCGCTGCCTGTGGCCGTCGACTCGTAGCCACCGCTGAGGAAACTGTCGAGTTGGGAGAGTGGCAGGGTCATGCCCGTGGGCACCAGCGAGCTGTAGGCGTATGGCCTGTTGACGTAGAGCGTCTGGACGATGGCGTCAAACTCGGACGAGCCATAGGTGACGCATAGGAACGACTGGCCGTTGACGTGGCCGCTCTCTGGGTAGCCGTAGCCGCCCTTGTGTGGGTCGGTCGGGAATTGGGGCACGCTGTGGATGAGCCAGAATCCCTGGCTGTCAGAGAAGCCGATCACGCCCTTGGAGTGAGCGTAGGAGCTGGGCACGGATATGCCCGTTGGCTGGTCATTGTACATTAGCCAGAGGTATGGGTTGGACTTGGTCTCAGTCTTGTACAGTGGCTCAAGAGTGTAGGACAGCGCGTTGGTCTCGTTCAGGAAGCGAGTGGACATGACCAGTGCGGGGCTTGTGGCATCAGCATATGAGTAGCCCACTCCATTATGTGCTGGTGAGTTCTCTGGCTCTGTCTTGATTGGTGGCTGCTTAGAGATGACCCACCAGTCCACTGGCTGGCCATCCTCATTCATACAACCCAAGTTGGCTGCGTGTGTTGAGGCCAAGGCCACGATCAATATGACCAACACCAACTTCATCATCATAATCTCTGTATCTGTATGTTTTATTAAGTATATGTATGTATGAGTATGTATGATGAATGAGTTCTATGTATTAGTGTGGCTCAAGATGATCACACAGATTACTAATATCTCTCTGATGCTTTGTGGTCCTATGTGCCTCGTTGATCGGGGGTAGGGCCTTGTCTTTCGCACCTTTTGGAAATTTCTGTGTGTGGTCGTTTTTTTGATCAGAGCGGTCCTTTGCAGTACCTCACACCAAAGTAACAACGATCTTGGCAGGGACAAAGACCAAAGGGGGTTTGGACAAGATCAATCATGTGGCTTCCAAGTGGCTTTGACACACCTGCAAGTCTAAGGTTGATGGTAATAACCTTGAACAAGGTGTGCTGAGTCTTTGATTGATTGATTGATTGATTGATTGAATGATTGATTGATTGAGTGTCGCGACACATACTCACATAATGATCATTGAGTAGGTCGTCCATGTTTTATTCTTTCTGCTACGCCTTGACCTGCAGCGCGACCTGTTGTCCAGGCCCAGTAGAAGTTGAAGCCACCTATTCGACCAAAGACATCAAGTAGCTCACCAGCGATGAATAGTCCAGGTACTGTCTTGCTCTCCAGAGTGCGGTGATCAATGTCTCGCAGTGATACACCACCGCCAGTGACCTCAGCCTTTCTATATCCTTCATGTCCACTGCACTGTAGCTGGTAGGCGGCCAGCGACTCCACCAACGCCTTCCTATCCGCCTGTTTCAGCTCGCATATCTTGGTGGTGCCAGACACACCCAACTCGGCAAGGAGCGCGTCGACGAGTCGCGAGGGCAAGAACTGACCGATGCGATTGGCCACCATCATGTTCTGTCCGCCATACTCTGTGGTCTCGTTGGCCAACCTTCTTGCCCACACGTCTCGCGTCTCGCCATCGAATGATACAATCAACTTGGGCACGACTAGTTGTTGCGACTGTTGTTGAGCCAAAGTTAGCGGTTGGACAATGTGATGTGATAGATCCAGGACCGAGGGTCCGCTGAAGCCTTTGTGTGTAAAGACCATGCCAGATCGATTGGACACTGCGTTGCCACACTTGAGCTCGACGTTCAAAGAGACTCCACGCAAGTCATTGATGCCGCCAGGATGTGTGCCAGTGAGTGGTGTCAGCGCGGCGTAGGTCGGGTGCACTGTATGTCCAAGACGTGAGGCGATGCCATAGCCGCGACCATCTGTGCCCACCGCGGGAAAGGACAGGCCACCACTCGCCAGCACCACAATATCCGACCGCAGTTTGAAGTGTTGTTGAGTGTCCTTGTCTGTCGTACCAGTGATTGTGAAGCCGCCAAAGTCGTCCTCGGATGTGTCGGCGACGATGTTGTTGACACAACGATCATACTGGACCTCGACTCCTAATTGTTGACATCTTTGGAGCAGTAGATCACGTACATCCCTTGCCGAGTTTGACTCGGGGAAGTACTTATTCGAGCCTTCCTCCAATGCGAGTTGCAGTCCAATCTCGGAGGACAACCATTTATGACAGTCTGGTACGTTCCAACTATTCAATATCCTCCTGCATATATTCATGTCCTCACTGAAGTAGTCCTTCTTTATATCCACGACCTTTGGGAGTACTGTTGATTATGTTAGTCATTCATTCATCCAACTCATCTCGTTCGTTCATTAACTCGCTCGCTCACTCACCATTGCATCTCGACCCGCCAGACATCAAGATCTTCTTGCCAGTCTCACTCTTCCTCTCCAACTATATACGATCATTACATTGTTAGTCAACATCCAACATCCAACATCCAATATCCAACTCAATCATACTTACAATCCTTATGTTGACACCAGGTATGTTTAACGCTTTCAACTGCCTCGCGGCAAAGTAGCATGATGCTAGACCAGCCGCACCTCCACCAATTATAGAGACCACTACATTCTTCTTGGACATGATGACGAAATTATCATCTCATCTTGATACTTGATACAGTGTAGTGTGTTTGTAATGTCCAAATGAGGGCTACAGACTAAACCGACCGAGTCAACCCTCAGTTGGATGAATAGTCAACGTTTAGTTTATGGGATTAGGGTGAGAACAACACGACTCGATTTGGTTTAGTTTTTTTTCTTTTTTCTCACTTTGGTGAACATAAATGCACGACCTTCTCACACATCAATGTGTCTCCTTCATTCAATCATTCAATCAATCAAACATTACACAATATAATATAATATATAATATAATATAGTGTATTGATCAATTTATAGACAATCATGGCTGATACAGAGAATACTACAACTACAACTACAACAAATCAACCTGCTGCTGCTCCAGCTGTACACTTTGCACCAGCTGTTGTAGCAGCACCAGCAGTCGCTAAACCAAAGGCACAACTGATGGTCCAGGATCTAAAGACATTGGATGTTTCAACACTCACTCCACTGTCTCCAAACGTCATCAGCAGACAGGCAACAATCAACATTGGTACCATTGGACACGTAGCTCACGGAAAGAGTACCGTGGTCAAGGCCATCTCTGGTGTTCTTGTAGGTATCAACAGCGACAGAGATCATTATGATAATTATGAGGATGATGAAGACAACAACAGCATTAGCGACAACATACACAGGGTCATGGAACACCAATCACTCACTTATACTCAATCACTCAATCACTCAATCAATCAATCAATCAAACATATTATAGACTGTTCGTTGGTCTACAGAGTTCAAGCGTAACATTACTATCAAGTTGGGTTACGCCAATGCTAAGATATACAAGTGCGAGAACCCAGAGTGCCACAGACCAGGATGCTACAAATCGTACAGGAGTAATACTGAGGACGAGCCAATGTGCGAGCGCCCCAACTGTGGCGGCAAGATGAAGCTGTTGCGTCATGTGTCTTTCGTCGACTGTCCAGGTCACGACGTGCTCATGGCCACAATGCTCAACGGTGCCGCAGTCATGGACGCCGCAATGCTGCTGATCGCCGGTAACGAGTCGTGCCCACAGCCACAGACGGCCGAGCACATTGCCGCCATTGAGATCATGAACCTGCGCAACATCATCATCCTGCAGAACAAGATCGACCTCGTCAAGGAGGCCGCTGCCAAGGAGCAGTATGGACAGATTCTCAAGTTTATTCAGGGTACCGTCGCCGAGAACGCCCCGATCATCCCCATCTCTGCACAGATGAAGTACAATATCGATGTCATTTGCGAATATATCGTCAAGAAGATCCCCATCCCCGTGCGCGACTTCACCTCGGACCCTCACCTCATTGTCATTCGTTCATTCGATGTCAACAAGCCCGGCGCCAAGGTCGACGAGCTCAAGGGTGGTGTGGCCGGAGGCTCCATCATCAAGGGAGTGCTGCGCGTTGGCGACGAGGTTGAGGTGCGTCCCGGAGTCATCACCAAGGACTTTGACGGCCGCATGCGCTGCGCGCCCCTCTTCTCCAGAATCATCTCGCTGTACGCCGAGGAGAACGACCTCCAGTACGCCGTGCCAGGTGGTCTGATCGGTGTCGGCACCAAGATCGACCCAAGTCTGTGCCGTGCCGATCGTCTGGTCGGCCAGGTGCTGGGCTCAGTCGGCAAGCTGCCTGAGATCTTCATTGCGCTGGAAATCAACTTCTTCCTGCTGCGTCGTCTGCTCGGTGTTAAGTCCGAGGGTGGCGAGAAGCAGAGCAAGGTTCGCAAGCTGCTCAAGGACGACACGCTCATGGTCAACATTGGTTCGACGTCCACTGGCTGCCGTGTCACGGCCGTCAAGCACGATCTGGCCAAGCTTGCTCTTCTGTCCCCAGTGTGCACACAGGAGGGTGAGAAGATTGCTTTGAGTAGACGTGTCGACAAGAACTGGCGTCTGATTGGCTGGGGTACCATCACCAAGGGTACTCTCATTGAGAAATAATAATTTTTAATTATTAATTAGTTTAAAGAATAAATTAATATATCATTCAATATTAATTAATTAATTCCCGAGGTAATTATATTATAGTCCTTTCCATCTTATTGACATTCGTTTGACCTTTGTTGTCACACGATCATTCCATTCTCAGTTCCATCTTGTTTGATCATGCAACCCATTTTGGAATGAAGACACTCCATTCTCAAATAATTACACAAGAGAAATCTGATAAAGTGTTGCATTCTCCAAGATCATTTATTCATTCATTCTGCAGAATACAAGGTGATAAACAGAGAGATAGATATAACATATCGATCAACATATATATAACATACCAACACATAATACCAATTTACTTACATACTTAATATAATATATAATGTCAACAACTACAACTACATCAACAACTTCAACTTCATCCTCTTCATCAACTTCAGAGGGAGGAGCAAGTGGTGGTAGTGGAGGTCAACGACAACCAAAGCCTCAACAACAACAACAACAACAACGTCAGAAGGCACCAAAGGAACCTAAGAAGGCTCCAGCTACTGGTGCTGCTTCACAACAACCACCTGCAGCGGCAGGTGAACAACCACAGAAGAAGCCACAAAGAGATCAGAGAAAGCCTCGTGATCCAAAGGATCAAAAAGATCAAAAGGATCAAAAGGAGCCAAGAGAACCAAGAGAGCCAAGAGGAGAGCCAAAGACATCAACAACTCCATCAAAGGATGGCTCAGCGAATAAGAGAGGAGGTGGACATAATCACAATCAACATCAACATAATAGCAAGGCATCACATGCTCATGCCCATGGTCACTCAGTTGTAGATCCTCAAAAGAGTGCAGCAGTGTTAGACAACTCATTACAGACTATCTTGCGACTAGACCGATTCCCCATTCAGGAGAGACACTGCATCCTCTGTTGTGATCCAATCGTCTTCTACTCCATCGGAGAATGTGACCATACCGAGGTGTGCTCACTATGTATCCTACGTCAAAGAGAGCTATACAAGGACAACAAGTGTTGTATGTGCAAGGTAAGTCTGTTCATGATGACATGACATCACAAGATCACGAGACTGACCATCAATAGACCGAGATGAAACAAGTGATCTTCACTCAAAAGACAGATATCAAGTATGCTCAGCTCGCACAGGGCCAGCTGTCACTGAACCGTGGCCTCAACATCCTATTCGACAATCCTGACTTTGAAGAGAGTGTTGCATCTCTCTGGCAGTTCTCCTGTCGTCTCTGTGAATCCCAACCATTCGAGTCTCTCAAGAAGCTTGAGATACATATGCGAGCCGAGCATTCAAGATGTTATTGGTATGTTGTTGATCCTTCTGGAATCATTCCAATCACTCAATCACTAACCCAATCACTAACTCAATCAATCTTAAAGTGAGATATGTCTGAATGATAGAAAGGTGTTCCTGCCTGAGCAGGACTTGTATGATCCAAAGTACATTCCTCTGCATCTTGCCGAGTGGAATGGAGGCGCTGGTGAGGTGAAGAAGGGCAAGAAGGGACATCCCGTATGCAAGTTCTGTGACAGGTACTTCTACGGCGACGACCACCTCTATGAGCACATGACCAAGACCCATTTCACCTGCTTCCTCTGTGAGAAGGTGGGCGTGCTCTACCAATACTTTAAGGACTTTGCCAAGCTGAGGCGTCACTTCATCGACGAGCACTTCCCCTGTGACCATCCCGAGTGTGTCGAGAAGCGATTCATTGTGTTCCCCGACGAGATCACCTTGAAGCAGCACTCGATCTCCACGCATCTCGACACGACCAACATGTCCAAGGTACAGATCCGCCAGGCCACTCAGATCAACCTCAACTTTACTCAGAACTCGCGAATCTCACAACAACAGCCGCCTGCATCTTCGTCGTCTTTGTATTCTTCTACTTCCTCCTCCACCCCATCCAGGTCGACAACAACGACATCGACCACATCAACAACATCAACTACATCCACCGCGCCCGTCAATGATAACAACTTTGCCGAAGAGTTCCCTGGACTATCATTGTCGACCGCCACCAACACCAGCTCAAGCTCGTCGTCATATCCCTCGGCTAGCTCAGTCGTGGCCAGCAGGTTTGGCATCAGCAGCGCACCAAAGGCCTTCAATCCAGGCTTTGTCAAGCAGGAGAGACAGCGGCAGTTGACCCAGGAGGAGATCGACCAGAAGAATAAGCAGCTGATCGAGAAGATTCAGACGATGTTGAACGATAAGCAGTTCGCCGTGTTCAAGACCATCTCTGTGGAGTTTAGGAACGGACGCACCGAGGTCAACGAGTACTACACACAGTTTGTACAGCTGTTTGGCAAGACCAATGCCAACACCATCTTTGATCAGTTGGTCGAGTTGCTCCCGGACGAGTCGAAGCGCGACTCTTTGGTGCAGCTGCACAACTTCATGAAGCACGTCGAGGAGCAGTATCCATCGCTGGCATCCAAGCCCTCAAAGAAGAAGGACGGAAAGAACAAGACGGAGCAGGCCAACATCTGGTCGACGTCGTCCTCTCAGACCATGCAGCAGGTCAAGAAGGGACCAGGTCTCAACGTGTCCACCAAGCCCCTACACACATTTGTGGTGTCATCCACAACATCCACCGCACCATCGCCCTCCAACTCGATGGCGTCAAAGATTAGCAAGAGCACTTCGACCAAGAACTCCACTTCTAGAGCTCCAAGAACCTCTGGCAGACTGCCAGGAGACGACGAGGACGACGAGATTGAGTACCCATCGCTATTGGGTGTGGGCGTGGGCAACTACTACCCATCGGGCACAACCTCCACCACCAACTTCTCCAAGATCGCCATGGAGGCCAACAAGCCACCACAACCAACCGCAGCGCCACTTCGCTCAATGCAAAGACCCAAGGAAGATGACTTCCCCTCTCTTCCCGGCTCAGACAAGCCACGTCCCAAGCCAGCACCAGCTGCGCCCAAGGCAGCAGCTCCATCCGGACCACAGTTTGTTCAGAAGTATGTATCTCACTCACATGTGATTGATTGAGATGACTAACCATCCACTCAATTACAGGGGAAAGAAGATTGTATTGAAGTTCTAAACGAACGATTTGGAACAACCAAATCAACTCGATCACGATCACCTTGGCGAATAAACATTGATATAGACTAAGCAACGTGCTATCCACCTTGCGACACCAACAGAGATTGATTGATTGATCGATTGATTGAATGGTTTATCTTGTCTTTTTATCGCCAGTGGATGATGATGAAGATGAAGAAGAGGATGATGATGGAGTGGATACACCACGCTCGCGCTTGCTCTCAAAGAGATGCTTGATGTGTCGCCATTCGTTGTCCCATGTGTTTTCAGCTCTCTTGGCGCGCAGGTTCTCGCGGAACTTGTTGAGCTTGGTCGATGGATAGTCGGCAAAGTCGTCAAAGAAGAACTGTGCCAAATCAGAGCTGTCATTGAACACGCGACCATTGACACCTGTCTGCACCAGCTCGTCCAGACATTGGAAGTCGACAGCGTAGCATGGCACGCAGCATCCAAACATGTCGACCACCTTCATGGGCAGGTCGCAGCCCGACGATGATCGGTGCAGTGATACGCCCACGTCGGCACAGCCCAGTAGTTTGGGGTAGTCCTCCGATGCCAGCCATACGGTGATCACATGGCAGTGTGTGAGGTTGAGCTTGGCGATCTCGCGCTCATAGTACTCCTTCTGAGGGCCTTTGCCCGTGATGAAGAATAGGATGTTTGGACGACGTCCCTCTTCGATGCGGTTCAGCTTGCGGTCATACTCGACTAGCGCGCTCAACAGTATCGAGAAGTCTTCGTCTGGCGTCCAGCTTGTTGAGGAGATTGCCAGGGCGGTCCTGGTTTGTGTTGAGCCCTTGGCAGTCTGTAGGGCGCTGTCAATGAAGCGAACGTCCTTCTCAGCCGTGATCTTATACTTGTCCTTGAACAGCTTGACAAAGTCCAATCGTTCCTTATCAGTCATATACATGAATATAGGTGCTGGTTTATCATGCAGCACGTATGTCTGGCCTCTGAATTGATTGATTGGTGATTGTAAGTTAGTAAGCGAAGGAGGGAGAGGGTGAGACGACACATACTGTAGTCCCCATTCCTTGACAAGCTTGTTCTTAATGGCTTCAGTGACAAAGAGATGGGCATAAGCCTTCTTTCCAAAGGTCTTCTCGATCCTGGATGGGATTGAATGAATGAATGAGTGAGTGAGAGCATGAGGAGCTATCGCGACCAAATACCACCCTACCATTTGGCCAGACGAATGATCGGATGTGTCTCAGACTTGCGAATGGATAGTTGGAGTAGTGTGTAGCCAAGGTTGTGCCAGTCAATGATTAGACGCACAGAGCGCAGCGAACAGACGATGCGGAGTACGAATATGGTGGGGATAGCAGGTGGAGACTGCACTATAACAGTATGTAGAGGTCGTGGCACAACAAACAGTAGCTGCCACATCAACTGTATGATCTGGAACATCACCTTGAGTGCTGCCAACACAGGCCATAGTATAGAGACGCGTAGCTTCTCGGACATTGCGGGGAATGCACGTAGAGAGTGTATCTTTATACGATCATTGTTCACAATTGTTGGATGAGGTATCGATTCGTTGTAACCAATGATCGACACCTTTGTGTTTGGCAACTGAGCGATTGACAGTGCATGATATTGCATGCGAGGTGATCTTCCAATGTCACCTAGGACGACCACTGCAACATGACCAGTTGCTTGTTCATTCTTGTTGGATGTTGCCATCCTAAGTATGTAAGTGAGTTATCTGTATATAATTGAGCAGGTGAATGAATGAATGAATGAAGTTCACTAAACAATGATTCATCAAAGTGAGTGTGTGAGGAGTCAAGGGTCGAGGGTTGAGGGTTGGGTTCAAGGGTTCGAGGGTTGCGGGTCGAGGGTAAGTGATGACGCATGGCCTACCTAGGATACCAACAATCAACATCAAAGGGGCACAAAAGATATTAAGTCATGACACTGACTAACAAACAAACAAAAACAAACAAACAATTGTCATTCTACAACCATGAACATTGAGCCCATTCACCGATGTAGTAGTTGATCACCCATTATCATTGATAAACAGGGCCTATGTTGACACAACACCTGGCCAAGATGAAGATTAATGATGGAATGAATGCATGAAATGAAGTGAACAAATCGATATTCTCATTGAGTGTTGTTGTACCTTTGGAGAGATCTAAAGAACAATAGTGTGGCACAGGGTAGTGATCAGCGAATCTGGACCACTCTGCAAACGATGGATGAATTGGATAGCTGGGTTAGTTGTGGAAGGCCAACAACAAATATCAAGGTTTTGAGGTGGCTCATCAAACAGCAAAAACTCAAGTATTCACTCATACACAACTAGTAACACTTCCCGCATTCGTGTGTCATCAATCAATCACTTCATCTCAATCACACACGCACACACACACTCAATCAATCACACACACACACATATATATATTTGGCAAACAAACAAACAAAGGTGATTGATTGATTGATCAACAGACAGTTACACTGGTTGTCATTGCCACCAGCACCAATCTTTGTTCGAACGCCATGGTGTTCACCACCGGTGCCCCCAAGCCGACTTCCAACCCAAACTCCACCTCCACTGGCACCTCCAACTCATTCTTGTTGATGAACTCACATCGAAATCCAGGAGGCATCCAGCAGCAAACAACCAAACAAGTCCGTTCGGATCTAGCCATCAATCTATTTGACACGGTCGATCAGAAGGTCACATCAACGTCGACGCCATTCACTCACTCCAAGTCCACTTCACCATCCAATCGAAACTCAATCTCGACAACATCATCTTCATCGACGACTACCACCACTTCCACTTCCACTTCCAATGGCGCCACATCATACACCACTCCATCCGATATGTTGGAGGACCTGATCGACCACTCCAAATCCTACACTTCCAAATGGTGGCGTCCAGCATCAGCCTCACTTGGCCAGACCAAGACTCCAATCACATTATCATCGCCAGACATCAAGAACAAGAAGCAGCAGCAGCAACAACAACAGACACAGCAGACACAGACTCAGAAACAGGATAGTGAACAAGATATTGAATCCTTGCTAATGGATATTGATTCTTTGGTCATTGATATACGTGGAATTGAGGACAATCTTAGGAGTTCCTGTGCCGAGATATCCGCTCTTTCCAACTTTGGCGGTGGCGGCGGAAGTAGTGGCAATGGCGGCGGAAGTGGGAGTGGGCCAGGCTCACCAATCATTCGATCCCAACCATCCCCTCACATCAAACCAATGCTTCAGCTTCGACCAAAGATGTTCTCCAGTTCAGACTCGAGTCTGCCAACATCGCACTCCACCACCTCTCATTCACATTCCCATTCCTCGCTCTCATCACAATCACATTCACAGTCACAGCCACAATCACCTTCATCATCGCCAACACTGATTGGATGCAGTACTGACGACTATCTTGTGTCTGATAACACTACAATGTCACCATCCACCTCAACTTCATCATTATCATCACTCTCATCATCTTCATCTCCCGCTTCAGGCTCACCCTCGACCTCGTCCTGGCTGTCTGGAACAATCTCGCGCAATGGCAAGCCCACCACGCTGGCGGGCGCCACCGGCGAGAACAAACAGTCGTCTGCTTTGGTGACTGGCAACCTGCGGAGTTCCCAATGGAGCCACCCGCGCTCATCCACCGACCCCTCCAAGTACTCCTCGTTCACACGCACGTCCGTTGTCAATCTCGACCCGGTCAACCCGCAGCTCAAACACCGCTCCACGTTCCCTGGCTCACTGTTGTTGGCCGACCAACAGCAGCACCAGCCAACATCACCACTCAGTGGTAGCGGCAGTAGCAAATCAACGTCATCATCCAACTCTCCTGCGTCCTCACCTCGCAGCAACAACAGTGGGAATGGCGGCAGCAATAGGTCGCGAACTCAGACCAAGGTCAGCTCGCCAGACCTGACTACCATACTTCCGGCATCAATCACCTCGGCGTCCATCCTTCAGAACAAGACATCCATAGTATTTGGCGGTCGAGGAATGGAGTGCTTCAACGCCAACAATCGCCAGAGTCAACAACTGGACCAACGATACTATCGCAGTCCAATCGACTTGGACAATCCACAAAAGATGAAGCGAGTAAGTAGACCCTGTCACAGACATATGTCCATGCTTCCAGTTGCCACACTGCTACACACGGCTACACGGCAACACGGCAACACGGCAACACGGAAACACGGAAACACTAACACACAATCAAACATAGTTGAAGGAACTACTCAAGTCTTACAACGCAAAGATTATAACATTGATCAACAAGATATCAAAGGACTGCGATGATATGAAGGAGAAGCGACAGAATGCTCGACTAAAGTTTGAGAAGAAATCGCGATTGTTCCACGCCGATAACCAATTGGGTATCTACAAGTCCTATCACGAGTACTATGTCTGCAATGACCTGGTGCTCGAGTTGGTACAGACTATCACCGATCAGAAGCGTGACAACCTGAAGCGCAAGCTCGTGGACATTGTCCACATGACGCGCTACTTGGACGACGAGTCGATACGACGCCACCTGCACGTCTACTCATCGTTCTTCTCCAAGACCGTCGACCTTATGAGCGGATCGCACGACTTGCAGCGCAACCTGAGGCGGCGCCAGTACCTAACCAAGCGCGAGAGTCGTCTATGCGCCATCTATAAGAACGCAAAGTTCAACTACACATCAGACACGGTGGAGAAGCGCACTCGTCGGCTCAAAGAGATGGTGGCACGCGCCGTCCCACATCCCGACTTCCACAGCTACTTCCCGTGGGACGAGAACCTGGACATCCAGCGCGAGTTTGACATCTGGGTACTGGACAGCCGTTTCGTCGAGGGCCGCCACCTCAAGGAACTCGTGTCGGTAATCTCGGAGGACGTCATCACTGCCAAGAAGATCGTGCCGCTCGACATTGAGGACTTTGTCGACAAGTTCACGGCCAAGATGATCGCCCAGCACCACATCGCACCCACCGTCACACTGTTCGAGACGCCAACACAGCACCTTCTCTCGCAGATGACCAAGCGCACGCTCTACCCTCGCATCTACTCGCTCACCAAGAGCATATTGAACAAATGCGTGGGTAGTGGCGCATCAATCCGCTACGACATGGACTTCCAGGCCAAGATGGATCAGTTGCGAACCAAGACGATACGCGAGCTCAACCTGTTGCCGAGCAACTTACCCGAGCATCTTGACTACGCTCGCGACAAGCCTTTCGAGGGCGCCGTGTCCATACTCAATGAGGCGGCGTTCCATGTGGTGCCAATCGACATTGTCTACACTGTACAGCGCGCTATCTCCATGATCCACAACGTGTCCGTGCGTTTGATGGCCCAGGGCAGTGTGCGACCCACCAACGCGTTTGCTCGCGCCATCCACAAAGTGGCCGCCACCAACAGTCTCATCAATCAGATTATCTCATCGCCAGATGGCCCTGCCGCAGCAGACCATCATGTACAATATACACAACAACAACAGCAACAACAACCTCAGACACGACCACGCCTACAAACGTCTCGCGAACTTGTGGCCGGCAACACTGTAAATGGTGAAAAGTCGACCATGAGCGCAGACGACCTCTTCCCTCTGTTTATCTACACACTCATTCACTCCAATATCATTGGCTGCTCGGCACTACTCGTGTCGCAGCTACAACACTTTGCCGGTGAGCTGGAGAGTGGCGGCGAGTTTGGCTGGTGCTCTGTCTCCTTCCAAGCTGCCATCTCCCATCTCGATCAAATGTAATACTTGGCCAACTCCAAGTGGACATCACATCATCATCAACATCTTCATCCTCACAACGATCATCATCAACATCCATAGCTCCAATAAACTATGCGTGTATCCAGCATTGTCTAACCTTTAATTGATCGATTGAATGGGGCCAAGACTAGTTGGCCTTGGCTCTGCTCTCATGCTCACGTTGCTCAATCATTAGGGATATGCCAGAGAATAGCCAGACGTAGGAGAATATGAATGTTCGCAGACCTCCCTCGCCAAAGAAACATAACTTGATGAATAGTATCGAGTTGGCAAAGCCATGAAGTATCGCAAGGTTGGCAATCATCAGCAGGTATATGTTGAATGTGCCCGCCACTGCCACCACATACCTCCAGTACCAAGTCCTTCGCAGAGGTAGTCTCTGTAGTTGTTGAGTTGTGAGTGTCGTTAGTACATGTTGTATCGCGGCAGATTGAGTGGTAGTCCATACCTTGGGCGAGTAGAAGTATGTCATTACTCCTATCTCTGCGGTGAAGAAGACACAGTTGAGTAGTGCCCAGGCGACCCAACTCCACCAGAGGTCATGCCAGAGACCAATGAAGAAGAAGATGATCCAGACTGTGATGTGTCGAGTTCTGTTGCCACCAAGTGGTATGTACAGGTAGCGGAGTGTCCACTTGTTGAAGCTGGCATGCCACGATCGCCAAAAGCCGGTGAATGTGTAGTTGTTGTTGACACAACGATTCATGTTCTCTGGCGTGTTGATACCATCGTACAATGCAAACAGTCTAAATACTCGCCAGATGATCAGGAACTTGAGGTACATAAAGTTGAGTACCATGTAGCCCATGAGAGCAATCTCGTCGCCGCCCAGCGACATCCACACGTCGGACCGGTCGAACGAGTAGTAGTATGAGTAGTGCAGGCCAATCTCGACGGCAAAGAATATGAGCACGATGTTGATGCTCATCTTGACGAGCTGAGCCAGTGTGTAGGTGCGCTGTGGCGCGTACACCTGGCCGACAAAGGCGTTGAACGTGATGATCGGGCCGGCAATGTACAGGGGTATGTAGAAGATGTAGGCCAAGTAGTGAGTGATGTCGTACTGGTGTTCATGCGCGAGGTGTGTCTCTTGCAGCACAAAGTAGTCATCCTTGTCCTTGGTGTCGACAACAGGCCGCTTCATCATCATCCAATAATAGTCCATGTTGTAGCTGATGAATCGAAGCATCGACATCTTGAAGTAGGTTTCCCATGCCAGTGAGCCGTGATAGCTGTCCAGCAGCGGGCCGTATGATCCAAGGATGGCCAGAGATGAGAATTGATAGCCAGAGTATATGTATGAGGTCCAGAGAATGAAGCCATTGAATGCCCATGTGACGAGGGGCAGCAGTGAGGAGCGGGCAAAGAAGCGCGAGATGCCAAAGTTGGACAGGGCGATGGCCACGATGATGATGGTCGATGAGCCATGAACAAACAACAAGAATAACAATGATGCAATTATATAATACAGTAGTCTTGAGTTGATATTGTTGATTGATGAGCCTCCATACTTCCTTATTATCGTACTGAGTGCAATGAATATAGATAGACCAATTGACAACAATGGGAAGTTACCTCTCCATGTCCTATACTGTGAATCAGACAAGTCCTGCTTCCTACCAATGAACCAACCAGGTACAATACCTGCACTATTCTTTAAACCATCATTATAATCTAATAGATTGATTGAATGAGTAAGTATGATTGAATGATCATTGAGTGATTGATTGATTGAATGAGTGATCATTACTTACCTCTTGAACTATTCAATATCTTATTTATACATATGAGGTAACCTATTATGATTATAACATAATATATGATGAACTCTGTTGTCAACCATTTGGTACCATGTTGATCGTCATTATCATGATGATGATGTTGTTGTTGATGTTGATGTTGTTGTTGTTTATCTTTGTTTGATTCATTGTTATTACTATTACTACTCTCAAGTGTTGACTCTTCATCAGCTTGATGATTATGCCGCAATGATATTTGATGTGCTGTATCTGTCATTACTTCCTTCCTTCCTTCTTATGTGTTGGACAATACTTCATTATGAACATGTTGGAATGAAGGGATGGTCTTTGAGAGGGTGGGAAGTCTTGGGACACAAAAGAACTTCGGATAAGTTTGAAGGTCCTGATTGATCAAAAGCCGTTTTGCCAATCAAAATCCATTTTCAGACAGACTGCAAAGCGAACTTGTACCAGACTCTTCCAAAAATATCAAAGAACTAGTCCGAATCACTTCTTAATTCATTCAATCAATCAATCATTCGACAGGTCTCAATCACTTCATAATAATAGATAGATAGATAGAGAGAATGAGCGGCTACCAAATGAGTAGCGAGTATGATCGCGAAGGAGAATACCTTCGTCCAGATTATAAGCGTAAGGGAACATGTGCACAGATGTTTGCCACAAAGACACGCAAGGCAGTGTTGGCGGCAATTATTATCGCGTTGATTGTGACCGTTGGCCTCGTGGTCTACTTCACCACACGTGATCGTCATCACAAGAACAACGAACCATCGTCCGATGTCTACACGGACATGCTGCTGCCCACCTGGGTTACGCCCACCAACTACCTGTTGCACGTCAACACGTATCTCAACAACTTCACATTCACTGGCGCCGCTGTCATCACGATCAACTTCACCCAGAAGAAGGACTTTGTCGTCCTTCACGGCGAGAACCTCAACATCACATCGATCTTGCTTGCCCCAACCACTGCCGCCGACGCCGCCGCCTACCCCACCAGCTCGCAGGCACCAGAGGGCGCCTACGCACCCCTGCGCGTCACCTACGACACCAACAACACATACTATGTCATCCAGTTCAAGGAGTTGCCCGAGTTGCTCGCTAAGGGCACCTTGTTCAACCTCTATCTCCAGTACAATGCCAACTTGACCGACAGTCTCAAGGGCTACTACAGGTCCAAGTACTATGACCCCGGTGAGAAGTGGCTCGCCATCACCCAGATGGAGCCAACCGATGCTCGTTCGGCATTCCCATGCTTTGATGAGCCCGCCATGAAAGCCAACTGGACTGTGTGGCTCGATGTCGATTCGACCTTCACCGCCCTCTCCAACATGCCCGAGCTGTCCAGCGCCGACAGCGCACCAGGTCGCACATTGGTCAAGTTCCAGCCCACACCCAAGATGAGCTCATACCTCGTGGCCTTTGTCGTCAGTCAGATGACCCACACCGACGGATTCTTGGAGGCCGATGGAAGAAACATCACAATCCGTATCTGGTCGTCCAACGCCCTTTCCACCGCCAGACAATACCCATTGGAGATCGCCATCAACTCGACCCGTTTCTACACCCAGTACTTTGGTATCGAGTACGCTCTGCCCAAGATGGATCTCATTGGTGTTGCTGAGTAAGTCCATGGAACCATCCCACTCATTCAACCACTCAATCACTAACCAATCCCTCACTCTTAGTTTCTCAGCTGGTGCCATGGAGAACTGGGGACTGATCACATTCAGAGAGGTACTGTTGTTCTATAACCAGGCCACTGCCAATGTTAATGACAAACAATCTGTTGCTGAGGTCATTGCTCATGAGATTGCTCATCAATGGTTCGGTAACCTTGTCACGATGAAGTGGTGGAACGACCTCTGGTTGAACGAAGGCTTTGCCACGTTCATGTCATACCAATGCTTGGAGGCCATTTGCCCAGAGTTTGATGTAAGTTGCACTGATCATGGACAGCTGATACATGCCTGCTCACTCACTCACTCGCGCGACACTCTCACAGACACCATCAGACTTCCTCATTGACATCAAGAGATCTGGATTGCAATTGGATTCATCGTCAGCCACACATCCAATCTCAAACAACTTCATTAAGGTCGTTGATATTGTCGCCTCGTTCGACTCGATCACTTACAACAAGGGCGCAAGTGTGTTGGCTATGCTCAACTCCTTGCTCAATGATGGCAAGACCAACCAATTCCAGGTCGGCATCCAAGCTTACCTCAAGAAGTTCAGCTACAGCAATGCCGAGACCTCTGATCTTTGGGCCTCGCTCACTGCCGCCACCGGTGGTGCCACCAACGTCTCGGTCATCATGGACGCCTGGGTCAACAAGCCCGGTCTGCCAATGGTCAGCGTCTCAAGAAATGGCGACACCCTCTCCCTCACCCAGGTCAGATACATCAATGACATCAATGCCAACCCCAACGACACTACCGTGTGGCAGGTGCCACTCTCGATCCAGACCAACTGCACCACCGTCGACTCACTCTTCGCCGCCAAGACTGGCAACCAGAACGTTCCAAACTGCGTCTTCACCATGTTGAACGCCGACTCCACCGGCTTCTACCGTACCCTCTACCAAGATGACCTCTTCAAGCAGGTCAGCACCGAGTTGAACAACGTCAACACCGTCATTGGATCACCAGCCATCATCGCCTTCCTCGACGACACCTTCAACTTTGTTCAATCAGGACAAGTCCAACCATCAAGTGTAAGTACCCTCAAGCCTCACACTCAATCACTCAATCACTCAATCAATCACTCACTCAATCAATCAAACAACAGGCATTGGACATGGTCAGATTCTTGAACAGAAGCACACCAGTTACCGCTGAGGAGATATATGTTTGGAGAACTGCCTTCTCGGGTCAGTCTTACATCGCTCAGAGGATGTCTGATCAGATTTGTTATCCACAGTACGCCATGTTCATGCAGTCCCTTGCCACCACCTTGGTTAACAACGTTGCCAACGTCTACACCACAAACACCACCTTCTCCTACCCAGATCAACTGACCGCCAAGTATGCCATCTCCATCGGTAACTCTGCCGGCGTGACCAACGTCACCCAATACCTCCACAATGTCTGGGTCCAAAACAGTAAGTCATCCTGCCTCCCTGTATTTTAGGTCCATCACCTTGATCACTCACTAACTCAATCAACCAATCAATAGTGAACACACCAGAGCTGATTGATGTCAACATTAGAAGGACTGTGTACACATCCATTGTTAGCAATGGCAACTACCAGCAGTACAACTGGGTGCTTGGAAGATACCTTAACACTGCCACTTCGATCAATGAGCGTGTTGATGCTTTGGTCGCCCTCGGTTACCCCAAGCAATCATACCTCATCCAGCAATCACTGAACTACCTTGGAAACGGCACAATCAGACTGCAGGACATGAGCACACTGTTTGGAGCGTTGGCCGCCAACCCCGAGGCACTCGATCGCACCTGGGCATTCGTCCAGGAGAACTGGGACCAGCTGCCAGCCAAGATGCAACCAGAGGTCTTGTTTACACTCAGTGGCAACTTTGACTATCCACTGGCCTACACCCAATTCGAGGAGTTCATGAGCGACAAGCCCAACCTGCCCCAAGCAGCCGTCTACTACGTCCTCTCCACCATCCAGAACAACATCAACTGGAAGGCACAATTCGCCCAGCCACTCTGCACCTACCTCTTTGGTCTGTCCAACTAAGCATGTCGTCATTCACCCATGCATTCATACAATCAATAAACATGGATCTATCCCATAATCAAACAGTTTGACACGTGTGACATGCTTGTCCAAGTTAAGTAACCCTGGGGGAAGGTGTGGGTGTGGGGCATGTCGGGTGGGATTGATCAAATATCTGATCACTTGATTGATTGATCATCACGTCATTCCAATTCCAAACACTCACTCATTCATTCATTCATTCATTCAACAATCAACAATAACAACAACAACATAGAGAGAATGAGTAATAGTGCATTCGGAGTCGATGATGACGATAATGATCATCGTGAGGATGAATACCTTCGTCAAGATTATAAGCGTAAGGGTACTTGTTCTCAGATGTTTGCAACAAAGACACGCAAGGCAGTGTTGGCAGCAATCATTATAGTGTTACTGGCAATATCCATTGGCCTGATAGTCTACTTCACGACACGAGATCGTAATGACAGTGACCCAAGTGCTGTAGTCTACACGGACATGCTGTTGCCCACCTGGGTCACACCAACCAACTACCTGTTGCACGTCAACACGTATCTAAACAACTTCACATTCACTGGCGCCGTCGTGATCACCGTCAACATCACCCAGAAGAAGGACTTTGTCGTGCTCCACGGCGAGAACCTCAACATCACATCGATTTTTCTCGCTCCGACCACTGCCGCTGACGCCGCCACCTACCCCACCAGCTCACAGGTGCCAGCCGGGGCACACGAGCCCCTGCGCGTAACATACAACGCCAACAACACATACTATGTCATTCAGTTCAAGGAGTTGCCCGAGCTGCTCGAGAAGGGATCATTGTTCAACATCTATCTCCAGTACAATGCCAACCTGACAGATGGCCTGAAGGGCTACTACAGGTCCAAGTACTACGACCCCGGTGAGAAGTACCTGGCACTGACCAAGATGGAGCCGACCTACGCTCGTCTGGCATTCCCATGCTTTGACGAACCTGCCATGAAGGCCATCTGGACTATTTGGTGCGACATTGACTCGGCCTACACGGCCATCTCCAACATGCCCGAACAAGCACGTAACGCTAGTGCACCGGGTCGTACATTGGTCATGTTCCAATCAACACCAAAGATGAGCTCATACCTCGTGGCCTTTGTAGTGAGCCAGCTCACCTACTCCGAACACTTGATCGCGGCGACTGGCAGAAACATCGAGATCCGTGTCTGGTCGTCCAATGCTCTTGCCTCTGCCCGTGAGTACCCCTTAGACATTGCCGTCAATGCCACCAAGTTCTACACCCAGTACTTTGGTATCGAATACGCCTTGCCCAAGCTAGATCTCGTTGGTGTCGCAGAGTATGTAGTTACCCTCACTCACTCAGTCACTTGATCAATCAAACATGCACTTACCCCCTTCCCTTAGCTTTGCATCTGGTGCCATGGAGAACTGGGGCTGCATCACATTCAGAGAGGTCCTACTTTTCTATAATGAGACAACTGCCAATGTCAATGACAAACAATCAGTGGCCGAGGTTGTCTCACATGAGATTGCCCATCAATGGTTTGGCAACCTTGTCACCATGAAGTGGTGGAACGACCTCTGGTTGAACGAAGGCTTTGCAACTGTATGTCTGTCGTCACTCCATCCCATGCCTCACCCACTAACATACACGATCAATCAATCAATCAAACATAGTTCATGGCTTACCAAGCAATGGCATCAATTTGCCCCGAGTTCAATGTGAGTCCAATCGATCGAATACTCATTCAATCGCTCAATCACTAACTTACTTCAATCATTAGACACCATCAGACTTCCTCATTGACATCAAGAGTTCTGGATTACAAATGGATTCATCATCTTCCACACATCCTATCTCAAACAACTACGTCACTGTAGTGGATATCATTGCATCATTTGACTCGATCACTTATAATAAGGGAGCCAGTGTATTGGGTATGCTCAATGCTATGCTCAACAATGGCACGACCAACCAATTCAAACTTGGCATCCAATCATATCTTAAGAAGTTCAGCTATGGCAATGCCCAGACCTCTGACCTTTGGGATGCACTCACTGCCGCCACTGGCGGCACAGTCAATGTATCCAACATCATGAGTGCATGGGTCAACAAGCCTGGTCTTCCAATGGTCAGCGTCTCGAGGAATGGCGACACTCTCACACTGGCCCAATCCAGATACATCAATGACATCAATGCCAAGCCGAATGATACCACTGTGTGGCAGGTACCAATCACCATCCAAACCAACTGCACTACGAGTGCATCAAACAATGATGACATACTCTTTAGTCAGACGTCGACCACGATCAATGTACCAAACTGTGTATTCACAATGCTCAATGCCGACTCGACAGGCTTCTACCGAACACACTATGACGACGCGCTATTCAAACAAATCGGCAACGAGTTGGCGAACGTCAACACGGTCATCAGTTCACAAGCAGCCATCGCCTTCCTCGACGACACATTCAGCTTTGTTCAATCTGGACAAGTCCAGCCATCAAGTGTAAGTCATTGATCGATTGTCCATTCACTGGGACTATTCCAATTACTCACTCGATCAATCAAACATGTTTTAGGCATTGGAGATGATTAGATTCTTGAACATTACGAATCAGATAAATGACAACCAGATATATGTTTGGAGAGCAGCAATGTCTGGCACATCTTACATTGGTCAAAGGATGTCAGACCAGATGTGTTATCCACAATACTCAGCATACATTCAATCACTTGCAACAACATTAGTGAACAACGTTAATAATATCTACACCACCAACATCAGTAACACCTACCAACAACAACTTATAGCCAAATACGCCATCTCCATTGGTAACTCTGCTGGTGTATCCAACGTCACTCAACATCTCCACAACGTCTGGGTCCAAAACAGTAAGTTGCCGTTCATCCTGGATCATCCAGTCCCCTGCCCAAGCTAACTCACTCACTCACTCACTCAATCAATCAACAATAGTGAACACGCCACAGTTCATTGATGTCAATGTTAGAAGGACTGTATATCAATCAATTGTTAGTAATGGAGATTACCAAGAGTATAACTGGGTACTTGGTAGATACCTCAACACTGCCACATCGATCAATGAGAGAGCAGATGCACTCTCTGCACTTGGATTTCCCAAGGAATCCTATCTCATCCAACAATCATTGAACTTGATGGGAAATGTAACGTACCCTACCCTTACCCTACCCTTCCTTACCCTAACCCTGCCTCGCTAACTCATCTCACTCAATCAACTCAAACAGGGTACGATCAGAATCCAAGACCAGAAAACATTGACATCGAGTCTGGCAGCGAATCAGGAGGCGCTTGATCGAACATGGGAGTATGTCCAGGAGCATTGGGATATATTCCCAAGCAGATTCCAGCCAGAGCTATTGATGACGCTTGCCAACAACTATGATTCACCAATTGCCTACAAACAATTCAAACAGTTCATGAGTGACAAGACATACCTTCCTCAGACCTCAGTGGACTATGTACTTGAAACTATACAAGTAAGTTATAATCAGTCAATCACACTTGATCAATCAATCAATCTGACTCCTATATCCAAATTACCAGAACAACATTAATTGGAAGACAATTAACACCGGACCATTATGTGACTACCTCTTTGGATTGTCCAATAACCAATCACTTTCAAAACAATATTGACAACTTTTGGATTGTTCTTCCACTCATAATAATTAATTGGTTCCAATCTTGTAAAAGAATAAATTTATTTTAATTTTTTTGTGTAAAGCAAATGTGGAGGTTCATCCCATTTGCCATTTGAAATTGACTCTAAAAATGATCCTCTGTGACTTGAGCTCACTGAGAAACACTCTTTGTACTTAGCGAATAATGAAGCAACAAAGATGACGGGTGAGGTTACGAACTCGATCATAATAAGTGTCTGATGCCAGGGTAGATGTGAGATAACCAAGTTTGATGATCTGCTGTTTGTTGAGGAGGTGGCATGCTGGAGGTGATCTCACTGGACTGAGAGATCTCGGAGTGACTCGATGATGGTTAGAAAATCCTGGGGAGGAAATTGTCTCTTTACACCCCTTGGCTCTGCAGAGCTTCGGACAAGAGAGTGTCGTATATCTCTGTTCTCCACAACTTAGTGATATCTAGAGAGTTATTATATTATTTAATGTTATCATTATCAATTTTGAAATATATCTATAGCTTTTTATGGTCAATGTCAGCTAGTGATGATATTGGTGATAGACGATGGGTCAGGTCATTGTCATTGGTATCATGGTACTTCCATTCAATGACAAGATCATTCAACAATACCCTATACATCAATATATCTGCAAGTCTAGATTATGAACCAGATGTACAACTACTCAACAATGACTCACATATCCTCAATAATGACACAATGATGATAGATTCATTGTATGATGTAATATATCATCTAAACATTGATGATACTAACAAGTACTCATTATATCAAATACAATCAATCAAGTCAATAACATTACATGGTGCCGTAACAAGTCTACAGTGTAGACACTTTAGTCATCCATCATATACATTGGAGCATAAAGTACAAAGTATAAAGTCATTATTCAATCAGTTACAACTCCAATCGATATCAATCAACATTGATAGAGTATATTGTATACAAGTGGCACAACTCATTGATCGATATGGTCTATGTCTACAATCTATCCAATCATTGGTTATCAATCATATCAATCCATTATCATTCAATCAAATGTTACCTTCAATCATTGGCAACAACATCAAGTCACTCATCCTAAGAGTATTGGTATCGGGAGGGACACAACAAGACCTCTACGACAAGAATGAGATTGGACGTCCTTGGATGCAAGCATTGACCGACTGCCTGCCTACGCACTTCCCCAACATCAAGTCGTTGACAATCTATGATCAATGCATGGCCTACCACTCTGGCTATGGACTATACATCATGGAAAATCCTGACCAATTCTATGGAACACTCTCAAAGCTGTCGAGACTCGAATCGCTCTCAATCAATGTGTCTCCATCATGCTGTCACAACTTTGATGATGGCTCCGAGTCAAACGTTCCTGAACTTCTGAGATACATTCAACGCAGTCCAGAGCTCAAGTCACTGGCCCTATTCAATCCATTGCCCAGTGCTGCCCAAGTCCTTGAAGTGCCTATCCTGCTCGACTACATGTTCACCGATGTTACATGTTCACTTCAACATATCACATTGGACTTGTCCAACTTCATTGACATGCCAATGTTACAAAGAAGACTGGATACACTCTGTATTAGTGGTGGAGCGATATCAATAAGATCAATGGGACAGATTGAACAACTCAAACAACATGTCAATGACATACTCGATCTGTCTCGGATGCACATTGACACGAGAGGGATGGATCCAGACATGATCAAGACTATCCTATCACCAGCTACCTTTGTTGGAAGAGTCTACAAACCACCCAAGTACATCGGCAACACAGAGTCGAGACAATACAAGCATAAACGTTTGTTATGGATGTATCCAAACGTCCAACATATGTACATTTAATAATTGATTATATATATTACAGAATCGATCGATCATCCTTTTAACAATGATGTACTCTCTGTTGGAACACCAACATCGATAGAGATATCATTGATCCAGTTATTTCCAACTGCTGGAACATATAATACATGAGGATTCATTGGTGCCATCATGTTGTATGGCATTATTTGAGGTGGTAGTTGTACTTGAATGGATTGATTCCAAACTGGTTGAAGTGGTGGTCTATTAGGGTATGTGATCTTTAACTATGTTGGGAATCATCCATGTCAGTAAGTTGTCTTTTGAGTGATTGATTGATCAATACTTACATCATAATTATTCTTATGATGATAATAAAACTCAATGATTACTCCTCGTCCATTGAATAAATTGTTGTAATCCTTGACTCTTGCCTCATAGTATGCCTTTCTCTATTATTATGGTTCCATGTTTGATTATGAGTGATTGGAATAGTTCCATGATCGATTGAGTGATTGGTACATGTGTGGTTTAGTGATGGAATAGTTCCATGATTGATTGATTGAATGAATGATTGAGTGAGTGATTGATATGATGCCTGCCTTCAACTTACCTTCTTAACCATTGAATTCCAGAAGTATAAAGGAGTGGAGATACCTCCAAATAGTAGTATAATGATTCCAATTATCTTGATGGTATGTATTGTTCCATTTGATGATGATATAGAGTTTAAGATCAAAATAGATATTAATGCACAGAATACACATGTCACTAATGAAACACCGAATGACTTATCACCCGATGTTGGTCTATTATTGAATGATGCCACCATATCTTTAAACTCCTGTTCATCCATCCATCCAATCAATTCAGGCAACAACTCATTGTCGAATGGACTGGACGGTACATCAGGTTTGACCTTTGGTACTGTGATCACATTCATCTTGTGATCCAACAAAGTTATGTATAATAATAAGTAATAGTAGTAGTTGTAGTGGTTGTAGGTTATGAAGTAATTGGATTGAAGTTGGAGTTGGACTTTGGATTGTTGATGATCCGAAATGGAAGTCTTCGTCCCACCCCACCTGGCAAATTATTTCAATCCTTTGGGTAGATGAAAGTTCAAAGTGGGATTCAAAATGGGGACATGACCAGGTTCATGCATTCTTCAATTTATAGTCATAGATACAATAGAGATAGAGATAGAGAGACCTGTCTATTGATTGTTGTTCATTGTTTGTTTATTGATTGATTGTTTGTTTGATTGATCGATTAAGAGAGAGAGAGCAACAACAACATGTTTATGACACAGAGCTTCAAGGCAGTAGACTGTCCATTCCAGAATGGTTGTATACTTGGTGACCTATGTTACTTTGGTCATGGACATCAACTGCAGCAGCAACAACAACAACACTTGATGCAGCAGCCACTACAACAACAACCAATACCGATAATACCTCAACAACAACAGCCATTCATTCAACAACCATCATATTACAATCAACAATCCCAGCAGTACTCACAACAGTTCCAACAACCAATGCCAATGAATATGCCAATGAACAATAACATACCAGTTGTATACAATCAACAAGCACCACTGATACAGCCACAAGTAGTAGCACAACAACCAATTGTACAGCCTCAGCAACAGATATACCAACAACAACAACAACAGATGGTACAACCACAACAACAACAACATAGACCTGGTATTGTACCACCACAACAGCAGCATCAACATCAGCATCAGCAACAGACTACAACACCTCTGGTAACCGACCCAAGGAAGCGCTCATTGACGCCGGCAACACAGACCCAACCTCAAACACAGACACCATCATCGCTCACCTCACCCACTGCACTTCCCGTATCACCAATCAAGTCAAAGACTACAGCAACAACTACAGCAACAGTCAACAATGATGAACAGCCACCAAAGAAACATCTAAAGGTCGAGCCACTCTCACCAACATCAACATCATCACCATCCAAGCCGACAACTACAGCTTCAAGTACCAACACACCATCGACTACATCACCGGCAATCGATCTACTTCAGGTCAAGACATCGATGTGGAACCCATCGCTACAGGGTGCAACGGCCAAGCCACCCAAAGAGATGCTGGACATCATTCAGAACCAAGAACAACTCGACCCAGCTCGTTGGAGTGCTCTAGGTATCGAGGTCAGCCAACTCCCAATGATACCAGTGGAGACTAGGACCAAAGTGCCAAGGTTCGCTCGTCAAGCGTATGTACACATGCATCTTACTCGTTCATTCATTCAATCAATTAATCAATCAATCCAATCAAATCAATCAATCTAGTATCCTGTTATATATCCTCGAGAAGTGCATGGATGTATTGAATGGCGATGTGTCGGAATCAATCCAAGCGGCCAAGGCTATCGAGTCTAAGTTATACTCTATTGCTGTGAGCAAGAATGGTATGTCCATGTCCTCAGAAGTAACATCTGCCCATGACTAACAACCAACCAATCACTGGCCAATAGTATACCTCAATCTAGTTTCAAAGGAATTGTCAAACTATCTCAAAGAGTTAAAGCCTCCTGAAGAAGAGGTTAAGCCTGAGACCGACCCCAAGGAATCGGCGAAGGATGATGGAGAGACAGAGAATGAGGAAGAGGAGGCAGTTCATAAGGACGACGACCAAACAATGGATGAAGGTCAACAAGATGAACAGGAGGAAGAGGACGATGATGAGGAGCTCACTGAAGTTGAAGAAGACGAGGAGTGATCTGTGATGATGGACCCGGTGTGAGCAATTCCAATTCAACCCCAATGATCAGATTCAACCTTGGTGAACTCAAGGGACACCTCTGGTCCTTTGCAAAAATTAAAAAAGAAGAATCTTCTTGTGACTGGTTGGTTATCTCTCTCACTCAATCAATATATATAATAATCAAACAACAACATTGACATACTTATATACATATATTTTACAATAACATAATATAATAGAGATAGAGTGATTGATTGACCTTTAAAAGTTGATTGAGAAGTGATGGCAACATCATCACCTCCACAACAACATCAGAATAAACAACAATCAATGTCATCATCACCAATAATGAATATACTCAATCAATCTACTTCAGTAGCGGCAGCAGCAGCAGCAGCAGCAACAGGATACGACACGATGATGGAGTCATTGCCATTATTGATTAGAAACATACCTTTGACCTCATGGCCAAAGGCCTGCCAGCCACATTCAATGATAAAGTGTGCCATCAGTGATGGTGCCGTCTCGACCTTTATTGCAGTGCTCAGTGGCAGTGATGCCCAGCAGAAGAAACAATTACAGGTACTCAATATTGGAGGCGTGGCATCAAGTCTATCATTGAGCTACCGCCGCAGCAGCGCATCCAATGAAATGGATTTGATCTCATCGATTGCCGCGTCGAGCTCACAGAATGTGGACACCACTTTGAACAATGTCGAGCTCACTACGTTGGCCGAGCTGACCAACAGCTCGATGCTGGGCGTTGACGCCGCCCACTCAATCACCCAGTTCCAATGGTGTCGTCCACTTCCCCTGCACTCGACCATCGCGCTCTACGCCAGCGAGGCAGAGGCCGCACATGACACACCGGCCATCCTGGCCTTCACATCGATATCCAACAACAAAACACGTCTACACATTGTGTCCATCTTCCCGGAGCACTCTATCGCTCTGAACAAGACTGCGGCGGGCTTGCTCAAGCGACTCAAGAAGCCACTCAGTGTCATTTCATCCGACTCCAAGGACTTGTTCACCTCATCCGCTAAGCTGTTCAGCTCTGGATCCTTCCAATGTCACTCATACGTGATTGAATACAACAGTCTCATGGCACTCATTGAGGTCGAGCCATCATCAGGTATGCAGTCGACTGAGATCGACACCCCTGCCTATCCACAAACATACTGACCTTTCCTCCCCTCCCCTCTCCCAGACCCATCAATGGAACTGATCTCTTGCGACCGTCTAGGTACAGTCGTGTTGCTATTGAACGCGGATAGAGTGGTCGTCATCAAGATTAGACAGTTTGACAGCAGGTTCGTCATGTACGTCGAGAGGCACTTTAGTCTAGCGCCTCAGGTTGATGATGAAGATGATGATGAGGATGATGATGATGAGGAGAATGGTAACAAGAACAAAGTGGAAGAAGAAGAAGAAGACAAGAAACATAAGATACCTGATGAGTTGGTGATCAAGTCCATCGACAAATGGATATTCATCATGCGAAGAAATGTAACAACAGGCGTCGTACACGTCGATGTTTGGAGCATCAACGGACGACAGCGCGGCAGCATCAACATCTGGGACTATCTACAAAAGCACAATGCTGCCACCAACGAAGGTATGTCATGTCTTTAATTGGATGCATCCCAAAGACAGTGCACTAACATCGAGCAGACTCGAACACAGCCATTATGAGGGACTTCTCAGTGTCGTCGGACAAGGAGACAATGACACTTAGGGACGATAAACAAAGAATCTATGTCATTGCATTGGATACATACTTCCAGAGGACGCCGCAGACTCACTTTGACACTGATGTGGTCTTGTTCAATAAGGAGAGTTGGCTCGAGCAGGAGGACCGCGCTCACAAGGGCGACGACAATGACGAAGACAATGACGAAGAAAACGAAGATGACGAAGAAGAAGACGACGAAGAATCGATTGACAAATGACATGTGCTTGGTACATTGGTTCGAGACTGAGGACAGCACATTCGTGCCGATGGATGCCGAGAAGGAGTACGACGCCATGGTGTCATGGCTGCCGAATCGATCCATTCAATATCCTTTCAACGGATTCAAGATCAACAATTCACAGCTGCTCCAACAGCAGCAGCAACAGCAGCTTCAACCATCGCAGCAGGGTGGTGCGGGTGGTAGTCGCGGCACTATCTCCCGAGGACACTCAAGAGAGAATTCATACTCGATGTCAAGGTCATTGTCGATCGCCGACCTCAACCACGACCAGCTCGACACATCTGGCGGGCTCAACGCATCGCAGGCGTTACCAAACAACAACGGCCCAACATTACTTGGTAATAACGTGCCAATGTTGATCGAGCACTGCTACCAGATCTCTGGCGTCGTGCCCGAGATGGATGCCACGTTGTACAAGGTCGAGGGCCAGTCGATGTGGATCACTCCTAAAGTGATCGTATTTCAAAGGGACTTTGCAAAGCGAGTTGACGGCGATGCATCCTCGTCGGCGTCCGAGCCTCAGACACAGACAGAGTACTACCTATTCAGTCGAACTGATCATGGAAAGGTGGCGCATCACATATTTGACGAGCGTATGCAGTCGATCATGCTGCATGACCAATCATTCTACTTCATCAGCAGCAGTGGACTCAATGTGATCATGATTGATCAGAACCAGCAACAGATACTCAACAACTTGATCATGTACGAGGGTAGCGCCAGCGCCAACTACCTATGCGCGCTCAACAATTGGAACAAACGCGACCTCAAGATCCACGCACTGCAACTCGGTCTCAAGTACCGCCAGCTGGACGTGGTGGAGCCCGCACTCAAGAGTCTGGACCTGGACCAGCAACTCATTGGCAGTCGACTGCTAGTCAACACCATCCTCGAGTACACTGCCAACGCGTCCAACGCCAACGTGCACAACGAGTCATTCACATCAGATCTGCTGCACATTGGCATGAACTTCATTGGTCTGATCATCAAGGACCGCGCCTCGCTGGTCCATTCGGCCATCAGCTCTCAGTCCAACGTGGGCGACATCAACTTCAACTGGACTGAGACGCTGACCACCCCCCTGAACGAGGCCAACCTCACACTCTCATCGCTCAACGTTATCCTCTCACCGAGCCACTCGCACTTTACCAATCAACCGGGCGCCAATACACACAGCAGCGCGCAACTCGAGGACATCAACTCGCCCATCCAGGACCTGCTCAACTTTACAACGATTCTAGAAGCATTCCGCATGTTCCAGAAACAGCAACAGCCAAGCGCAAGCAAGCAGCAGCACTCATACGCCAACCGTCACCCCATCAACATCGCGGGCGGTGGACATGGCGGCATGAGTCAGGGCGCCTACGTGCTCTCGACCGATGAGATCGATATGGGACCCTGGTTTGAGGGTCTACGCGAGCGCTGGGAGCGCATGGAGGAGTTGGAGATCGTCAAAGAGTCGCTGGCAAACAACACTATCTCATCTGTGATAGCATTTATCAATTGGAAGCGCGAGAAGCATGGTCTGTTGATGCCATCTGGCGCGGCAGCATCACAGGACGACTTGTTGCGCATCAGTGGAAGCATAAGTAACGCGAGTGCAGGAGGCAACTCAGACGCCATGAGCCAGCGTGATGGAGGCATTGGCGGCCTCCCCAAGATCATCCCGCCCACTGGAACCTTCACTTTGGCTCACTTTAGACAGATCGCCGCATGCCTGGTCTACCAGGCCATCAGCCAGGACCAGCTGGAGCAGGCGATCAAGTTCCTGTCTCACCTGGGCCAGCCAATCGTGCCCCATCTCAAGCAGATCGCATTGAGTACATCGCGTCGAGGCATCCGTAATCTTTTGCTAGAGGCGCTTGCCAACCACCCCATGGCCAAGGATACTTCCATCTTCTCTGCCGACTTCCTGGCGTTGATGGAGTTCGCCAAGCACATGGAGAAGCTCTACCCCAACGCAAGCTACTACCGCGAGTTCTCTCGTCTCTCGTTCAAATGGCGCCCCTTCCAAGAGTCCAAGCCGTCACAGTTGCTACTTCAGAATGCTTCGGCGCAGAACCTTTCACTTTCGCGCCAAGGCAGCTTCGACACGCAGACCACTGACGATGACCTCAAGCCATTATGCCAGGAGGTCGACGACATCCTGCCAGACACAGAGAACAACTACGGCTTCCACATCGTCACACACAACATTGGAGGCAGCAGCAACAACATCTATCAGCAGTCCAACGTATACAGTAGCGGCTATCTGCGACCCAACGCGGTGCCAAGCGGCCCTATCGACCTCAACACTGGCAGTCGCAACCTTATCACTCTATATCCGCCCATCAAGAACGAGCCAGGCAGCATGCCCTACTATGCGAACGAGGGCGGCGATGGATACAGTCACTTCACACTCAACTGGGCGTCGCGATGGTCACACGACACACGCGAGCGCATTCTGATCGATCGCCAATTCGAGTTGGACAAGCGTGACCGTTTCTCCAAGCTGTTGTTCGCCGTGTCTCATTCCCGCGCACAAGATGTCATTACATGGGTCGACTCGCTCACGCCTCCTGAGCTGCAGTACTTCCGCTCGCTCATCCTGCAGGATACTGCTTCGGTTGCCTCTGCCTCACCTGCACCCGAACTGGTCGAGGTGCACCAGGCCATCCTGCGTGCGGTCTGTATCTCGCCACCATACATTCGCGAGGTGCTACTCAATCAGCTGGCCAAGCATCGCGTGTTCCTTCTCGACGTGGAGACAGCCCCGTTGTTCTATATTGAGAGTCGCGAGAAGAATACCAGCCGCGAGCACTTGCTCCTGAAGCGTCTGGCCATCTCCCAACAGCTGTTCCCCACGCTCAGCAACGGCATCGTCCAATCACACGCCTATCCACTCAATCACTTGCTGCCCATCGGCCAGTCGGCCCCATTCCATAGTTTCTTCATTCGCTTCTGCATTGAGAAGAAGTTGTTGTTGCTGCTGTCCACTTACCTGCAGGCGTACAACCTGGCCACCACTCAATCAGTGCGCGCTGAACACACTGGAATCATGCAGCTCGATATGCTCGCACCTGAAGCTGAGCTCCTCTTCCTGTTGCGTTCGCGCACCGCCTCGGACCTGCTGCGCGCCAACGTCGTCAACATTGCCACGGCTTTGCGCATCGCTGCCCCATCGTCGTCGGCCGGCCTTGACGGCTTCATCTCTGCAGTCAACAGTGCTCTGGACGCTGGTCGTCCGATGATGGCTCTGGCTGCAATGATCTACGCGCCCGTATCGATCGCCAGCCTCGTCAGCGAGGTCACAGAGCTGGGCGCCAAGATCAACATGCCCCCACTGCTTGATCACCTGCGTACTCAATCACCAACGCTACACGCACTCTTCTCGCGATTGGAGAAGTCCAATCACTCACGAATCAATCAAAAGTCGAGACTAGCCAAGCAATCAAAGCCACGCGATATTGTCAGCTCCAAGGCTGACATCACCCTATCAGAGCTACTCGAGGCCAACTCAATCTTCAACCTCTCCTCGCTGTTTGGAGCGATTGGCGCCGACCCGCTCTCAGTGCGCGTGCCAGACTTTGCACTCACATCATTCAAGGAAGGCTACATCGACCGTATCGACGTGTTCTATTACCTCGAAAAAGGTCGTCCATTGCGCGCATTCCGATTCTTTGCCGCCCAAGCCCTGGCCAAGGCTGGCTCATCAGCGCGCAACGATGACAAGCTGCATCTGACGGTGGAGCAGACAAAGATCATTGGATGGCTGATCAGATCGTTCGCACTCAAGAGAGTGAACGACAACACATCGGTCTGTGCCGCGATTGCCTTCTTGGAGCTTGCCTCTTTGGATTATCTGGCGGCCATGGTCAAGGTGGACATCTGTGTGGCCAAACGCATCATCACAGCCAAGCAGGCGGCAGCGTCCGAGTCCGACGCCGACTCGGCCCAGCCCATCGGCTCCAGCTCCAACGACATCATCAATGTGTTCTTGTCGATGTACACGTCGCCAGACCTGATCCCCGCGACCTGGGCTATGTCCGAACCTCTCGACTCTAATGGCCCGGCTCAAGCCGTGCCCGGCACGCCCATCGCCAAGATTATCAATGCCTTTGAGGACTCAATCGCGCTCGACGAGCCGCTGAGTGAGAATGACTCAAACTGGGCCGTCCTGGCACGTTTCTGCAAGGTGCACAACGTGGCCAAGCTCACACGTCGCCTGGAGAACTGGGCTCGTCACGACAACTGGCTGGCCTTCCTATACGAGGCCCAACAACACGAGTTCCCCCTGCCACAGGTACGCCAGATCGTACGACAGTTCAGCAACCAGGGTATCCGCTCTCATCTGACTCTGATCCTGGAGGGCGTTGCCAACGAGCGCACACGCAATCTGCCTCCCACCCCACAACCGCCCCCCTCTGAGCTTATCTCACTCTCATTGCAGTACCATCCAATCGAGCCATCCAAGCTCAACAATGACATTGTAGGCTACCTGTTGGCATCATTCAGATCACAAGACCCTGGCAACTATCTCCTTTACTACGCTGTCCAACATAGTCGCGCACTTCTCACTGTCCTTGCTTGTGTCTGCGCCGCGTCAACACACCACAGCGACATCACCACCATTGGATGTCTGGTCACCTGGCTCATTGTAAATGTGCCCTCACTGTCCTCACACCTGAATGGCAATCAGACATTGATGCTCGAGCCTGGCGATGCGATGATGGAGACCACTGGCGACGTGCCCCCACAGCGACGATGGGGCTACGACGATCTGTGCGCATCAATCAATCATATTATCCAGCAGCGCAAGACATACCTCCTTATCCAGGGCTTCAAGATCTTCATGCCCAACAACCCTCTCAAGAACTTCCTGCGCTTCATCAACCAGTTCCATCAGTATCGTTTCGAGGAGTCTGAGCAAAGTCTCGGACTGTTCATCGCCGAGACACAGAGCCACGCCGACAACAAGGAGAGCGCAGACGCGCGTCTCGTCGTCATTGACGTGTGCGAGCGTCTCGTCGACCTGTTCACATCGTACGAGCGCGAGCACTTCCTGGACATCCTTCACCGCAGCGGCCTGTCCACGGTGTTCTCCACGCTGCACTCCACACTGCACCTGCTTAAGCGCACAATGCTCGAGGATAAGAACATCCGCCTCGACCCCAAAATCATCATCCAGCAGCTGATCGAGAAGAGCCTGTTTGAGGAGGCGCGCAAGTACTCCAACGAGAACAACTTGGACAAGGACATCATCACGTTGGCCGAGGTCGAGTCGCTCGTGGCCCATTACAAGCAAGGCTGTCTGTGGGAGATCGAGCAGGAGCGCATCAACCTGTGGAAGAAGTGTCAGCAATACTTCATCCTGCACGGCTGTCGCCCCGAGGTTGCCGGAGACTTCTTCAATCAGATCGGGGCCAAGCTGCTGCCATCCAACGAGAAGGTCTTCCTGCTCACGACGACGATCGAGTGGTACGAGCGCAAGCCGACGCCCAACGTCTTCCAGATCGAGGACCTGAGGAAACAGATCCTTCTCATCTCTGTGGGTCTGTCGCTCGAGTCGGACAACTCAGAGGACCGCGACTCGACCTCCAATTCAGTGTCGCCGTCCACATCTCCAGGTCGTGCATCGCACCTGCCCCATTCATCATTCGCCTCGCCCATTCCTTCGCCATCGTCCTCCCTGTCCTCATCGCCCAATGACAACGAGCCTGGCATGCACTCATCGCGACGCTACAGGTACAGTGTGTCCCCGCCTCAAGGCCCATCGCCAATGGATTCACGACAACTGGCATCGACGCCAACAAACACCTCATCCTCGACGCCACTGGCCTACCTCTCGCCAGCCAAGCCATCGCGCATGGACCTAGTGCTGGACGCAAAGGGACTTGACAATGTCATTGCCAAACTTCTCAACAGCGGCAACTTTGTGCAGGCGGAGCAGATCTCCAAGCAGTTTAACTTCAAGAGCTTGGACTATGAGATCATTCAGACGATGCTGCAGGTGGCCAACAAGACCATCTCGACCAGCCCCCACTCATTCTCGCCAACCGTACTAACAGCACTCGAACAGAGCTTCAACGGCCTGAAGTGGTTGAAGCAGCAGCAACAGATGAATGAGAATGGCGTCCCATCGCAGTCCTTCCACCTGGCACAGACTGTCCTCTCACCCACCATGACAGCCTCGATGCAGGCCAATCCCATCGCCGGCACCCTCGAAGTGCTTGCATCATGCTGCCAACACGCCAAAGAGGCGGCCAAGGCCATCACGACCAAGTACAACGTCAGCCAGAAGATGTCGATGAGCTTCTCGGACCCTCAGCTCGAGAACCACTTTGGCATCGTCAATCTGTTGCTGATGCAGGGCAAGGAGTGCTTCCGTTTGATCAAGTCGTTCATCTCCACCAATCACATGGACACCGTTCGTTTGAACGAGCAGCTGGCCGACAACTTTGCCAAGGCCGTCAAGGCGTTCTTCCCCTCATCCAAAGGCATCACTACGTCAATGTCCAACATGGACCTCTCAGGCTCATCAAAGAACATGTCGCCAACTGGTGGCGAACAATCCCCTCCCACTCAATCCGCGGCCAAGAATGGCATCGACCCCAACTGGTCGTCCGAGGAGTTCCACGAGTATGTTAGACTTGGACGCGACCCATTCTCTTTTGGAATGCGCCTACTTGAGGCCACTGGCATCGACTTTGACAAGTCAGCCATCACAAGCTCCCCCATCGTTGGCAAACCCAGCATCATGTCGCCCTTTGGCATGGAAGCAGAGGTGGAACTATTTGTCCGCGCACACTTCTGTTTTGTAGTAGCGTGCAGTGTTGATGGCTCCATTCTTGTGCAGAACATTGTCAAGTCTCGAATCAACTACTACGCCGAAGCCAATCAGTTCAAGCTACTGGTGCGCATCATCACTGGCATGCAATCATACAATGAACTACAGGGTATCCTTGACATCCTGTTGCAACACGACAGTTTTGAACTACTGCTACGCAAGAAGATCAATCAACACGAGGACAGCAATGGCCTGAAGCTCGCACTGCACAGCTACCTGCTAAAGAAACAGCCACTCTACCAGGAGAAGCTGGAGATGCTCTTCTACCGTTTCAACATGCATCGCGAGATCGCTGCACTGCACGAGCAAAAGGCAAGGACTTTGTTGGAGGGCGCCACACGCGACCCAAAGGCACCCATCAACAACTACATCAAGGACTTGTTGGCAGCGATGAAGGGATTCTTGGACGCCGCAGACAACTATGCCAAGGAACGATCCAATCGTACCTCTCAACAATGTGTGGCCATGGGCACTTTGGTCGCGCTACAAATCAAACTTCCAGACATCAAGTTGATCAATCTCAAGGTGGCCGAAGCAAGACAAGTGATGGCATCACGACAACAATTCCGCGAGTCCCTAATCATTGCCAACGCATACAACATCAATGCCTACTCTGAGTGGGTCAAGTAAGTGTTGTGGTAGCGCGGTGTTGAGTCTCAGAGTTGGACATGACATGTACTAATCAATCAATCACTCAACCAACCATAGTGTACTCTTCCAACAAGTGATGTGTCTTGGCAATTATACTTTCCTCCAGGAGTATATCTCCAACTTCTCAACATCACAACACTTGTGCCACGACCTGATCAAACGTGTAAAGACAGACAGTCTCAAGGCTACCAAAGTGCAACATGTAAAACACTTCCTTCTCAACTTTGTAAACGATAAGCACGTCCGATATGACCTGGCCAAGGAGATGCAGTTCGAAGACATCGCCAACCAGACCTACCAGAGCACTCTTGGCATTGGCTACTTCAAGTCCACCGGCGCATCAACAGCATCGCCAGCCAAGAAGCTCAACCTGATATAAATAGTCACCGATCGACAGACACTAGTATAGTTATAAATAGAATAGAATACAAGGGGATTTATTGGTTGGTAGGATGGTAGGATGGTTGGTAAGGGTGTCCGGTTGGTTGAGTCAGTGATTGTCCGCGCTAAAGGGGCCTGGCGATCGATCATCAGGCCAAAGTGGTGGATGCTGACAGTGGTGTGTTGTAGGACTTGCTCTTTCTAGTCCTCTTCTTGTACTTGGCAAGCGAGTCTGTGGCCATTAGCATAAATATGTGTTGTTGTGCAGAGTTGTATATGGTTCTTATCTTTTGGTAGTCGAAGCCTGTTGGATTGGCCTGTGGCGAACCCGGTGCAGAGGCTGGTGCAGCCATCGCTGTTGTCGTCGATTGGCTAGAGGTGGTAGTTGAGGTTGTTGTAATAGATGGGATGGCTGTGGCTGTGTTGGTGTTTGTAGATGATGAGGAAGTGGATGTTGGATTGGATGTGGAAGTGGAAGTTGAAGTGGTGGCTGGATTGGCCGCTGGTGTGGCCGAGCCAGAGTCTGTTGGCGTTGTCTTGGACGACAACTGTGTTGGGAGTTGTGAAAAGGAGTGTGCTGGCGAGAGTGATGGAGAGCTGTTGCCACTGCCCGAGGACGAAGAGATCACGCCGCCAAGGTTTGGCGCCGACATTGAGATGGGTGAGAGCATTGGCGAGCTTGAAGAACCAGACGAGTCAAACAGCATCTCAGTCCTAGGCGGCAGTGTCTTGATGAATGCATTGATCTCCTTCTTGATGGTGAATGGGATGTTGATTTCGCTCGGTGAGTTGTCCATAATGTACTTCTCCTGTATGCGATAGAACTCCTTGAACACTCGCTGTGCGCTGTCAATCTTCATCAATCTGAACGACTCGACATCCAACCAGAATGAGATATTCTCCTCGCATATCAGCTCATCGCGTAGGAATGCTCTAAAGTCCTCCCTCAACGTTGGATTCTGTAATAATGTGATCAACTCTGTTGTCGAACCATCTATTATTGAATGAGTGATTGAGTGAGTGAGTATGCTGATCGGTGTTGGCGGATGCAGGGCCAGGTACATACTCTGTGAAGTGTCAATCGTAGCTCCATCCTTTAACAAATCGGCTAGTTTGGTGAAGTTCTCTTGAATGGCAATATCGTAGAGTGTTTGATTGTCCTTGGTGATGGTGCGATCGGCGCCATACTTGATGAGAAGTGTGACTAGGTCAGTGCGACCCATTCTCACGCAGTAATGTAGACATGACTCGCCATTCTTGTTGGTGGCATTGACATTGGCCTGTGCCTCCAGCAATAGGGTCACCATGGTCTCGGCAAGATTGTTGTTAAAGACCGCCTTGTGCAGAGGAGACTCGCCATTCTTGTTGGTGGCATTGATGTTGGCGCCCTTGGCAATGAATCGATCAAACACCTCCTTGGCCATGGAGTTGGAGCGGAACTTTTGGCAAAAGTAGTGGAACGGTGTGTTGAGGTCGCGGTTGATGCTGTTGACGTGCACGTCGGCGTCGAGCAGGATGAGCAGCAGCTTGGGGTCGACGTCGGGCAGGGCGAACAAGTGGTGCAGACACGTGTAGCCATTCTTGTCGGGGTTGTTGATGTCGACGCGACATGTCTTGAAGAATGTCAGCAGCAATTCAAACATCTCAAAGTTGTTGGCCTTGGCTGCGATGAGGATGGCCGTCTCGTCCAGGTCCTCCGAGGCGGCATTCAATATATGTTTGGCCCTTTTTGTCGACAACAACTTCTTGACCTTCTTCACATTATTCTCTCGCACCTGTTTATGCAAATTCTTCAAATCCGTCTTCAACTCCTCATTATCTGTATAATCTCCCTTGGCAAATAGTTGAGTTATATTATTTGTTATACTATTAAGGTTATTCATTGTTGTTGTCCTTGTTGATGTTATTGTTGGCCAAGGTCCTGATGATGATCAGGGTTGTTTGATTGAATGATTGATTGACTGACTAATGTTGGATTGTATTATTACAATGTTGATGATGTTGACATGCAGTGAATCTGATCAGAATGAATGAATGAATTGAACTGTGATTGAGTTGACAAGCTAAGCCTAAGTGTGATTGTGTGTCTATCTTTAAAAATAGATATGATTGGTGTGTGACTCTACTGAATGATGATGATGTGGGGGTTGATGATGGGTCTGATTGATCGGTCTTGTTTGCAGTGTGGGAGGCGAAGAGTCCTTGCGCTTAGTCAGGATGGGTATTCAAACCTCAATTACAAATAAAAATCTGGTGTTTTTTTTCAACGATGTTTTGGTGATTGATGAGGTGTGTGATGGGATGGAAGTGATCTGTCAAACTACACAGTTGTAAAACAATACAATAAATATGATATAATTATTATTATTTGGTAAACAATTAAGTAGTAGAATGAATGAACTGTTGCTGATGATGATGATACAACTTTGAATAATCATGATCAACCATCGGACCATGTCGCCCCATTAGGGACCAAGCAAAGTGCGTTTTCTCAATTGATTAAAAATAAATTTGAGAAGTAGTAAAAAGCAAATGAAAGCTCCGATCACTCATAAAGTACATTCATCAGCATATGATATATAAGGTCACATGATGACAAATACATACTAGATGCACAGATCAGTGTAATCCATCCATCTTCCGAATTCAAAGATGTATTATTATCTTGGTGATCAAAGTGACTCTCATTCGTTCGACCTCAACTCCATATTCCCAACTCGGGAGAACGATGATGTAGTTGTACTCTTTATTTCATACACAAACATATAGATCACGTCCAAATGTTTTGTGGAATCATTCCAGATACAATAGATGTCATGTAGGAAACTCCGATATGCTCGCTGCGATTTGCACTGAGGAATGATACTATTTGATCGCGATTGTAGTGGATGGCCCAGTACATGGCGTTAGAGGTACATCCTTCTCTGCGCATGAGGTGAAGGAAGCGAAGTACTTCGTAGTGACCAGACAGCGCTGCATAGTCCATGGCAGATGGCGCACATCCTTCACCTCGGTGATGATGAAGGAACACTACGACGTCCAAGTGTCCATGGGCTGCGGCACTGTTCATTGCCTTGACAGTGCAGCCCTCAGTGCGATTGAAGTGAAGGAATCGTACCACGTCCAGGTGGCCCTTCCTCGCTGCCCCATTCATTGCGGAGGTAGTGCAGCCCGCTGTTCGATGCTCATGTAGGAAGCGAACAACTTCCAGGTGTCCTCCCTTGGCAGCGCGATTCATAGCCTTGGGCGACTCGCTCTCTGTGCGGCTCTCGTGCAGGAAGCGAACCACATCCAACTTGCCATTCATCGCAGCGTAGTCCATGGCTTGGTGGCTGCAGCCCTCACTCCTGTTGGAGTGCAGCCATTGGACCACCTCCAAATGTCCATTTGCCGCGGCATTGTCCATGGCATCACTCGTCGCAATCGCCAAATCTCCAAGTTGTTCATGCAGGTACTTCAACACATCCAAATGGCCGTACTCAGCTGCCTGGTCCATTGCCTGTTCGATCAACTTCATGTTTTCTGGTTTGTGATCGAGTTTGTCAAGGAGACAATACAAAGCCTCCATGTTGCCATTGATTGAGGCTTCTTTGATGGCCAAATGATAGTTTTGGCGATTGTGTAGTTGGTCATGATCAAGAAGTAGATGAACAATCTGAATGTGATTGTTTGAGATTGCAGCAGCCAACTCAGTACCATCAAATATTCCACCTTGTTGTTCATTATCCAATTTTGAAAGATATTCTATTATTGATATATATCCATACATTGCAGCACGTCTTGAATAATTTATATCATCTTGTAATAATAATGTTATTGGATTAAATTTAATATAATTTATAAGTTGATTAATGTAACCGAAATGAATTATTGCATCTAATGATTCAATTAATGATGACCAATTCCATCTCTTTCTATATATATCTGATTTTTGATCATTTATAATAAAAACAAATTTAAATATATATTTCCTAATAACTATATTATTAATGATTGATTTAATTAATACTTGTTTATACATTATCTCTCTATCATCACTCTAAACAAATAAATAACATCAATCACTACCATATCATTATAAGTATATGTATGTACTTATTTCCCATTCCACTCAATATGGATGATGTTCACACACATTAACACACTGATCACGTATCACTAATTATGTGTATGATTGATTATCGTAGTTGTTATTACCAATATTTATGGGTTAAGTGGTATTTGTTAACATTTGAATTTGAATATGTTTGTAACGGGTAATTCTCAAACATCTCTGTTTTTGGCAACAGAGTTGTGATTCAAAGTTGGTGTGAAGAGTGTGGAGTCAGAGGGTGCTTTGTTGGCACTTGATGATGTGTCTATCATCTTGGTGGACAACTACAGTCGTTTGTTAATACTATGACATGCGTGACACATATGCTAGCAACGAACATGTTGCCAGTTGGGCTAAGGTCCACATCCCCTATATATATTACACGATTGAACATGATTTACATTCAATCAAACAAACAAAGATCAATCAAACATAAGATCAACTTTAATCAATCAATAACACATAATATATAATAATAACAACAACAATGGGTAACCTTATTGCAAGAATCTACAACTTATTCGATCCAAAGCAGAATCATAGAATATTGATGATTGGTTTGGACGCTGCTGGCAAGACAACTCTATTATATCGTTTGAAGCTTGGAGAGATTGTTACAACTATACCTACAATTGGATTCAATGTGGAGACTGTAGAGTACAAGAATATATCATTCACAGTATGGGATGTTGGTGGACAATATAAGATCAGAGCGCTGTGGAGACATTATTATCAGAACTCTGGCGCCATCATCTTTGTGCTGGACTCGACTGATGTCGAGCGATTCGAGGAGATCAGGGAGGAGCTGACCAAGCTCACCACCGAGGACGAGTTGCGTGGTGCACCAATCCTCTTCCTGTGCAACAAGCAGGATCTGCCGCAAGCCCTGTCCATCTCTGAGATCTCTGACAAGCTCGAGCTATCAAAGTTACAAAACAGAAAGTGGTACTGCCAGCCCACTGTCGCCTTAAGTGGCGATGGTGCCTACGAAGGTTTGGAATGGCTATCACAGACATTGAAGAACAAGTAATGTCATTCCAGGAGTCTTAAAGTTATAAGTTATATAATTGTATATTTTAATTAAATATTTTATTTTATTTTATTTTATTTTATTTTATTTGATTGAGCGAACTATTTGATTGATTGATTGATGGATTGGTTGGAGAATTGGTTGGTCCCGATATAGAAATCTGGAGTACTCGTTTGGGACCCAACTGATCAGAAGGGACCAGGTTAGATCAAAACACTTTCCCAGGAACTTTTTTGATCAAAATTTTACAAGATGTCCAAATTGGGACTTCCATGCCCAACAACTTTAAAGTGTTGTTTATGCTCAACAATCCCAATTAATCAATAATAAGTCGTGACTCATTCATTCATTCATTCATTCAATCAGTCAATTAACAAAGTAATAATAATAATGATGGCTTCCTCCCCTCAAGCCTCAAACAACTCAATCACAAGAAGGTTCAAACAGGTTGATGTTTTCACAAAGACTCCCCTCTTGGGTAATCCTCTGGCTGTCATACTGGACTCCGATGGGTTGACGGACGCACAGATGCAGGGCATCGCACGCTGGACAAACTTGTCAGAGACGACGTTTGTCCTGCCGCCAACTGAACCATCAGCTGACTACCGCGTGCGGATCTTTACCACGGACAGAGAGTTGCCATTCGCCGGCCACCCCACGCTCGGCACCGCACACGCATTGCTCGAGAATGGCCTGGCAACAAAGCAACCAAACAAGATTGTACAGCAGTGTGGCGCCGGCCTGGTGGAGATCGCCATCGCCGGCGAGACGGTTGACTCTCGCACACTATCATTTCGCTCTCCCGCCTGTCATCCTGCCGCGCTGGAGGACCCCGCTCAGATCAAGCTGCTCACAGACGCGCTGGTGGGCGTCGAGGTGGACAACACCGTCGCGCCAATGTCAGCATTGATAGGACTGAACTGGTTGGTTGTGCGACTGCGTAGTGTCGAGGATGTGCTCGCCTTTAGACCCATTCCCGCTCTGATCAAAGAAGTCGTTGAGCGCTTGAATGTTGGCGGCATCGCGATATATAGCGCGTTCGATGCCAATCAGCTGATGGCCTTTGGTGTAAACTACGAGCTCAGAACATTCTTTATCGAGCAGGACAATCTCATCGAGGATCCAGTGACAGGTAGTGCCAACGCATGTTTGGCGCGCGTTCTACAGGAGCAAGGCTTCCCAGATCATGGCACCACTGCCAAGCAATACATGGCAAGACAAGGAACTCTACGCAATCGTGAGGGACGTATCCTAGTTACCTATTTCGATGGCGAGCCATGGATTGGCGGTCAGTCCGTCACCCTAATCAATGGAACAATCAAGATCTAATTGTAATAAAGTCTGTGTTGTCCAATGATCCATCATCGATCAGATGGATGTATAATACTTCTAAACCCTAGCCCTCGCCCTCGCCCTCGCCCTCAACCCTTACCCTCGGCTATGATATTCCATTCGATAGATACAGAGTTTATTGCGACTTCTTGAGGAATAACCTGAGGTTACGCGGCACGTTGCACACCCAGAGATTGATATCGTGGAGCGTGTCATTGACTTTGAGTGCCTCGATGATCTGATGTGCGCCACAGATGGTGATGTCATTGTTCTCAAGATCGAGTGATGTCAATGTTTTGTTGTCCTTGAGTGATGCGGCTAGATATGTTGCACCTTGATTGCCAATCGAGTTGTTGCCCAACTTCAATGTCTTGAGTGTTTGGTTGGCAGAGATCAATGTGGCCAGCTCGCGACATCCCTCTGGCTTGATGTTGTTGCCGTTGAGATCGAGATATGTGAGCGAGGTGTTGGAGCGCAACGCTTGCGAGATCACCTGGCATCCATTGCCATCGATCTGACAGAAGCGCAGACGACAGATCTGCAGTGTCTTGTTGGGGCAGTGGTCGAACAAGTAGCCCAGGTAGAGCGCGGCGTTGCTAGACAGCGGGTTGTTGGACAGGTCGAGCTCGCGCAGCTGTACATTGGAAAAGCTGAGAGCGTGGCACAGGTGGCTCACACCACAGAATGTCAGGTTGTTGCTGCGCATCGAGAGACGTGTGAGCGAGCTGTTGTGGCGAAAGAGCTTGCACAGTTCAAAGAGACCTTCGTCCTCCAAGTTGTTGTTGTTGATCTCGAGTGTCGTCAGTGCGCAGTCGGGTCGACTGAGTGACGCGGTGATGTGGCGACAGCTGTCTGGTTGGATTCGGTTGTCATCAACCTTGAGCACCTGTAGACGATTGTTTAACGCGGCGAATATGACGTCGACGGGCGGGTTGATGTCGTAGTATGATTGAGTTGTCGAGATGTTGAGCGCCTGGAGTGCGCACACATTTGAGCGCAGTGCATTGGCGATGCTTGCTGCGGCCTCATTGATGGGCATGCCTTCGATGTTTAAGTCGGTCAGTGATTGATTGTGTTGCGCCAGCGTGTCAAAGAGCGCAGTGATGCCGCGCGTGCTAAAGTAGTTCATGGACAAGTTGAGAGTGTGTAGCGATGTGTTGGTGATTAGCGCGTTGGCCAGGTCGACGATGGCACCGTCCTCAATCTTGTTGTTGGACAGGTTGAGTGAAGCCAATGTGTTGCGACCTTCATCCATCACCAAGCGTTGTATGATCACTCGCGCACCCTCCGTGCCAAGGAAGTTGCAACTGAGATTGAGCGAGATGAATCGGCAATAGTCCACGATGTTGTCCATGATGCTTGGCACATTGGTTCGCATCAGTCCGATACGCAGTGTGATGCTCTCCAAGAAACAACGTTGATGTTCACCATGGTATCGCCCGAACCATCCATTCACCGAGTTGATCCACTTGCTCGCATCACTGTTGCGGTCTGTCAGCCACAAGTTCTCCACCTTTAGCTTGGTGACTGATGACAGTGCCAGTCTATGCCATTGACTATTCACGCAAGACAAGTGAAGATATCCAACTGATGGCCAAACACCTTGGAATATATATTTGAATATAAGTTTGAGTACGCCAACTGGCAAAGTTGTTAATAGTGATGATTGTGTTTGTGGAATGGTAGTTGTGTCCTCTTCATTAATGTGTGTTTGAGTTTGAGTTTGTGTTTGAGATTCAGTTTGTGTTTGAGTTTGTGATTGAATGAACAACACATTGTTGATGTTGTTGTCACTCATGTCTTAAATATTATATTATTATATGATTATTTATATTATTATACAATTATATTATTTATACATTTGGGGAATATTAAGATGAATTAGGATGTGTGATTGAGGTTGTGTATTAGTTGTAGGATGGATGTGGAATTGTTGAATGAATGGTTCGTCAACATCTTGGTCATTGCGAATTCAAAGATTGGATTCTTTTCAAACAGTAAAACATAACTGGTGAGAGAGATGTGATGTTGGCGTGGTACACTTTCGAATCTTGAGTGATGAGTGTGTGTGTATGATTGGATGATTGAAATGAATGACAGTCACTGACTGATTGCCTGATGGGAAATCTAAAGTTTGAAAGAAACAACATTAATGATCCCAACAACCTTGTCAACTCCAACCAACCGGATCAGATGAATGAATAAAAGTGTGTCCTACCTAACATAGGGTGTGACCTCACTCTACACACAATCTTGTATTCACACCTCCATATTGATGTCGTTTGTGTGTCGTCAGCACGTCCCCCACTGATCAAAAACGACCAAAACCAAGGCACCTCACGCGACCAATGATGGCACCACGGTCGTGTTTGTGTGAGCGCGTGTGTGATTGTATGAATGGGTTTGGTGTCAATCCATTCAAGTTGGGGGGAGAACTACCTTCCCCATTATGGACATCAGGTGTCACATTCATCCTATCATGATGGGGATTAAAGATTAGATTGTGAAGAAGGAAGCCGACGCAATAGGACTTCTACATGTTGCCAACACATCGGAATGAGTAAAGAGTAAGAGATAGTATTCTTCTTCTCTCTTTCTTCCTCTCCTCCAATGTGATTCATTTAGTTTGGATTGACTTGATTGATTGATTGACGGAGAATGAATAATTGATTGGAATAGTTCCAAAGACTGATTGAATGAATGAATGAATGAATGAATGAATGAATGAACGATCCATTTAGAGATCCTTTGAAATGCCCTCGAGCTCATCGATACCAAGACAGAGGTTCATGTTCTGGAGTGCTTGGGTGGCTGCACCCTTGAGCAGGTTGTCCAGTGTGGTGACGACCACGAGATGGTTGCCATTGACAGTGATGCCTCCAATGGTAACGGTGTGCTTGTTCTGGTTGGCGCGCACCTCTGGTATTCCGTCGGCATCGATCTTGATCAATGGCTCGTTCTGGAAGTGCTTCTTGTACATGGCGACCACCTCGTCCTTTGTGACGGGGCGTGTGAGACGCATCGAGATGGTGAGTGTGATGCCCTGGAAGAACTGGCCAACGTGTGGCATGAAGTAAATTGGTGACTTGAGCTGATGAGAAACCTCCATCTCGTGGTTGTGGCCAACCAGCTTGTATGGCAGGATGTTGTCGCTCAAACGCTTGGGGTCGTTCTTGTCGGATGGCTTGGAGCCTGCGCCACTGTAGCCACTGATACCGAAGCAGCTGGGCTCGCCGTCGATCATGCCTGCCTTGACGAAGGGGTAGAGGGAGAGGTACATTCCAGTGGCGTAGCAGCCGGGGTTGGCAATCCTCTTGGACTGTTGGATGAGGCTGCGGTTGGTCTCTGGGTTACCGTAGGCCCACGACGAGTCGAAGCGATGATCGGCCGAGAGGTCGACAAGAACTGGCTGGCGCGCCAGTGAGTCGAGGCCTTGCACGTAGGGCTTTGAGATTTGATCGGGTAGGGCCATGAACCAACCGTCGATGCCATTGTCCTCAGTGTAGCGAGCGATATTGTCAGCGGTGACCTGGCTGAACAGCAGGTCGGACTTGAAGTTGGGGAACTCGGTGGTGATTGGCTTGCCATAGTTGGTGGACGAGGCAGCCAAGGCCAGCTGGATGGATGCGTGCTGGCTGATCAGACGCACCAAGTGGCCTCCAGTGAAGCCACGAGCGCCCAGCAAACCAATGCGGTACTTGTCCTTCTTGGCCTTTACGAGGTTGGCGGCCGAGGCAGCGGCAGCAGTGTCGATGGCATGTCCAATGTGGCTGTGCACGGCCAGACACAGGGAGATGGGTCTGGCAGCATCGTGGTGCGAGATGTTGGTCCAGTAGATGTCAAAGCCGCTCTCCTTTGTGAAGCCGTCGGCGATCTTGCGATAGAAGCCGGTGAGGTAGGCGCGGGTCGTGGCCGAGTCCGAGCGCCAGATCAGCGAGGGGTACTTGGCCAGTGCGGCCTGGATCACTGAATCGGCAGACTCGTCCTCGATCGACTCCTTGCTCACGAGGAATCTGTCAACATAGTAAACAGAGGGAGACACTGGCAGCGCGCGGATGACGAGGCCACTGGAGTAGGTCGAGTTGATGAATACCTTCATCTTGTCCTTGTCAATGATCGACTTGATCTCGGCAGCTGAGCGCAAGCCAAATGCCTGGGCCAGACGAGCAAAATCGATGTTGGCGTCGTCAGACGAGAGCACAGCGTTGCCCTTCTCCACGGTCGTGCCGCTGCCATTCTTGGTGAACAACTCCTTGAGGAGCAGCTCGGGGCTGGTAATGGTGATTGAGGTCGAGAGTGGCAGGTTGTCGAGACAGTTCTTGAACTCCTTGAGCTTGAGCTTGGTACCGTGCTTGACCCATGCCTGCTTCATCAGGTTATCGTACTGCTGGTCGAGAACGATGTGGCGCATGACCTTGCCATCGCCATCCTTCATACCGGCGGTTGTGTTGATGAAGAGGATCTTCAGGGGCTGGATGGCCTTGGCCAACTCGAGCGCGGCCACATCAGCATTGATGTTGAGCACCTGTCCGTGCTCGGTCATGGCCAGCGACGAGATCACTGGCACGTAGTCAGCAGAGACACAGCTGGCCAGGGTGTCTGTGAGGATCTTGGTGACGTTGCCGACAAAGCCATAGGTGGCGGGGTCGAGAGGTGTGGCCTGGAAGACGCCCTGTGTGACTGGACGTGCCTTGGTGCCAGAGGCCTCGAGGGCCTCGACGATCTTGAGATTCTCACGCGAGAAGATGCGTTGGGCAATGGCCAACACCTCGGGACGAGTGACACGCAGACCCTCGACGTACTCTGGCTCAATGCCAGCGGCTGCCAACTCGGCGTTCATCTGTGGGCCACCGCCGTGCACGACGATTGGGAACAGACCGATGCTGCGCAAGAAGTTCAACGATTGAATCAATGCGCTCATGTTGTCCTCGATGACGCCACCGCCAATCTTCACAAGTACCACTGATTTGTTGTCAACGAGACGAACATTCTTTGAGTATCCCTTGTCCGATGGTGATGAACTCTTTCCAAACTTGACCGATGTAGATGTTATAGTTGTCTTCTCAAGCACTGCCTCTTGAACTGACTTCTTCTGTACATTGAGTACCTGTATGTTGTTGTTGTTGATGGGTCAGCTGACATGCTCACATTGATTCGTTCATTTGTTCATTGATTGATCGATTGAACTTACTTGACCGGCAACGTTGGCAGCAGAGTATGAACGAGTCTGAAGTTGATTGAACAAGAATGATTGAGTCGTAGTAGTCTTGCTGCAGTTGGATAGGATAGATGAAGATGATAATCTGATCGACGACTTGGTCGTATTCCTACAAATGTTGATCATCATGATGTTCAAGTGTTGCAACAACTATCTAATCAATCTAATAATAACTAAATAACCTAACTAATAGTAGTACAATGTACACTTGAATGATGTTGAGCAACAAACAGACTAAAAGTGTGAAGTTGAGTTGGAACTCACCCACCCAAGAGATTCACTCATTTGTTCAGATTCGGACTTGAATGCTGCAAAGACCAACAAATAAGATAATAATATTTGTTTCATTCTCTACACTTATACTTTTATTTATAACATGTAGATATAGATACTTACCAACACTTTGTTGTTAGGTTATAGTTCATTGCTCGAACTTAACAACTATAGAGTGAATGAATGAATGATGATACCCAATAACAACTGCAGATAGATTGTCATTGATTCAAAGATGGAAGGATCCTGGTATGTACTCTATCAATAGACAATATTCAATTCATAAATAGATCAAAAGTGATAGATTGATTGACATGATGTATGTGTATGTATATATGTGTGTGTAGTATGTGTGAGTGTGTTGATCGATTGATTGATTGAAGGGGTAACAAACATTGATCGATGAAGTGACAGCAGTGATGTAAATTAAGAACTGGAATTAAGAGTCGCAATGAGAAGTATTATTAACTCAATACTTAAGATCATTGATTCAATCAACTAATCAATCAAATAATTATTACTACTACAAATAATAACATTACTAATACTTTACTTACACAATGAAGAGATTCTTTAAGTTACAACATATTCCATACTATGTAATATTCCTCATATTTGTAATGGCATGGTTATCATTGGTTGTTGCCTTTGCATGTAAGTTATAACTATTACAAGAATAATTGATTGATTAAATGATTGATAACTCAAACCAAACATAATAATATTAGCATATTGGTATAGAATGGATACAAGATTTGCATCAGCAGTTGACCATTCTACTTTGTCTACAATGCATATAAAGTACAAGTTCAATCAAATCCAATATGTCTCCAACGACTCGGATATTGTAAATACCATGATAACAGAGACCAAAGAGAATTCCTACCAATGGGCTATCTACAACACATCACTAGCCTTCACAATATTGGCATGGTTAATAGTATTCATTCAAATTGGCCTAGTAGTATTATATTTGTTTGATATAATGCGCTACTTCCCTAGCATCACTCCAAAGATTTCAAAGGTGTTGCCATTCATCTCATTGATATTCTGCTTGATATCGATGTTTGCGTTCCTCGGACTGCCCCTTGCAACAAAGAAGGATTGTTTGAATGTTAGTTTCAAGAATGATCGATCGTGCCAGGGTGGAGCCAACAGTCAATTCCTTGGTAATGAGAAGTTGGAGCTACCAGACAACATTGTCCAGTACAATAGCTGGGGACCTGATGTTGGATGGTGTGCACAAGTTGTTGCAACATCAATTGTTATAATTGGATCAGTTCTAAATTATACTCATTGCAAGTATATTATATTGCCAAAAGATTAATAGTATATAAATAATAAGATACACATTCAAATGTTCAAGCCCATTATTATTAGCCATGCCATTGATTGATTGTTTCGCCAATGTCGTCCCCATCATCTAGATCGCCAACCTGGAAATTGAATGGAAAAAAGTGATTGGATTGAATTGAATTGGATTGAAGGATGGATAGTCCGGCAAACACCAAGGGACACCTGTACAAAGTATTGCAAGTGTAGGATGCATGAGAATGTCAATAAGTGCCCACCAATGGTTGGGACCAATGACCCAATAAGGACGGCCGTCCAACTGTGTTGACATGTAGTGAGTATGGTTTGGTTGGATGGATGGATCTGGCAACGCGTATATTAGATGTCCAACCACAATCAACCATCACCAGATGTCAATAATTAATATTAACTTGTCATTGACATTGTTGATGAAAGAGGGTTCCATTATTAATTATGAATGAATGAGTGGATGTGGTTGACGGAAGTTGAATTGGAGTTGAGGGAGTAGAGTTGGCTGTACAAATCTATGTTGTTGTGATGATGAATGAATGGTCGAGCAGTAGCATCAGTTTGAATCAAACACTATCACTCTTATAATAGAACTAACTTTGTGAACAGACATTGCCATTCATCATTGATTGTTATTGACACTAAACACGAACGGTATACGGTAACAGTATAACAGATATACACAACCACTTATCGATCACTAAAGTTGATCATCCATCCAATACCAATAAACACATCATCATTTACAACAAATAATAATAATGTTAGTGGAGTGAGTTTCCCCAGATCAATCAATCAAACACACACTCACCACTAACACACAAGACTGGACTGATCACTACTTTGAATTGAATAAGATGAGTGTGGGTGTGAGGTGATTGGATTGGATGTTAGGTTGTGTGAATAAATCATTCGATCACATCAAACACATATATCACATAAAACACATCACAAACGTACAAGTTGTGGATTGGTTGGAAGATTGATTGATGGAAACGACACATCCCAGTACTCAACTCTAAATTTCAATACGTGACACTCTCACTTCCATATGAGGAGCGGTTTGAGGAAGTGTGTCTGATCGGCATGGTTGACAATTCAAACATCCTCCTTCAACTCTCACTCAATCTCCCTGATTCAAAACATCAACATCATCAATCAATCAATCAACTTCATCATCATCATCATACCTGGTGTCAGGTGATCACTCACACACAACCAACAAAGTTATATACATATATATAAGTGCTATAGGCGATCAATACAACCCCCGGTACCAACCAATACCTTTTGCCCACATACCGTATCGTAACGACACTCAACCTATACTTACATGCAGATAGATATACACAATACTGCACCTATTACTTGATATCTTTAACAATTTCAAGTATCTTATTTGGTGATCCTTAGATGGACGCTACCCGCCCTTACAACAACCACAACACTCTCGAGGGTTGGGTGGTGTGATAGATCAATCAAGTGTCAACCTTGGAAGTGAGCGAGAGAGGTGGGGGCCAAGTGATTGACGTCCAATCCTTATTTAAAGAAGCCCGGGCTAATCAATAATTATAACAAATCATCATCCTTTAAACTTTTAAATATATAATTAAATATATAAAGTTTTATCCAACCTACTTTAAATTATAAATAATGAAGATTATTAATATTTTATTAATTCTTTTGGTTTTAACAATTGCCATAAATGGTAAGTGCCACATGATCAAAAATCTTATCACTTTTTAAAAATTTCCAGACCTACTGGAAAACATCATTCAACCCATCAATCATACTAACATCCAACTAAACAAATAATAATAGCCAATGTTGAGGAAGCTACCGAAGCCGAAGGCTATGGATATTGCTCATGTGACAATGACTGCTATGATAGAAATAGATGCAACACAGATAAATGCGTCCAGGGCCGATGTGTCTACACCCCAATAGATTGTAATGACGGCAACTCATGTACTGCCGACACTTGTGACTGCAACTTGGGCTGCATCCACACTCCAATCAGCTGCGACGACTGCAATGCCTGTACCGCCGACTCATGTGACTGCGCCTCCGGCTGTAAGCACGTTCCACTCAGCTGCGACGACCACAATGCCTGCACCTTTGACAGCTGCTCCAACTCCACCGGCTGCACCCACGCCCCAGTCAGCTGCGACGACGGCAACTCATGTACCGTAGACTCATGTGACTGCGAGAAGGGCTGCGTCCACACACCACTGTGTTGTGACGATGACAACCAATGTACCATTGACACCTGCTCCAACTCGACCGGCTGTGTCCACACCCCAATGAGCTGTGACGACGGAAACGATTGCACTGCCGACTCGTGTGACTGTGGTCGCGGCTGTGTCCACACTCCTATCAGCTGTGATGACCGCAACCCATGTACCGCCGACTCGTGTGAGTGCAATGGTGGCTGCAAGCACGCTCCAGTCTCATGTGACGACCGCAACATGTGCACAATCGACTCTTGCAACAACGTGACTGGCTGCACTCATACCCCAGTCAACTGTGACGACTGCAACCCATGCACCCAGGACTACTGTGACTGTGAGAAGGGCTGCGTCCACAAGCCAATCAACTGTGATGACCGCAACCCATGCACCATCGACTCGTGCAGCAACTCAACCGGCTGCGCCCACACCCCAGTCAACTGTGACGACAACAACCCATGCACTGCCGACTCATGTGACTGCGAGAATGGATGTGTCCACAAGCCAATCGACTGTGACGACCACAACAAGTGCACAATCGACTCGTGCAGCAACTCCACCGGCTGCGCACACACCCCAGTCAACTGTGACGACGGTAACGCCTGTACCGCTGACTCGTGCGACTGCGAGCGCGGATGCATCCACACTCCAATCAGCTGTGACGACTGCAATGCTTGCACCGTAGACACATGCGACTGCAACGGTGGCTGCAAGCACACCGCCAAGAACTGTGATGACAATGACGTCTGCACCATCGACGTGTGCAATAACTCCACTGGCCGCTGCGACCACTTCAAGGTCAACTGTGACGACGGCAACCCCTGCACATACGACTCGTGCGAGTGCGGCAAGGGCTGCATCCACACTCCAAGGAACTGTGACGACCGCAACAAGTGCACCAACGACATGTGTGACCCCGCCACTGGCAAGTGCAGCTACTCTCCAGTGAACTGTGACGACCACAACCCATGTACCAGGGATGAGTGTGATTGCAACAGAGGTTGTATTCATACTCCACTCTTCTACTGTAAATATTAGAAGCCCCTTGTTGTCCGACTCCCCTCCCCTACTCCATTCACCGCCATCAATCAATCCAATAATATAATAAATGTATCCAGGCAGCCACACAGCCAGCCAGGATACCTAGTCTAACTTTGTCGTATACATTACAATATAATATACAAGCATCATGTCAATGTCATGTCTGCTAGCCTACTTGTATTGAGTTGGGGTCTTGCTAAACAGTCGCAATGCTTCTTTGGCTCTTGTCTTGACCTCCTCATTCCTATCCCATGTCAACATCATGTTCATCCTCTCGTCATATCCCAACTCCTTCATCCTGTTGATCCTTGACATCTGTCCACCACCTTCCAACAATAGATTACATATACACCACGTTGCCGCCATCCTTATCTCAGGGTTCGTGTGTGTCTGTTGTCGGAGGGAGTTAGTGTGTGATCACATGACGTACAATCATCCCTAGATAGAGTACTTACAAGGAAGTCACCAAGCTTAAACACTATCTGGCTGTCCATGATGGTCTCCTTGTGCTTCTCATTGTTGCTGGCTATGTTACAGATGCAGAAGAGTGCCTGTTTGAGCACCTCGATTACATCACTGTTGAGACATCCTTCGAGGATGCCAATGAGCTGTGTGCCCTTGTTATCCTTGCTTATCAGGTCGGTAGTGTCTTGGTAGGCGAGATTACGAACGATCTGCAGCGCCTGTATGACGATCTGTGACTTGGAGTCGGTGAGCAGCTCGACCAGACGCTCGTATGTCAGCTCCTTGAGCACCAGCTCCTTTGTGGCGTTGTCTGTCTTGAACAGCAGGTTCTTGAGTGCCCACGCAGCGTTGTAGCGCAGCTGATGCTCCTCGGTGGTTGCCGTGAAGTCGGCCAACTTGCGCACTACTCCTTCCTCGATGGCCATCTGCTTCATCGGACTAAAGTCGAGCACAAGGTTGCACACGGTGGCCGTGGCAGAGATCCTGACCTCGAGCGAGGGGTCGTCCAACAGTCGCAGCACCATCTTTGCAATCAACGAGTCGTAGAGAGATGTTCGCAGCTGCTTGATCGAGCGGGACAGACTGCGCGCGCACCGACAGGCGGCAGCGCGGATCGCCTGGTTGTGGCTCTGAAGGAAGCCGACTATGTTGGGGATGACCTTGGCGTCGGTGACCTGCTTGCGGCTCTCGTCGCGCTCACTACACAGCACGGCGATAGCATTCAAAGAGTTCTCCTGTAGTCTCTCACTGCTGCTCGTGTCCTTGAGGAATGATACCAGTGTGCTGATCGACTCGCATTCACTGGCCACTCGCTGCAGATCCTCATTCTCGCTGATCACCCTGGCAATGAATGCCGGGGCTTCCTCCTTTATCGAATCCTCCTGGGACATCAATCTCACAATCGTCGGTAATATCTTTCCAATGATCTGTTCATAAGATTCTGGCAATACTTTACATTTGTACAAGTTACAGATGCTAAGGACATGGATGGGTCAGCGTCAGTCAGTCGGTCATTGAATGAACGAATGAATTAATACGTACCATGATGCAGCCAACAACTTGGTCTTGGGGGAGTTGTCACGGGAGAGTTGAATGATGGCTTTCAGCTCGGCATTGTCGGGTGATCGCTTAACAATGAACGATGAGATGTCTGTGTTGTCACGAGTGAATAGTTCCAGTGCGTGTAGACATGTCTCTTGAACCTTGGACTTGGATGCCAACAGTATCGAGACAATAGAGTCCACTCCACCATACTGATGTACCTTGTTTTGATATTGACTCAATGTTAATGTACATGTTGTTGATGATGACGATGATGATGATGTTGTGTCCATTGATGATGAGTCGTCACTATTGTTGTTGTTGTTATTGTTGTTATTGGAATCAGATGATTGACTACGTGCCAATAAGAACTCGCATCCTCCAGCCAATATTGTGGCGGCAATCTCGTTGATGGACTCAAGTGGTCGTTGACAGAGTGATACCAATAATTTGATACCTTCGTCGCCAAAGATATATGTAGTTGGATAATGATAAGAGAGTAGAATCTTGAGTGATCTCGCTGTAGACTCTACCAACTTTGGATTTGAATGTGACAACAATGCCACCAACAATGGTACTGCATTTGAATCATACACTTTATATGCACCTTGGTCCAAGCCTTCAATTCATTCATAAATTCATAGTTAGTAAGTTATAACTTCAACATCAATGAACATGTTACATGGCTTTGTACATACGACATGCAAAGCTACCAATAATACTTGTTATCTGTATCAACAATGTCTCATCCTTTTCAATCTCCAACAGCTTAACGAATCTTGTTTGATTGTTTAGGGTCAGTACTCGGTCATATACAGTCATTCATTCATTCCCCTTTGACTATAACATACATCTCAACAGCACCCGATTCAATGAATTGTCTCTTATTCTTTAGATTGCCAATGATTGTATTCTTTATGTACTTTGATGCTGTTATAGCTGCACTAACATCCTTTTGTTTATCATTTATATACTTCTCAAGTACACCCAATGCATCTGAAGCTCTCTGATCCATTATATTACTATTGAGTAAGTATATGTATTATTATTATTTGTATAAGTTAAAAAAAGAGATATTCGATGTTTGAATGAAATGAATGAAACTTCAAGCTTCTGAGCTCATTTTGACACTTTTTTGAAAATTGAACTCAACAACATTGTGTTTGAAGATAAGTCTAAAAATGGTAATAATTTATTGATGATTGATCGATATATATATTAGGCAGAGATAACAGGAGTCTTGTTCAACTCTGTGAACTCGTTGACAGCTTGCTTGATCTCTTCTAGATGCTTGTCAAAGATAGAAAAGTTGGCGACTTGTCCCTTCTCATCATACATTCCACGAGATAGGAATAGCTTTGGTCGTGTAGTTGTTAGTCTGGTCTGGATTGGACTGTTTCCAGATAGGATATGTACAAGTTGATCATTTGATGAACTACCACCAGTACTATAACCATATGTTACTACCATTACTGGTTTCTTCTGCCACTCTCCATAAAGATAATCGATAGCATTCTTCAAAGCTGCTGGATATCCCAAATTATACTCTGGTGACAAAATGATGAACGAGTCCAAAGATCCAATCTTTGCTGCCCACTTCTTTCCGGCCTCAGTAGTATATTCTCCCTTTAACATCATTGGTGGCATGGCTGAATTCAAATTCTTGAGTTAATGAATATACGATTGTGGAATAATTCCAAGTTTGTAAACTTACCTTCGTCATAAAGTGGAAGGTTCCACTCGGCAAGATCAATAATCTCAACTGTATGTTGATCAGTAAGTTTGGAAGTTTCGACGAACCATTTGGCAATGGCCATTCCAACTCTTTGAGTACGAGAACTTCCAACAATAACTCCAACTGATGATTTATTTGACGACATTATTATTATAATTATTAATTATTTTAAATAAATATTATTGAGATGTACTTATCCCTTATATTATTGATGATTGTTAATATTATTATTATTTGATTTAACTTTGATTTGATATTATGACCTTTGATCAAAGGTTGTTATTTATACATAAGTATGAACCAAAACAGATTGGTCAAAATAGATAAGAATACTTTTAGGGTTGGTTCTGGAGCCGATTGAAAGTGTGGTTGATGAGAAAGAGAATGTTTGTTGGGTGTGGGTTTACCTAATTTGGCACTCTAGAACGAAGTATAGTGTTTGACAATGATCGATTATCCTAGATAGTATCTACCGGAACATTATTATTAATTATTTCCGGAGGGAGATGCTCAATAATACAAATTATGTGTGATACTCTTTGGAATAAGAATATGAAGCTGCTTCAAGCTTCGCCTTCAGGAACTCTTGGTACTCTCGCCTTTGGCAGAAATAGTATCGTCTTTAATGTTTTGTAAGGTGCAACTCCGTTCAATTAACATCACTACTAGTAGTTGAGACTATTAAGTGTAGAGTACCAAGAGTTCCTGAAGGCGAAGCATGAAGCAGCTTGATTTTAATGGACCCAATAAACTAATCTATATTATATTATTGAGGCCGCTCGAAAGTTCGATATATAGGGGTTATCAATGTTGTCGACGACTCCTCAACATTCATCAGGGACGACCATTACATCATTTCTGTCCAGGACCAGCCTAGTTAATCCTATATTTGAGGGATACATATTTTGAACTGACACTTGAGTACAAACATGATCATATATCAAACATTCAATCTTGAAAAAACGAACGACACTTTGTTTTCATTCATACAAATAAATAGAACATAATCGTTCATACATAGATACATACATACATACATATACAATGGGAGGAAAGAAGAAGGGAAGCAAGAATGTTACAAAGGGTATTACAAAGAAGGAGAAACCTGTTATACCTAGACTGTTGGATGATGATGATGACTTCTTCTTGCCCAAGGTTGAAGATGCTCTAAGAGAGATATTCGGTCGTTATGATTCAAATAAGGATGGCGCATTGTCATTGGCTGAACTGAATCAATTCGCTGTAAAGTGCAATGGCAAGCCATTCGACAAGGACTCTATCGATGCCATTCAAGAGGCATTCAGTTGCAATGACAAGGGTGAGCTCACCATCACTGGCTTCCTCGAGATGTACTGCATGCAATCAATGTCCGAGCCTGAGGAAACCTGGAGGGACATCACTGCACATGGATATAACTCAAACGTGGAGCTCAAGACTGCTGAGGAGTCTGCAGTTGCTCCTTCATCTTCACAACAGGCAGCCATCACAAGTTCTGCCGAAACACCATCGACTTCGACATCAACGAGCGAGACGACACCATCATCAAAGACGACAGAGGACTCAAACATCATTGGTCAATTGGAGACCAAGGTTAACAACCTCAATGTAGAATAATAATAATAATAGAAGAAGACACACGAACGATACGATGTTTGAACAACATGAAAGACATTGAATGACTTTGTTTGATTGTTTAGTAATAGTAGAGGTACATTGGTACATGGAGGCGGGTGGTCACACTTGGTCTCTTCCTCTTTGTCGGCGCCAACTTGAAATTGGTTGGCTGGTCACGGACCATGACCATTCCACGCCCTTCCCACTGATGGCACCTCCATGGCGCCAAGTGAGAGGACGATGGTCATGTGCATGCTCCACCTCTTTTTGGCATCCATCCTGTTCACCATGAATGAATGTTTGTGTATGTGTTCGGTCCAGTATGAATGTCTGGACTATGTGTAGTGCAGGTTGTCCGTTCGTTACGAAGTGATTGTTGCCTGTGGTAGTGCGTCTTGTTGTGTCTGTTGTTGCCTTACACCTGCTGCCGTAGATGTAGGCGAAGGTGTTCTTGAAGTTAACTCAATGTTTCCTTGATCTTCATCCAAGTTTCCAGCGTCGTTCTCTTCATCGACCACGGTCTTCTTTGGAATGTTGAGAATGATGCCATGGAATCGCAGATTGGGATCGATCTCTGTGCCCACAACCTCTTGTGCGTACTTGGGATCGTGATGCGCGGGCAGACGTCTAAAGAACATCAGCCACAGACACCAGAATGAATATACTACGACCAGTGAAGCAATGATGAAGAGCAGAGTCGAGTTGAACTTGGCGATGGCACGGAACACACCTTCGAAGCCGAGCAGCGAGGGGTCGCCCTCCTCGCCCTTGTTGATCTTGGCCACGGCCTGGATGAGACAGGCGCCAAAAGCGGCAAAGAACATCGAGCGGCCAATGGCGCCGATCCTTGCAAAGCCAAGCGCGGTGAAATACATGCCCTTGGTCATGCGCTCGGTGGACAGCTCCTTCTTGAACTTGTCGGGCTTGACGATGTAGACCAGGTACACGATCGACACGACAAAGAACAGGCAGCCCAGCACGCACACCACGATCTTGCCCACGAGCGAGGAGTATAGCCATGTGAGGATCTGCTCCGAGCCCGACTTGTCCTTCTTGACGTGGCCTAGCACACGCGCCGCCTCCACACCCAGCACAAAGTAGAAGCCGGATGAGAAGACACGACCGAATCGCTTGAGGATTGCGCCAGCAGTCTTTCTGCCTAGTTGATCAATGTCAAAGACCACAAAGAATATTCCATTTGCTCCATAGCACCATAGACCAATGATCAGCAAGAATATCACACCGCCACTGAACATCTCTTCCAACTCTGCAAAGGCACTGGCAGGTCCAAGTGGTTGTCTCTTCGTATCCACAGCCGCTGCAATAGATATGATACCCAATGTCGCGTACAACAAGACTACATATATTTGATTGAGTGAGTGATTGAGTGAGTGAGTGGGATCATTCCACTTCCATGCTCCATGCCTCAAGGAATGAACTAAACTTACACTTTGAAAAGAATCCAACCCTTGTGATTACTTGTGCAGCAAGGTAGAATCGCCTGTTGTTGACAATGTCCAGTCGGTATTTGTTCTCATCGAATAGATATTTGAGGTATTTGAGCTTGCCAGACTTCTTGCATTGTGATCTCGTCAGTGGATTTGGTCCATATTGTACAGCTGTTTGTGATTGTGATTCCTCGGTGGCGGTATCAGGAGAGAACTTCAGTTCTCCAGGAGTAGTAGGTATATTCATATTCATTGATAAGTCGGCATGTCTATGTTCGCCCTCATCATCCACATCCACATCCACATCCTTTATATTATCTGTACTACTAATATCATCTTGTTGATCAATCTCTTTGTTGCTCGTAGTCATTGAATTCCCGCTCCCTACAATGTTTGATTGATTGAGTGAGTCACGTGTTCCAAGTACTCGCGCACGAGTGTTTGAGTGATGAGTGAAAGACATACTTGACATGAAGGGCATTGAGATGCCAGTTGATGCGCCTATAGAGTCTTTGAGTAGTTCTGTACTGGTGTTGACCTCGCTCATTGTGGGATCTGAAACAAAGTCTATTTGGATCACATCGCTTGGTACTCGCAGGTGATTATTACTTCGAAGTAACACACCATCTGGTTGTTGATGTTGATCATTCTTTTCTTCGTGTTCATTGTCTTCATTTGTTGTTGTTATTATTTGATCTCTATTGTTGTTTATAATGTTATTGATACTGTTGTTGATGCTACTGTTATTGCTATTGTTTCCATCACCACCACCAACATCGCCAACATTAGTTGTGTCGTCAACTGCCATCGTCTATATTAATTGTAAGAACTATGTTTGTTGTGGTGCAGTGTAGTTTGGTATAAGTAACGTAAAGTAAAGTAATATAATATGTATTTGTATAAGTATGTATGTATGTAAGAATGTGTCAGTCAGGTGATGATCATCGAATGGAATGTATGAATGAATGAGGCACTTGATGTGTCAAAGTTGGAATGGATAGATGGATGGATGGTTCACAAGCTGACATTCATGTTGTTGTTGTGGTTGTTGTGTAGGTCGTTGTAGTGTGTGTGTTTGGTCGTCGAGATATGAAACAAAGGGTGAACCAACCACCGATAAGTTCGTATTCCTAATAAGGGTTTCCCGATCCTTCCATTCAACCCTGTTCGCTCACATGAATTCAAAACTGCTCATTATTTGAACTTCGCCCATTTCGATTTTTAGAATCTTTTTGATAATTTATTTTTTCACTCTCACTAACTTCTGATCACTCTACCTCTCACACACTTGGTTGTGAGTCTGCGCATCTACCCTACTGTCATGTTAGCAACTACTTGCGAACTTATTGTTTTATAATTTCATACAAACATATATACATTTACATAGATAGAATGTTGTCTTCATTCCGTTCAGTCTCCAGAGTCTTCACCTCTGCTGCTGTCAGCACCCAAAGGTAGGATCAAATCAAATACAGTGATCGAATCGAGGCGAAGAGTTGTAGAACATTGAACACCAATGACAACAACAACAGATCACCATTATATAATATATATGAGTGATAATGAAGAGTGATCAGTGACAGCAATCATTCATTCGATTTCATCATTTCGGTCAATCAATCATTCAATCAACGAAACAGACAAACAGACATGATGATACTTTCAAGAACAAAAGACAATAGATTATCGATAGGTGATGATCAGGAAGAAAGAAGAAAGATAACTAACATATATACACTACCCATCATCAATCATTCAATCAATCAATCAATCAATCAATGATGACATATTTGATTCGAATATATTACAGAAGAGGATTCCTTAACAAGTTCCTCTACCCAACCGATAGACAGGTTAGAGTCGAGCAGTTGAGATCTGCCAACATCTACCCAGGTATGGCAGAGTTTGACACCTTCTATGACAACGTCTCACCAAGCAAGGTGTCCGCTGCCACCGGTGTCCCCGATGCCCTCCTCGACGACCCACTCCTCCACATTGCCGTCATCAAATACAACAAGCACGTCATTGAGAGGTAATCAATCGAATCAATCAATCAGAACATACAGGATTGCTATCAATCGATCGGAATGTCATCAGCTGACTGACATCAACGCGTTCACACAATCAATCATTCATACAGATACAACTTGTCACCAGAGCAAGAGAAGGAGGTTCTCGAGAACTACGACCTGTCATACGGAGATTCCTCATTGGAGTACCATCTCCCATTGCCAGTGCCAGAGCACAACTTTGAGGAGCTCCCAATCATCAAGTCCTACGAGGCTGAGCACTAAGCGATCATTGGTCATCATCATTGACGCCCAACTGCGCACATAATCAACCCTCCCAGTACTATAGTAGACCCTCTCTTCATTACATACATTAATCAACTAGTAATACATTACAAACACATCGAATAAACACAGGTATATATACATACATTCAACAACAAGGATGATGGGATGATGGATGTTGGATGGATGGAGGATGATGAGGATGAGGCTTTATTACAAACTTTATCAAATGAGGAGGAGCTCATAGGTCACGACCACTACTACTCCTGTTGTTGCTGCTGCGCTTGCGCCTGGGCTGCCTGCTGGGCTGCTTGTTGCTGTTGTTGTTGTTGCAATGAGTGTTGTATTGGAAGTGGTCTCTCCCTGGCCAAGATGCTTAGGGCATTGGCCACATTACCTTGTCTTAACTCAATGTATACCTGTAGCAGTGTTATCTTTGTCTTGTTGTTGTTGTTGTTGTTTGTTTGATCGTTGCTCAATATCGTTGTGATGCACTGTGTAGCGCCCTCAAGGTTATCCATTAATAAATAGGCTATTGCCAGGTTTCGGTAGAAGACACTGGTTGGTTGGCGGAGGCGAGTGATTGAGTGAGTGATTGAGCGGAGGACATTCTATCAATGTGTCCAAGTAATGTACTTACGCTCTATGATCATTGGGAGAGATGGTATCTGTGATGGGGTTTTGATTGAGCCGGCTTTGGAATGAGCTGTCTTGGATTGAGTCGACGAAGGAGGGCGAGAGGTAACTGATGGCCTTGTCTGGACAATTCAACATTATGCTGGCCTCAGCTGCATAAATATGTCCATAGTATCTAAACTTGTTGTTGATTGCCTCCACTGATGATTGATCACCTGACACAGATGTCTGTTGTTGCTGTTGTTGATTGCTAGCGGACACTTCATCACATAGACTAAGTAGTGACTTGGTGGCAGTCAATGTAACGACTGGATTGTTGGTGCACAGTGCAATGTAGGCTTGCGATGCCAGGATGCTCAGCATCAGTTCGTTGCTGTGAGCGTGGAACAGTTGGGCGACGCTAGGTGAAGTTGCTCCACCCCTGCTGGAGACGGGTGTTGATGAGGATGTTGATGTCGAAGAGGAGGGTTGTGCAGGCGCCGTCGATGTTGATGTGAGTGGTGGAGTCGATGGCGGTGATGACGAGGAGGACATGGCAGACTTTAGCGTCTTGGGCGACTTGAGGGACTTTAGAACCTTGGCCTGGAGGTAGTGGGCGTTCCTGAGACACTTGGCAGCAAACTCGAGTGACAGAGTTCCAAGTCTGACCGACTCATTGGACTCATCGCCAAGAGTGGATTGGACGTCGCTGTCCTCGATTTGCAGTCCCTGGTGCAGACCGCTGGTAGTTGGCAAGAGTATGCGTCGACTGTGCTCCTCCTTGTCCAGCAGAGTCAGGCTCTGATGTGCCTGTTGTTCCTCAGTCGCTTTCTTTTGATGTGCAAGGATACAGCACTCGGACAATCGTAGCCAGACCTGTGGGTTGTTGTGCAGGACCATACACGCCTCTTGCAGACACGAGAACGCCAGCTCGGCATTGCCAGAGAGCAACAGTATGACGCCAAGATTGTAGAATGCTTCTGTCTTGGCCAAGGATGGCTGGCCGGCTGCCGGTGACTGCTCCTGCAGCGACTTGGTCAGATAGAATATCGATGGATGTTGTCGGTTGAGATTGAAGTGCATGCATCCAACGTTGTTGAAGAAGACGTGTGGCGTGATGTCTTCAATCTGGAGATCGATTCCAAATGATAGTGGCTTGACCATTGTGGCACTATCAGCAGCAGGGTCGGCTGTTGTAGTCGATGATGCAGAAGACCCTGATGACGTCGTTGGAGTTGATGGTGACTGCTGGCTGTCCTTGCTTTGATTCAACAGTCTCACTGTCTTTGTGGCGTTTCCACATAGATTGTAATAGTTTGACTTGAGCAAGTAGCATGCTGGTAGTAGCTTGTAGTTAATCTAAGGTAGTAAGGTAGGTATGTTAGTTGATTGATTGATTGATTGAGCGAGTGAGTGAGTGAGTGGGGACGTACTTTCATTGCTCGCGAGATTGCTTGATTGATCTCCTCTTTGGCCATGTGATGATGCTCGTTGGATAGAAGGTACAACTTGGACTTGTAGAAGTGTATCAGGAAGCGGTACTCGAATGGAGTCATCAATGTGTTGCTCCATGACGCTGTAGAGTTGGTATCATCATTGGTACTCTCTGTTGACTCTTTGTGTGTGTTGTTGTTGTTGGAATGCTGTTCGCTACTACTGCCACCGCCACCGCCACCTTCATTGATCGCTTGCAATCCTGCCTGTTGCGTGTCGACACTGTCCTTGCTGAGGTAGAGATGCGAGAAGTTCTGTTCCAGATAGGAGAGCACGGTGTAGGCCTTGTCGTAGAGCTGCAGGGTGATGCCAATGTTGACCATCAGGAAGCAGATGCGTATGGCCACGTAGTCATCGAGGAATAGTATGTTCTGAAATAGTGTCTCGAGGTTGTTGTAGGCTTGACCGTACTGTCGCAGTGAGTTATATAGCACCGCTTGATTATATATAACCATCGCCTGATCATTATCCAAGTCTAGGGCATCTGTTGAGTTGGCCAATGATGAAGGTGGAGAGTTATCACTTGAAGCATGTTGTTGTTGTTGGTGTTGGTGTTGTTGATGAAGATCCTTTGGTGATGTTGGTGTATTGGTTGCAGACGATGATGTATCAGTTGTTGATGCTGTTGTTGTTGTAGTTGATGATGATGATGTTGAGGGAGTGTTGATCTTTGCCAGATCATCCATTAACTTGTTAGGGTCTACACAATTGTTCTGATAGTAGTCTGTAATGGCCAAGTTCATCAAGACCTCTTTGCTCGGCGTTTGTTGTGGCGATCTATTCTTTATATCGAGGAATAGTTGATAAGACTTATCATACTGTCTATTATTAAAGTGTGCTGCAGCACTCTGAGCTATACTATGTAGTTCATCCATCTTTCTTTGTCCTTGCACTTCAATGAAACAAGTGAGTATTGCATTCATATCAAATTCAACTTCACCTCATCGTTTCATTCAGGGTGGGTGTTTCAAAACTTGTACCCTAACCCTTGCCCTCGCCCTTACCCTCACCCTCGCCCTTGCCCTTGCCCTTGCCCTCACTTGTCCTTACCCTTTCACTTAGTCCTTTATACTAGTGTATCTTTACATTTAAACATGGCCTTTCGCAACTTTAAAACAAGGATGACGATGATTGGATGGAGTCGTTTATAAATTGAATGTCATTATGGTGTTTTAGAAGATCACAAAGAGTAAGACGCTCGGAATAGTGATCTATAAATTAATTGAATTAATATTCTTGATCTTAAAGAACTATGATGATGATGATTGGATGATTGAGTGAGTGAGGTATGGAACAACTGACTTTCCTTCAAGCCCAACCATCTAACGAACCTACCCAACAACATCATCCTATCGAGTTTACTTACAAGTTCTCTTCTGATTATGAGATGAACGTCGCACTCACCCACACTTCTTATCACCACTCGTTATTCGTCAGAGCAGTGCCAGATTATCATTTCCTTTTTTGGTTTAGGGTCTGGTCCAAGACAAGTCGTGAGGATGGCGGTGGGGGTTGGTTTTCAGGTCCAGTGTGGGAAAACAATGAGCTTGGATGTCATTGCGAGTACTTCCAAGACCAAATTAAGAACCTTTAATCTATCTTTCGTGTGGTTTGGTTTGAACAAACTAGCATCACGGCAACGATGGACCAGCCAACCCATACCACCGAAGTCAATACCATACTTCGTCAATCATGATCTATAAATACTATTATTATCTCAATCATACGTTCAACAATAATCAATCAATCAAATATATAAATTCTTTTCAAACAAATAACAATAATATTATTTTTTTTATTTTATCTTTAATTTATTAATATATATATATATATATTTAAATAGTAATAATAATGGAAGGTCCACGTTTGGACAATAGTTTCAAGGATGTTAGAAGTAGTACAGGTAGTGCCGCCAGTGGAGGTGGAAATATAAATTTGAGAGAGAGTGAGATACATTTCAGGGCTGTGGAAGCCTCTTTGGAAATGGAATCAGTACAATTAAGAATGGATAAGGAGAAGGATGACCTGGAAGGTCGTCCCGCTGAGAGTGAGGAGGATTTCAAACTTAGGAAATATTTCGAAGATTCTCATCGTATGGCCATGGACAATGGTGGCAAGCCCAAGAAGATGGGTATCACCATCCGAGATCTAACCGTTGTTGGTAAAGGTGCCGATGCCTCTGTCATCATGGATATGTTGTCTCCACTCAAGTTCATATTTAATCCATTTAATTGGTAAGTTGATCATTTGTGTGTGTGTGAATTAGTGGAATGATTCCAATCAATCAATCAAATATACTAACATACTATTATCATAATAATAGGGTTAAGAACAATGGAACAACATTTGATATATTACATAAGGTCAATACTTTTTGCAAGGATGGCGAGATGTTGTTGGTGTTGGGTCGCCCTGGATCGGGATGCAGCACATTGTTGAGACTGATATCAAATCAAAGAAATACTTATGTGTCTGTAAGTGGAGAGGTGTCTTATGGTGGAATCAAGTCTGAGAAGTGGTCCAAGTACAGAGGTGAAGCCATCTACACGCCCGAGGAAGATGCACATCATCCAACATTGACCGTCAAGCAGACCTTGGACTTTGCATTGAAGTGCAAGACACCGGGCAACCGTCTGCCCGACGAGACCAAGCGTTCATTCCGTGAAAAGATCTTTGAGCTGCTCGTCAACATGTTTGGCATTGCCAAGCAGGCCGACACCATGGTTGGCAACGAGTTTGTTCGCGGTCTGTCTGGTGGCGAGCGCAAGCGTATGACCATCACCGAGGCAATGGTATCTGGCGCGCCAATCATCGCCTGGGACTCGTCCACGCGTGGACTGGACGCCGCCTCCGCCCTGGACTATGCCAAGTCGCTGCGCATCATGTCTGACACCCTGCACAAGACCACGATCGCCTCGTTCTACCAAGCATCCGACTCGATCTACCAACTGTTTGACAAAGTGATCGTGCTTGAGAAGGGTCGTTGTATATTCTTTGGACCAGGTACCGCCGCCAAGCAATACTTCCTGGATCTTGGCTTTGAGTGTGAGCCACGCAAGTCCACGCCAGACTTCTTGACCGGTGTGACCAACCCCCAGGAGAGGAAGGTGCGTCCCGGCTTTGAGAGCACCGCCCCAGCCACATCGCTCGAGTTTGAGCAAGCCTGGATCAAGTCGCCGCTGTACCATGCCATGCTCGAGGAGCAAAGCGAGTATGAGCGCCAGCTCGAGACCGACAAGCCACATCTGATGTTCGCTGAGGAGGTCGTGGCCCAGAAGTCCAGGACCACAAACAAGAACCGTCCATACACCACCTCGTTCCTTACCCAAGTGCGCGCTCTGTCCATTCGCCAATTCCAACTGCTGTGGGGCAACAAGTTCTCGCTGTTCTCCAGATACACGTCCGTCCTCATCCAGGCATTCGTCTATGGCTCCGTGTTCTTCCTCCAGAACAACACAATGAATGGTATCTTTACGCGTGGTGGCGCCATCTTTGGCAGTTTGCTGTTCAACGCCTTCCTGTCGCAAGGTGAGATCGTGCTCACGTACCATGGCCGTCGCATTCTCCAGAAGCACAAGACCTACGCCCTGTATCGCCCGTCCGCCTTCCACATCGCCCAGGTGATGACCGACATCCCCATCATCTTCCTCCAAGTGACGCTATACTCTGTGATCGCCTACTTCATGTTTGGCTTCCAATATCGCGCTGACGAGTTCTTCATCTGGCTGTTCACACTGATGGGTGTGACACTGGCCGCCACTTCATTGTTCCGCGCCTTTGGCAACTTCACTCCATCACTCTACGTCGGCCAGAATGTGATGTCCCTGTACCTGATCTTCATGCTGACGTACACTGGCTACATTGTGCCCTATCCCAAGATGCACCCATGGTTCCAATGGTTCTTCTGGGTCAACCCATTCTCGTACGCGTTCAAGGCGCTGATGGCCAACGAGTTCAAGAACAAGGTGCTGGACTGCCAGCTCACGGCCATCCCCTACGGCCCAGCCTACACCAACGACGCCTACCGCATCTGTCCAACTGCTGGCGCGCAACAGGGCGTGCTCAACGTCACTGGCGAGACCTACCTCGAGGCCAGTCTCGAGTTCAACATGAGCCAACGTACAATCAATGTCATTGCGGTCTACCTGCTCTGGCTGCTGTTTGTCGCGCTCAACATGGTCGCACTTGAGTTCCTGGATTGGACCGCTGGCGGCTACACCCAAAAGGTGTTCAAGAAGGGCAAGGCACCAAAGATGAATGACGTTGAGGACGAGAAGATCCAGGCCAAGATCGTATCCGAAGCCACCAACAAGATGAAGGACACGCTGATTATGAGCGGCGGCATGTTCACATGGCAGAACATCAAGTACACTGTTCCAGTGCCAGGCGGCACCCGTCTGTTGCTGGACGACGTCGAGGGCTGGATCAAGCCCGGCCAGATGACCGCCCTGATGGGCTCGTCCGGCGCCGGCAAGACCACCCTGCTCGATGTGCTCTCCAAGAGAAAGACCCTTGGTGTCGTCGAGGGCAAGACCATGCTCAACGGACGTCCACTCGACATTGACTTTGAGCGTATCACTGGATATGTGGAGCAGATGGATGTGCACAACCCCAACCTGACCGTGCGCGAGGCCCTCAGATTCTCTGCAAAGCTGCGCCAGGACCCAGCCGTGTCCCTCGATGAGAAGTACAAGTACGTCGAGAACGTGCTCGAGATGATGGAGATGAAGCATCTGGGTGACGCACTCATCGGTGACCTGGAGAGTGGCGTTGGTATCTCTGTTGAGGAGCGCAAGCGTCTCACCATCGGTGTTGAGCTGGTCGCCAAGCCACATATCCTGTTCTTGGACGAGCCCACCAGTGGCCTCGACGCCCAGTCCTCCTACAACATCGTCAAGTTCATCCGTAAGCTCGCCGACGCTGGCATGCCCTTGGTGTGCACCATCCATCAGCCATCATCAGTCCTGTTTGAGCACTTTGATCGTCTACTGTTGCTGGCGCGTGGTGGCAAGACCGTGTACTTTGGTGATATTGGCGAGCGATCCAAAACACTCACATCCTACTTCCAGAGCTACGGCGTGCGCGCCTGTGGCGACAATGAGAACCCAGCTGAGTACATCCTTGAGGCAATTGGCGCTGGCGTCCACGGCAAGTCTGACGTCAACTGGCCACAGACTTGGAAGTCGTCGGCCGAGTGCCAGCAGATCAAGAAGGAGCTGGACGCCCTGGACAGCACGATCGCCATGCCCACTGAGCCAGCCCGCGAGTTTGCCACATCCATGGCCTACCAGTTTGTCGAGGTCTACAAGCGTATGAACATCATCTGGTGGCGCGACCCATACTACTGCTTTGGCCGTTTCGTCCAGGCGGCAGTCGTCGGCCTCATCATCGGTTTCACCTTCTACGATCTCCAGGACTCCTCGTCTGACATGCAACAGCGTATCTTTGTCATCTTCCAGGCACTGATCCTCGGTATAATGATGATCTTCATCGCACTGCCCCAGCTGTTTGCCCAGCGTGAGTACTTCCGTCGCGACCTCTCCAGCAAGTTCTACTCGTTCGTGCCATTCTCAGTGTCGATCGTCCTCGTCGAGCTGCCCTATCTCGTGATCACCGCCACCATGTTCTTCATTTGTGTCTACTGGACGTCGGGTCTGCAGTTCAGCGCCTCATCCGGCTTCTACTTCTGGATCATGTACGTGCTCTACCTGTTCTTCTGCGTGTCGTTCGGTCAGATGGTTGCGGCCATCTGCATCAACATCATCATGGCCAAGTTCATCATCCCACTGCTGATGGTCTTCCTCATCCTGTTCTGCGGTGTGATGGCGCCACCCGACGACCTGCCCACCTTCTGGCGCTCCTGGATGTACCATCTGGACCCTGTGCACTACTTTGTCGAGGGCCTCGTCACCAATGTGCTGAGCCACGTCACCGTCACCTGCACTGAGGAGGATCTGATCAAGTTCAACCCGCCTCCAGGCCAGACTTGCGGCGAGTACACAGCCATCTTTGAGACCTATCCACACACTGGCTACATCACCAACCAGAACCAGACATCCGATTGCGGCTACTGTCTATACAGCCATGGCTCCGAGTACTACCATCAATTGGGTTGGTCAGAGAGTCATCGTTGGAGGAACTTTGGTATCCTTGGATGTTTCTGGATCTTCAATGTATTGATGCTAAGTGTATTCATCTACATGTCAAGAAAGCAAAGAAGATAAACATATAATAAATGATATATTAGTTAGTTATTGTTACATTACATTACATTGGTTGATTGATCGATTTGGTCAGTGATCAGATCTATGATCAAGATCTAATATGATCAAGATATATGAGTGCACTGAATGATCAAGATCTATGATCAAGATATATTAACAAGATGATCGTCACTTCACTTACATACTTTAACAGTTACTATCTGTTACTTGATTGAATGGCTCAATTGTTTTACTTCCAGTCAAAAGTGATATATATAGTTAATGTTTATTAAATTAAATTGAGAAGGTCCCAATGATGACGGCAATGAGTAAACCAACAATATAAGTTGATCCAAAGACTGATCCAAAGATTGAGTTGGATGAGTTTGGTTGACCTGTTGTTGATGTTGTTGTTGTTGATGTTGAAGTTGTTGGAGTACTGGTACCAGTTGAGGAAGTAGTGGTAGTTGTGGTAGTTGGTGTAGTTGTTGTTGTAGACTTTGGATAAATACATGTGTTTCCTGACCATGTACATCCTGGTACGGTGGAACAATCAGTATCTGAAAGTAGTCCAGCACAGGATGATGAAGGGAGCTGGCAATATTGTCCAACAAAGCCAAGGTCGCATTGACATTGGTCGGTGCCTGGCTTGGCGCAGACTCCTCTGGCACTGCAGTTTTGATAGCAACCTTTGATGCTGCAGTTGTCCACCACCTGATAGTATTGATCACATACACATGTATCATTGTGCAGGCAATAGCCTCGACCGTTGCACTTGATGCATTTTTCGTAGAAGTTGAGAACGAAACTATTGTCCACCCTGTCGATCTTGGATACATAGTTGTCTAGGCTGCCTCCATTCCACCACACGTTTGGAACTATGGTCTTGTAGTCAATCTTGGTAAATCCAGACATCAGTCTGTACGGTTGATTGAAAACTGGTGAGGTTTTGATAAACTGGACATTGACCTTTGCAAAAGTGACAGTGATGTCATCATCGACCTCGATTGGTGCATTGGTTCCAGGTAACAAAGCGTCTATGAATGTGATCGATGCCTTCCCACTGGGTGCCGAGTACGGGCCAGCGAGGTACAACTTTGTCGAGGGGTCTTTAAAGATGATGTCGCCTCCAGTCTGTGTGACTTCTCCAAGTCTGGCCCCAGAGGCAAAGAATGCTCCGTTTGTAATGTTCAGTTTATACTTCTCCCAAGAGATACCACCGCTTAGTTGGACAGTTGCATCTTGGTCCATGACAATCTTGCTGTTGGCACCACCCGCCAGACGGAAGTTGAATCCAAGGACGGTCTGGCCATAGAAGTAGATGGCCCAATCGTTGGAGCCTGTTGTCGTGCCATCCCAATTTGTAATCGTAACATTGCTAAGGTATAGATATGACGTTGAGGGGCTTGTTGTATTCTTGGTGGCCATATACCAATTGGTGATGAAGGACTGCCTTCCTTCACGGCCAAGGTTCAACTTGAGGAATTTCATCGCAAACTGTCCTTCTGATGTGACTGTGTTGATGCTGATCTCATCGCAGTTCAAGTCGATTGAAGATGTGGACGACGACTCCAGTCGATATATGGACATGATGGTACATGATGATGAACTTGGTACGGACAGCTTGCCATTGCCGTTAAGGTAAACGTAACCGTTATTATCTGTGACAATAGTGTTGGTAGTCAAACTGTTTAAGATATTTAGACTCACTCGTCCAATAGTTGTGATAGATGACACAGTGATGTCTGAGTTGATCTCGAAGGATTGTGGAAGATTGTCCCCAATATTGATGATTATATCATAGCCGATCGATGGTACGATGTTACCGACCCATACGTGGATTTGAGAATGAACATCCAGCACTACAATCCGTAGTCAAGTTGAATTGAAGTGGAGTAGCAGCCAAACTCAAAGAGACTGATGATATCAATATAATTAAAATTAGTTGTAGTAACATATTGTATTATTATTATTATTAGGAATAAGATTAATTAAATATAATGTCATTGTGATCAGACTTGACACTTATTCATTCGCTCGGTAGAAACGAAATATTGAGGGAAAGAATTGTCGGTGGGATTACAGTACGTTTGTGTACTTTATAACCTTTAACAAGATATTCCTGACACATGTCTAAATCTGCCCAACCTGTGAACCGAACGAATGTGATGGAACAAAGACTAAAACTATCCTCAAAAAGGAAATATATTTTGATCTGGCGACTGGGGTTGGTAGTTATTATGTTTGTGTCATCACACAATCAAACCTCAAAGCATCCACTCCATTCGGCGAGGACCAACAAGGACTTAGCACACGCCTCAAGTAAGTAATATGAAGTACTGGATGAACGAATGACCGTGACGACTCCATGATGTTGAATGAGTGCATTAACTATATTGGTGAATGCATTCCAAGCTTCGTGTCGAATTCGAGTCGTAACTCCAACTGGATCTCATCGAACCATTTCTTGTAGAGTCTCTTGACAAACTCGTCCAACAAAATCACAACGATCGCCCAACAGAACAGAACGACATACAGCTCCCATGGTATACTACCAAGCAAACCGATGCCATCAATGGCCTTGAGTGATACTAATGAGAATCCAACCTGTAATCCAATACTAGTATTTGTTTGTTTGTGTTAATGATGAATGTGTTCCTGTGGAGGAAGGAGTGACAGTACATACCTAAGTAATGCTGCAATCACCCATATGTAGTTCTTCCTTAATGGGTTGAACTTGAGTACACTCTGAGTATGATGGATAAAACTAAGACTTGTGATACCTGATTGATTGAGTGAGTGAGTGAGCGATGTATCCATAACTGACTGACTTGCTGACTGACCAACTTACTCAGATAATATACAAAGGCAAACATCATGATGTTCTGTGAGACGAATAGGGCATCTGAATAGGTGATCCTTGGATTGGTCGGCCAATCTGAGATGGAGGCACCAAATATATTGCCCCAGCTGGCATCGGACAGTGAGTGCAGACACCAGATGAACAGCCATACTGTGAGCAGAAGGGATGGTACCAGACGTATTGCAATATACTTTGCAAATGTTGGAATGTGTGTAAACTCCTGATTGTTCTTGGGACTCAGAGTCTTCATGACGTCCTCATCCTCTGATGTGGCCAACAATGAGAAGCCTACCAAGGGAATGATGATGAACTGAAGCCACATGATCTGCAGACCAGTGAGTGGCACGCCTCCAACGACTCCATCACGAGGCATGCTGACGACCAGCACACCGGCCACGAGACACATGAGCACCAGTGTCATGCTCGCGCTGAGAATGAACTGAAGACATTGACGTGTGTTGGTGAGTTGCTGTCGTCCAACATGGAAGAACTCGAGGATCTCGTTGAAGTCTGTTCGTCTGTGGAAGACCAGTGAGCAGGGAAGCGAGGTGATGTCGCAGCACAGCGATTGGGTCGATGGGTTCTCGGTGGGGACGCGCTTGGTATCTGTTGTTTTGATGGGAAGGTGCGCCAGGTGTGTGATCGACTCGGTCTCAAAGAAGTTGCGGCTGGTGAGCAATGGCCGCGGGTCGGCTCTGTTGAGTGGCAAGTTGAGGCAACGCGATACGGCTGGCTCCAGTGAGAAGGCCAAGTCGGATTGACAAAAGATTGGTGTGTTCTCATAGTTCAATGAACTACCAATGCAACAGACGACTTCGCCATTCTCCTGAAGGATCTTGATCATCTCGAGCTTGGTCTCGGGCGTCGAGTTGGAGAACATTGGCACGAGCAATGGCACGTTGTCAACCTCGTCCAGATGCTTCCTGATTGCCGCAATGCCCTTGGGTAAGCGTGATGGGCCGTCCTGTTGCTGCTCCTCGTCGTGCTCTGGATCTTTGAGTGATACACAGCAGTTCCAATCGGTCTCCAGACCAAGGCGATTGACAAATGGGTTGCTGGTGCGTCTGTCCTCGCTGGAGAAGTAGACGAACCTGATGCCAGCCGAGGTGAGTACCTCGACAAAGTGATTGACGTGTGACTTGGGCAGCACACGCATGCCGGCCATTCCAATGAAGATCTGTCCATCCTGGAGCTTCTCCAATGTCTCGTTCTCAGCGATCGCCTCCTTGACCTCCTGAGCCTTGCTGATTCCAGCGTGACTACTGCTGTCCTGATCCGCAGCAATCTCGCCACCAGTGGCAGAGTTGTCCACAATGATGATTGATGAATGTTGTTCTGCATCAGTGCTCTTCTCCTCTGTTTGTTGATTGTTGTGTTGAGCTTCATCCGCGATTGGCGCCATCTGTGACATTTGCTGCTGTTGTTGCTTCTTGAACTTTGAACGACGATATCTGTCATTGCTCCTATGCTTGCCTCTCTTCTTGTCGGCGAAAGAGTCAGACTCAGATGTCTCGGACACACTGTATGAACTGGTCTCATTCGACAATCTTCTCATTCGGTGTTGCTGATGCTGATCGATCTTGGCTGGCTTGGGTGAGTCGCTCTCTGTCTCGCTATCATTGTTCGTGTATTCTGAGTGGTTGTGTGTTCCATCATGTTCGTCCTCTATCTCGCCATCCATTACAACAATGTTATCAGGGTTGTTGTTGTTGGGATCATTGTTGTCGTTATCATTGGCGATGTTGTTGTTGTTGCTGGCATGCTGAGAGTCATCGCCACTCTCATACTCGAGTTCGACTGGTGGCAGACTAAGGGTCTGTGTGATTGATGATATGTCCAGGTCGATGCTTGGTGGCGTGTCCTTCTCCTTCTCCTTCTCCTTATCCTCCTTGTTCTTGCTCGACTTCTTCTTATATGGCTTCAAGAACTTGGTCTTCTTCTTCTTCTTCTTGGCACTGTTGTTGTTGTTGCCATTGTTGTTGTCATTGATGTTGTCTTGTGTGTTCTTGAGTAGTATGGGTGATTGCTTGCCACTGGGGATTGGAGACTCGACAAAGATGACCACCTCGGACTTGTCATCCTCCGGATCAGTCTTCTTGGGCGTCATCTTGATCTGTGACTGCGACGACACGCTGTTCGACGTGATTGGCGAGTTGACCACGATGCTGTTCACCTTGAGCCCCGCGTCGGGCGTGCTGATCTGTGGCCTCTTGCTCATCTGCATGCGCAGGTCCTGCTTCTTGCGTCGCACCATTGTACTGTTGGAGAATCGCACGTCCACCAGCGGACTGTTTATGCTGCCAGTTGCAAACAGCTTGTTGTACTTGGAGTCGATGGGCGCATAGGCGAATGAGATGCACTTCATGCCCTCGCTCGTCAGCCACTTGTTGTTGATCGCTCGCACCTTCTCCTTCTCTTCCTCGCCAAATGGCAGGATAGTAGTGCCGTCCCAGTATTGGTTGCAGTGCTCCAGGATGAGGTCGGTGCTGCCCTTGGACAGCAGCTGGAGCGTCTCGGACATGTCCTTGGCGACCAAGGATATCATGGATGGCGAGTCCTTCGAAGAGTCATCATCGCTGGCCTTGGCATCACCCTTGACTGAGCGTTGTGTGAGCGTGTGAATCGTCTTGAGATTGACGAATTGATTGGAGACCTCGTCGGAGAATCCAATCTCCTTGGCCAGCAGACAGAGACACTGCGAGTTGGTCGTGTCGTTGCTCTCCTCGCGATCCTTGATCAGCTGAATCTTGGACACGTGATCCGATAACAGTCGCTGGCCATTGAAGCTGTTGGGGAGGGTTGAGAGGCGTGATCCACTGATGCTATTGCTGTTGTTGCCGTTGCTGTCTCCGCCCGAGTATAGGCGACAGGTCTTGTTGAGCAGACAGTTGAGGCCCATTGGCTTGAGCGCGTTCAAGTGCTCCTGCCAGTCCTGATCGTTGAATGAAATTGAGTATTGTGTGTGCGAGTACTCAGACGATAGCTCGAGACGCACGGGTCCGTCGCCACGCAGGTAGCACAGCTCGCCCACGGTGCTGACCGGTTCGGACACAATGCCCTCCTTGTCGATACAGCAGATGACTGTCGTGCTGGCAATGTGATGCAACAAATTGGATGAGTGCGAGAATGCCACGTGCTTGCTGCTGAGGATCGCCTCCCAGTAGTTCTTCATCAACTTGAATGGCACCTTGGGCAGGTGATCGTCGTTGTACTCGCGATCAAAGTTGAGCGCAGGATGGTCGTCTGAGATCTCGCCCTTGAGTGATCGCTCCTGAAGCACATCAAACAGTGCGAGTAGCTTGGCGTGCCCCAGTGAGTAGGCCACCAACAGTAGGATCGATGGCAACATCACAAAGCTGAACGCAATGACCAGGTCCACCTGTCTAATGATGAGAACGTCGACCAGCAGTCGATCCTTCTGGAGCACTGCGCGTATAATGTTGGCCACGAGCGAGATGGCCACGGCGGCCCACAAGAACCGCTCGACCACGATGCGAATGTAGTTGATGGCGTTGATCACTGGGTTAGCGGGGCGGCCCGCCGAGCCCAGTGTTGCGCGAACCAATTGAGGGAAGGATGGCGTCTCGCTCACAACAAAGCAACTGCGTCCAGATGTGAAGAGGGTCTCTGACATCTCCTTGACCTGCTGTCTCTCCTTCTCTCCAATGTTTGGCTTTATCTCCAGTAGACGCGTGACCAGGAGGTCGGACGAGTACGTGTCGCCACGATGCAGCACGATTGATTTGAACATTGGCTCGGCGCACTGCAACATGACGGGCACGCGCTCACCCTCTCGCAGACTGATGTGATCGCCCTCCACCAGCAGATTGAGTGGCACCTTCCTCCAGAGATCATCCCTGCACACGGACAGATCGCTGATTGATTCGCTGCTGCTCGTCACACCATGCTCCAACACATCGCCCAGAGTGAGGTAGTGGCGAAGATGTCCGCGGGCCTTGGCAATGACCTCGTTGTGCTCGAGGCGCTCCTCGCGCACACGCATAAACAGATGGAGAATAAGGAATAGGAGCAGTAGACCCGCTTCAACAATGAGGTGCAGCGCTTGGAAATGTTCGTGCTGCAGTGCAAAGGCCACCACCAATAGTGCCACCGCCAGTATATATATCAGGGTCGTGATTCTAAGCACCTGTTGCCGCAGTACCTTCCACGTGTTAAACGGATTCTCCTGTTCCTTCTCGGTCAGCAACGTCTCAATCATGTTGACAAGCTTCCTGTTGTGTGTGTGCGCGGTGTTAGCAGCTGACTGACCGATTGATTGAATGGCACAGCCATCCCGCCACATGAACTACGTACGTCGATGCTTGGACTGACGTCAGTCCAATGTCGGGATGTTGATGTATTTGTTGGTTGTCATTGTATGTGTCGTGGAATGAGACGGAGGCATCGTCGCGAATACCTCCATGCACGCCAACTGATGCGTGCAACACATTGCCAGAGTGTGATTGTGAATGAGAGTGATGGGAGTGAGAGTGCTTGTGTGTCTGCGAGGAGTCGGATAGATCATGGATGCTCAACGTGTGCATGTTGGTCTGTGATTGACTGCGTGCCATGTGTACCGCCGACTTTGAGTTGGCCCTATATCTATCACTTGTGCTTCCGCCCATCGACGAGGAAGCATCAGATGACAATCCACCTGCATTCAATAAGTTTGGATGACTTGAATTTGGCTTCAAAGATGTTGTTATAGGTATATTATAAGTGAGTGCTATAACAGGTGATTCTGGTTGTTGTTGTAATGATTGAGGTTGTTGAGGTTGTTGTTGAGGTTGTTGTTGACGAGAGAATGAAAGGTTCGTCATCTCAATCTCAACTTGAGCATGATTATGATGATCATTCTTTGATGTTGATGTCGATGCTGATCCATTGCTATTGTTATTGTTATTGCTACTCATTCTTCATTATGTAATGATACAGATACAACTTGTTCTGTCTGTGTATGTTATGTGTGTGATTGTAATCGAATGAATGAAAGGTCCAACTTTGATGCAAGATAGATATTAATAGGTTGGTGGGTTCGTGCATGAAAGGGGGGGGGAGATCTGGAAAGTTAGTTAGTCAAAGTCATGACCAATGAATGGGCTTGTTTGTAGTCATATGAATGAGTGAGGATGCTATCATTGTTTATTCATGAGTGAATGGATTGGTGAATGGTTCTTATCTATCTATCTATCTATCTGTATCTCTATCTGTATATGTGTCATTCTTGATACTTGTCCATATCTTCTGCTTGCTGTTTATCACTGTTTATCTGTTGGTCTGTCTGTTTGTCTGTTGATGTTACTTTGTTACTGCTGAGTAATGATGATGATGCCATTACCAACAATCCAATTGTATATTTGGATTGAGGAAGAAGCATTAGCACTACTAACAAACAATAACAAAGAACTATCTAACTAACTAACTGACTGACTGACTGGCTGACTGACTGATTGACTAACTAACTAACTATAGTTAACTACTAACTAACTAAAATGGTTGACATAACTAACTAAGTTAATGTCCGATGGTGCAGACTACAGGACAGATCATGGCAGGACAGAAGAGGACTATATCAAGTTGGTGTGTTTCCAGAAGAGATGAATGATGGGGCGTCGACAACCCTTGGTGCATTGTGAGATGAGAGGACAGCTTAGGCAGCGTAGACACGACGCTTGATGCTGGCGTTGCAACCGTCCTTGGGGAAGATGGTTGGTCCAAAGATGATCTCGTCACCGCCTGGAGTTGGCAAGTGCTCCCACTCGACGTGCATGGCCATGTGTGTGAGGAAGAGCTCGATCTGGTTCTTGGCAAGCTCGCGACCAATGCAGTAATGTGGACCGGCACCAAAGACCAGGTAGTGCTTGGCGCAGGTGATCTCCTCCTTGCGCTCATCGTTGAAACGCTCGGGATCGAACTTGTGTGCGTCCTTGAAGCCCTCCTTGTCAAAGTGAGCCGACCAGATCGATGGCAGGATCATCGTGCCCTTGGGAACGACGACGTTGTCGCCAATGACAATGTCTTCGATGTTCTCGTGGGGCACCATGACGGCGGGTGGACGGAAACGAAGGATCTCGTTGACGACCTGACGTGTGTAGAAGGCCTTGCGCATGGTCTCAAGGGTGTTGGCCTCGCCGTTGGGGCGGAGACGGAACTGCTCCTCACGAACGCGAGCCAGAACGTCGGGGTGCTCAGCGAGGAGAGCGACGACCCAGACAAGTGATGAGGACATGGCGTCCTGAGAGGCAAACATGAAGGAGAGAAGTGTGTAGATGATGGTGTCGTTGGAGAGCTCGTCGCGCTCCGACTCGTCACAGCCGAGGTAGTACTCGACCCAGAGGTCGATCAGTGACTGAGGCTGCTCGCCCTCGGACATTCTCTTGCGAGAGTCCTCAATGATGTCGGTGAAGATCTCGACGAGGCGAATGCGGGCGTTGACGGCCTTGCGCAGGGTGGTGCCTGGCAGATCGATGGGGAAGCACAGGAAGCCCTCGTTCATGACAAAGAAGTTGCGAGCAATCTCCTCGCGCACATCAGCTGGTGTCTTTTGTCCGACAAAGACTCCGGCAGAGATGGCCATGTTGAGGTCGCGGCACTTGGTGCGGGCGTTGATCGTGTTGCCCTCCTTGAACCACAGGTCGATGTGCTCCTTGATGATGGCGTCCTGGATGGGCAGGTAGGAGCTGAGCGCGCGGATGGTGAACAGTGGCAACAGCTGCTTGCGCAGCTGGCGATGGGCGGTGCCCTCGATGTAGGGGATGGCCTTCTCAGTGAGAATCTGCTTGGCCGTGATGGAGAGGTAGAGCTTGGCGTTCTCCTCCTTGAACACCTGACGCGTGGTCTCGGCGTCGGTGACAAACAGCACAAACTTGTTCATGATCGACGTCCAGGACACTGGGCCATACTTCTCCTGGTTCTGGTAGAAGGTGAATGGTGTCAAGATGAGCTGGAACAGCATTCCAAAGAATGGTGGAACGAATGATGGGCCTGGCAAATTGCCCTTCTTTTGGCTCAACACATAATGTTGATGCGCTGCAATAGATGTCAACACAATAATAATTGCAACCAACACCTGCTTAACTGTGAATTTGGAGGCTGTTGTCGTTTAAATATTCGTTTGTTCAGATTGTGATGTATGAGTGGTGGAATAGTTCCATGATTGATTAATTAATTTGATGAACTTCAATGTTAGTTATTTCACTCAATCAATCATTTAACAATCATTATTGATTGATTGATCACTAAATGGAATAGTCCCATAATGATCAATCAATCAATCAATCAATCTGATCAGATTGATGATACATACCAAATGATTGAACACTGCGTTGGACTTGGCAAACAGCAGACTTGCATGGAGCTGGACCAGAGGTAATGTTGGAAGCATGTCCAACGGTGACGTCGGCATTAACGCCAGACAAAAAGGCGAGAGTGGCAACACTGATGAGTGCCACCAAGAATATGAAAGTTGATCTGCGATTCATTGTGTGATGTGATGTGATGGGCGTGTACTACTATAGACCTGTCTTATATATATCTTTTGATTCAAAGAATATATATATGACTGATTATAAATTGTATACTTGTGTATCTGTGTATAATAAGTTAAATGATTAATAATATGAATGAATGGCACGTGAAGACGATGTGGATGGCTTGTGATGATTCCAACAGACTGAGATACTAGTCGATATGCCACAACACAACGAATGAGTATGGAACCTGGCCAGGGACCAGATGGATGGATGTGTGTGGTGGACCTTCTTACTGACCCGCCTTCCTGCCTTCTTGTTGTTCCACACACACACTCCACTCAACCAATACGAGTTGATATTGAGTGGATGGATCAATGATAGAGTGCACTCTAATCTAAACTTTTATTTTATTTTATTTAATTTGTTATTATTGTTGTGTTTGATGATCATTCTAAATGGAATGGTGGGCGAAGTAAACACACAATCAACAACGACACGACGGCAGATCCCCAGAACGCTCAGAATACACTGAAGTCTTCAAAAAAAATCAAGTTACAAGGGCCCGCAAAGCTTGACAACTCTGGATTAAGCCCCCCAGAACTAAGACCCCATGTGAAGTTACAAGCTCGAACGACGCCATCACTTTTAGCCTCACCTTGTGATCATTATCCTTTTTCGTTCCACAAGCAAAGACCCCACCAAGTCTAAAGTGAAACCGATTTCTTGTTTGAATTACGTTCCACACTTCACGAAACAAACTACTCCGTCAAAGCGTGCTTCCCTTCTCGTGGTGCATAGCCCTTCTACACCCGCTCACTCGCGAATCAATCAAACCTAACCTAACTATGATTGCAAACATAGTTATCTCCTTACGGTGATAAGTTATGTTATACGATCGGGCATACACACTAACACTCTGACATACTTAAATATAATGTTGGTAGATGGATGTTTAAATCAAACAACCGAGATAGTATCTCTCTTTAAACATCTTCGTTGACATTCAATGACAACAACCCTCACCAATCATGCTCACTGAAATGCAATGCATTCTTGCTTGCATGGTATAATGAATGAGTTGATTGATGTTCAACACCATTTGCATTGCATTATGGTGACCTACCCCGCAACATGATGATTGATTGGTAGCTGGTACATTGTGTTTATTAATTATGACCAACCAAATTAGTTGAGTAATTATTATTATTATTATTACATCAATCGAATACATGTAATTATGTGGGCAACATGCTTGATGAGTGAGTCGACTCAACTAGTGTGTCTTCGTCTTTGTCGTTTTTTTTTTAATTTTGATTCATTTTGGGTGTCGACAGTCTCCTGAAGGATGGTTGCATGTTGATGAGGTGTTGGAATACGACTTGTGAGTTCTCAACAACAAAGACAGATAGAGAGTGACAGGTCATTAATATTACTTCGAACAACAACAATATATATATTAATAACAGACTGTTTAGTTAGTGACTACTACTACTCACAAACACACAAGCATCATCGTTTGATCGACAAAAGTAAACGATCGATCAATCAATCAATCAATCGAACGAGTGATCACTTTATAAAAGAGAGATACACTTTAATATCAACATCAACATACACATAACATACATACATATAACATATATAATAATAATATAGAAGAATGGAAGGACAAGTATGCCCAGAGAAGATTTGGACAGACATTGGAGTCACGTTCACAATGGGCAGCACACTGTCTACACTGGCCAATACATTTAAAGGTGTGAGGAATGCACCAAGAGGAGAGAAGGCAATGGGAGCATTCTCACTGATCAGAAAGAACGCACCAAAGATGGGCGGTGCGTTCGCCGTCTGGGGCACACTGTTTGCCAGCTTCGAGTGTACAATGTTCTACGTCCGCAAGAAGGACGACTACGTCAACCCTATCGCCGCCGGTGCGCTCACCGGTGGTTGCGGCGGCGCG
>NW_012236531.1:1161420-1342582 GCF_000787575.1 Acytostelium subglobosum LB1 | reverse complement strand
CGGCGCGCAGCGGCTGGAAGGCCGCCGTGTTCTCTGCTGCGATGGGTGGTGTCTTCATCGGTCTGATAGAGTCGTTCCAGCACATGGTCGAGAAGTACAGCAGTCAGTCCAAGCACGAGCAGGATCAAATGATGATCGAGGCCCAGAAAAAGGCCGAGCAGAGGAAAGAGCAACAACAGAAACAACAACAGAAGCAACAACAGACACAACAGCCACAAAAGAGGAGAGCTCGCAAAGAAGAGGAGGAGGAGATGCAATAAACAGTCTTCGAATGATATATATATTACAATGACATCATTGATCGATTGATTAACAAGGAGGACTACACGTGAATTAAGATTTATTGGATGTTGATAATGTGTAGTTTGAATGAATGTTCAAGCCAAGCAAGCCAAGCAAGCTAAGCAAGCTAAGCTAACCAAGCAATGCAACACATACATGTTTAGATGTCAGAGAGAGCAGTGACACCTGGGAGCTCCTTACCCTCGAGCAACTCCAAACTGGCACCACCTCCAGTGCTGACATGGCTGACCTTGTCAACTGTGTTGTATTTGTCGGCACAGGTGGCAGTGTCACCTCCACCAATGATGGTGACAGCACCATTCTTAGTGGCACCGACAACATCATCCATGCACTCCTTGGTACCATATTGGAAGTTATCAAACTCAAACACTCCCATTGGTCTGTTAGGATCGGGGTGAGTTAGTTAGTGATCAATATGTTGTAGTTATGTGTACTACATACCCATTCCAGACGATGGTCTTGGCCTCAGCGATTGCCTTCTTGTTAAGGGCACGGGTCAATGGACCACAGTCGAGTCCCATCCATCCCTTGGGGATACCCTCATCCTCACTGACGGTCTTGAACTTGGCCTCTCTGCTGAAGCTGTCAGCAATGACGTAGTCTACTGGGAAGATGAGCTTGACACCCTTCTTGGCGGCCTTCTCAATGATTTCCTTGGCAAGCTGCTCGGCAGAGTCCTCGCACAGCGATGAGCCAATCTCCTTGTGGTCGATAAACTTCTTAAAGGTGAAGGCCATGCCTCCTCCGATGATCATGGCGTTGACCTTGTCCAACATGTTGAGGATCAGCTTGATCTTGTCGCTGACCTTGGCACCTCCGAGGATTGCCAGGAATGGGTGAGTTGGTGACTCGAGAGCCTTGGCAAAGTACTCGAGCTCCTTCTTCATCAGCATACCGGCGGCACGGGTCTCGAGCTTGACTCCGACCATTGAGCTGTGAGCACGATGTGCAGTGCCAAAGGCATCGTTGACGTAGACGTCGCCCAGCTTGGACAGCGAGGCACGGAATGTAGCGACCTTGGCTGGGTCGGCCTTGGCCTTGGCGCCAGCAGCGTCGACACCAGATCCCTCCTCCTCAATGTGGAAACGGAGGTTCTCCAACAGGATGACAGAGCCGTCGGCTGGGGCAGCACAGGCCTTCTCAACAGCCTCGCCAACACAGTCGTCGAGGAAGGTGACCTTCTTGCCGAGATGAGCCTCGAGCACTGGCACCACTGGGGCCAGAGTGTACTCCTTCTTGACCAATCCATCTGGACGGCCCAAGTGGCTCATAAGAACAACGGAGCGAGCACCATGGTCCAGACAGTACTTAATAGTTGGAATGGCAGCGTCGATTCTCTGAGTGCTTCCAATCTTACCATCCTCAATGGGTACGTTGAAGTCAACTCTTTGATTATATGTATTAGCACAAGTAACACAAACAACCAAAGATAATGTTGATCCTTACCTAATAAGCACACGCTTTCCCTTTACGTCAACCTTATCAAGGCTGAGCTTGTTTCCAATCTTGTTTGAAGACATTGTAACTATGTTGTATATATTAAAGGATATTTATAAAGATAACTGTTGTTGTTGTTGTTGTTTAATCAAGGACATTCAGAGTGAAGTTAAATACGAGAGTGAGTGGGAGTGACAGAGAGTGAATCGGATGAATGCAAGTTCACCACACTGTCCCAAATTTACTCAACAAGGTATTTGTTTGAAGTTCTGTTGTTGTTTCGTCGTCCAATAATGGTTGGTCTGGAAAGTCATCATCATGGCTCAAAGAACCAATGATCAATCAGATCGTATAAACATATATCTCCAATCCAGCAAGAACAATGTGTATGTCATTGTTATAAAATATTATTAGTATATATTCTTTGATATAATGAAATCAATGATAATAGATATATTCGTTTAAAAGATCTGTGAACATTTATATATGATTGTCAACATAATCATTGGACAACCAACACCTTGCATTTGCCAACACAGGAGGAGTCTAACATTCCATGAATGTTTAAATAAAAAATAATGAGACTGTCTAACTTATTAATAAGATAGTGAGGGAGTCTCTTCAACTCAAATACTTGTGTGATCACTTTCCACTTCATTTCTTTTTTTCACTTCACCAACTCACAAGCTCAATCAAATTACACATCCACTTTCTTCATTATCTACATTCACACACACAATATATAATATACGTATATATTTATATTACTCACTCTATACTTTTATATATATATACATACCCATACATAATATACAATGGCAGACGTTGACACAGAGGCATCATCATCATCCTCCACAACTGCCTCAAAGGGAGGAAACAAGAAGAAGTTTGAGGTCAAGCGTTGGAACGCTGTGGCTCTCTGGATTTGGGATATTGTTGTAGATAACTGTGCTATTTGTAGAAATCATATTATGGATCTTTGTATGTATTGATGAATGAATGATCATCATCTTTAAGTTATCATTATCACCAATGTGTGATTGGTATCACACTAGTAAGATCTCTTAGAGGTGACTAACATGTTTGTTCTTATGATGTTGATGTTATAGGTATCGAATGTCAAGCCAATCAGGCTTCAAACACCAGTGAAGAATGTACTGTTGCTTGGGGTATTTGTAATGTATGTGATTGATTACATGGAGTTTGAAACATGATCATGATAATGATCATCATCATATACAACATTAGATGTCAATACTGACGTATCATCCCATCCAATCAATCAATCAATCAATCATATAGCATGCTTTCCACTTCCATTGCATTTCAAAGTGGTTGAAGACAAGACAAGTCTGTCCTCTGGGTATGTACTTACATGATCCTGTCAATCTATTTGATGACACATCATTGTTGTTAACATTCTTAATTAACAATTCAATCAATCAATCAAACGATCAATCAAACACAAACAGACAACAGAGATTGGGAGTTCCAGAAATACGGAAGATAAACTCGATTGTAGTGATATTAGTTATATGTCTGTTCAACAATGTTCAAGCTCTTCCAATAAATTTATGTTCTTCAGAAGAAGAAGAAGATATGATAATAAGGTACACGAATAGAGTGGACAATCGTAATTCAGCATGATCCAAGGATTGTTGGTGTTGGTGATTCGTTGGTGCTGGATGCGTCCATGAGCCAGATTAAGTTCATAGCCATTGCACTCAATCAATCAATTCACATTGTCCTGGACATGATATATATCGATGGCAGGAGCAACCCTGACTCTGAGTTGTGGCTCCACAAATATGATTTCCAATCTCCAACACAAGTTATATTCTCTTCATTTGTGTCTTTATCTCTTTGCCTATTTAATCAATTAATCAATCATCAATCAATCAATCATTCAATCAAACAAGTATTCATTCATTCTTTCATTCACTAAATCAATCAATCAACCTTTTCTTTTGCACTCATCAATCAATCCATCCATTCCTTTCAAACAAACAATCATAGATTGATTATCGTCAGCAATTATGTCTGAAGTTGGACGAAGATGGACAACCAAGTGATTGAGTGCGGGCCATCAATCACACCCCTGGTCAGAAGCCACCAAAGGTGACAACGACACCTCTATTTTCCCCCAACACCTAAACCATGTGATAAGGTTGGAAGTCTGAGTCTTATTGTGTTTGTTTGTTTGTTTCATTCAAACAAACAGACAGACATTCAGGCAAACGACCATCATCATCCATCAATCAATCAAGAGAGTGAGTGTTAACACTAATTTAAACACACACACAGACACACAACTTTTGATTATTTGAATCAACAAACACACACTACTCCTGCATTCAAACTATTGATGCCTATTTTAAAATAAATTAAAATAAGTTATTTGAACTAGCTGACCCATTCACATCAACATCAACATTTTTTTTATTATTTAATTTCAAACATAAGCCCACCACCAAACATCAACACCTCTCCATCTCTCTCTTCCTTCCCTCACTCTCAGACTGGACCACCAAAGGTACACATTGGCAACAACCCTCATACCCCTAACCATCTCTATCTCTCCACTTCATTAATTATATATATATATATTTATATCTTATAATCAAACAAACAAACAAATATTTATATATTATATTCCACCTAAGGTATGTTTGATTGCTTGAGTGATCGTCAGTTATTTGTGTTTTGCACATCACAAAGTTGATCTTCACACTCATTCATTCAATTTTAAACATCAACTCATTCATTCAACTCATTGCATTCATTCATTCATAGTAGTATTAGCAGGATTGTACATTAAGAGAGATAATAATAATTAATAATTAATTATGTCTCATCCAGCCGAATACGACGATACTTCGTCAGACGATAGCTCTGATGAGCATACCTCACCATCAAACCAGCAACAAGAGCATGATGACACTCCCGTGCTGTTCGTGCCCGAGAGGAAGTTCCTCAAGGAGGACGAGGACTACTCCGTACCATTCCCAGTGATGCGTGAGTGTCTGGTGCTCCTCCTGCAGTCTCGCAGGATTCTCCGTGACATGATGTACTATAGATTCAAGATGGATCGTTTCCTCTCTGGTAACCTCTCTGTCTTTGAGATTCAGAACCTCTTGCACTCCCAGCGTGAGGACAATGAGAGTGATTGGATTGCTGGTATGTATACATCATCCGCCACGACATGATCATGTCCACTCATTCATTCAATCAATCAAACCAAATCCAAAACACAACAGAGATCCAAGAACTTAAGAGAAACCTTGTTAGTGAGGTCAGAAGAAACCATACTTTGGAGAGAGACCTCAACCGCCTGGACAAGAGAATCGCCTTGCTCATTAAGAACAGAGGCAACATCCAGGACGTCTTGGCTGACAAGGCCGGTCTCAAGGCCCAAAAGTCAAAGGGTGACGCCCACAAGAAGCCAGACATGCTCAACGATCCAAAGAAGCTGGAGGCCTACCAGAACCTGTTCTACCTGCTCCAGACCGAGCCCAAGTACTTGGCCGGTCTCGTCTACCTCGTGCAGCCCGAGCAGATGGAGTCCTTCCTGTCCACCGTTATCTTGACGCTGTTTGGTGATGCCTTCACCCCACGTGAGGAGTTCCTGCTGCTCTCCCTCTACCGTCTCTCGGTCCAGAAGGAGATGTCCAACATTGGAACCGTCGGTGACTTCCTCAAGGCCGACACCGTCGTGCCCAAGATGATCATTACATACAACAAGCGTAAGCAGGGTACCGACTACCTGAAGGCCGTCATCGGACCAATCTTGTCCTCGGTCATCAAGCAGGACTTGAACCTCGAGCTCAAGCCATCGGCCGTCTACGCCGCCATCATCTCTGAGCAGGAGATCAGAACCGGAGAGAAGTCCACCCTTGACAGAAACGTCAGCGACGACAAGGCACTCGAGGTGCCAGAGGTCACCAAGACCATCAAGGCACGTGTCGAGCACCTGACCGCCATCTGTGACCAGTTCCTCGAGGGTATCATCAACTCGCTCAACCGTCTGCCATACGGCATTCGTTGGATCTGCAAGCAGATTCAGCAGATCGCCGAGAAGAACTTTGCCAACTCCTCCCAGGACGAGATCCTCAAGGTCATCGGTTACTTCATCTACTACCGTTTCATCCAGGTGGCCATGGTGTCGCCGGAGGAGTACGACCTGGTCGGCCGTGAGATCCACCCACCCGCCCGTAAGAACCTGATCAACGTGTCCAAGGTGTTGCAGACCCTCTTCAACTTTGCCCAGTTTGGTGCCGCCGAGAAGCACTTTATCCCACTCAACGCCTGGATCAACTCGCACATTAACGACATCAAGCAGTACTTGGAGGAGATCACCGAGGTCGGTGAGCCTGAGGACTACCTCCAGGTCGACAAGTACATGGAGCTGACCCAGAAGACCAAGCCAGTCATCATCGTCTCGCTCCAGGAGATTTCCTCCACCCACATGCTCATCTCCAAGAACCTCGACTCGCTTGTGCCCAAGGGCGACAAGGACGACCCCATGAGAATCATCATGAAGGAGTTGGACGAGTTTGGCGCACCACCCGAGATCTCCCACGAGGACGAGCGTGAGGTCCAGCTTACACTGACCAACAAGTTCCAAAAGTCCATCGAGGAGGAGCTGGCCCCAGGCGAGAGTTTGCTCTCTGCCACCAAGGAGATGGTCATCTCTCTGCTGCGTTCGCTTCCCTCACTGCCCGAGCAGAAGGAGTCCGAGGAGAACACCCCCAACTTGCTCGAGGTGTTGAACAAGGCTCGCCAGACCGACCCATCGCTGGAGCCCGAGATCAAGAAGATCTTGGACAACCTGAAGAAGCTGGAGGAGTACAACCTCACCACGCACACAGACAACTACGCCTCGTTCCTCAAGGCTGTCGCCCTCGAGGTCGTCAACCGTGCCGAGATCCGTGAGCAGCAGAAGAAGGAGAAGCAGAGACTGACAACCAGTTTGAACAACCTGCGCAAGCATCAGAAGTACCTCAACGAGCAGATCACCCAGTACAACCAATACCTGCAAGACTGCCGTCTCAAGCATTACCAGAGCAAGAACAAGAAGAAGAAGAAGAAGACCGACGGTGCCAAGGTCGGTCCCTTCAAGTTCAGCTTCTCCGAGCTGGCCAAGAAGAAGGTCATCGTGGACTCTGAGGTGCCCCAGATGACGCGTAAGAAGATCAAGTTTGTCATCTCGTCCGACACTGTCGGAGTGTTTGACGTCAGCGCCAAGATGGCCGGTATCGACGTGCAGACCATGAGACTGGAGCTCGACGATCTCCTGGAGTTGAACTCGATCGGAACCACCACCCTCGAGCTGGACCAGATCACTCTCGACGTCAACATGACCATCCATTTGTTGAACAAGCTGTTCATGGCTTAAACGTCAGTCGTTGTCCTTGCTTACCATCCACCAACACATACACATATCCAACATTAAACAGCTCTATCCAACATAACAAACTGATGACAACCAACTACGCGCATAGAGTCAATAAACAATCACTTTGTAAACATGTAACTACCCTTGATGTTCGTCGATTAGACAACAATGACTGGCAATAGCGAGTGAGTGGGTGACTAAAGGTTGATCATGATCAACATCACTTGGTTGAATTTATGGTACATCTTTCATACTCTGGCAACCTCTTGTTGCCTCTGGTGTACTGATCATGGGTCAGCCTATGAGTTGTGTACGTGTCGAATGTACCTGCCAACGAAGCTCCAAGCCACATGAAGTAGTTTGGTTGGTACTGGTGGTCGATGAACTCGAGATGGTTGGTCAATCCCTTCAACTGACTATATATGCTATCATCGTCTGCCTCGTCCAATCTCTTCTTCACCTGCTGGATCAACTTTGCTTTGAATCCAGGTAGCATTCCTGTGCCTCCAATCAACAATAGACTGTGTGCCAAACTCTTGGTCATATCAATGTCGCACTGTTGTTTGAATGTGTGAGTATGAGTATGATTGATTGATCACGTTCCATCCACTCCAATCATACCTGAATAAGTGAGTCTAGCAATAGAGTGACGATGTTCTCTTCATCCACGCCATCACAGTCTTGTTCCACGTTGGGATCGTGGAAGAGTGCATCGCAGATGTGTGACCTTTGCTGTGAGCTGATTGAAAGGCTTGTGGTTGGCGTCAAATGGTACTCAATGTTGCTGATTGTCACTGATGTCGGGTCCAGTGCCAACACAGTCGTCTTGATCAGTATGTCCTCCAACTGTTGAGATGTAAGTGATTCAATGATCGATCTTGCTTGGGACTGTTCCAGTGGCTGTCTTGTAAGAGTGTTCGATACGACCGTTCTATTGGCCAGGTCGTCCATCAATGACTTCTTCAACTGATCGCGTATAGTCTTGCTTCCGACTCTTGCCGTCTTGTATGCTGACATCATTCCAATACCTTCATATACCTATGGTGTGATGGATGAGTTAGAGCGTGCCAGCATGATTGATTGATTGATTGATAGTTACAGGAAGTACCCTTGACTCGCTGTATCCACAGTCGATGATTACAGCGGTTGTTCGCAATAGGGGGAGGAGTGATACTGTTGGTGATAGGAGTACAATCGACTGCACTTTGAAGTGGTCGAATAGGAGTGATACAAGTAGTTGTCTGAACATTCGAGGTACAAACAAGTTCTCTACAATCACAATCTTCTTCTGTTCTGGCTTGCATAGTAGGTACCTAAGTAATGAATGAGTGAGTGAATGAATGTTTGATAGAATGTATTAATAAGTTGAGTAGTCGTCAACATACTTGAGGAACAGAGTGTTTAGGAAGTTGAGCAATGGCTCAGTAAGCTGTTGGGCGGTTGGTAGTATGATCAAGTTGTTGTTGTTGTTGTTATCGGTTGTAGTATGATCATATGATATACCTGATGATAGGTATTGTGATAGATTGAATGGATGTAGATCAGTTGGAACTATACATCTTGGTGTAGACTCGCCTGTGTATCCACACTTTGTATACGATCCACCAATATCCAATACAATCGATGCTTTCTCCATCTCTATCTCTATTTATCTATGTAGTTGATGATGAATCAGAATGATATTTCAATTCATTGTTCTCTTCAGATTATTTGAACTTGAACTTGTCAAAAATCCAGACACACACAAGACTACTTCCAAAATTGGAACTGATCAATTTATCTAGTTGTAGAAGTTGTTCAACTTATATGTATGTATTCGAATCGGTCTTTATTTCACTCTATGGTGATATGTTTATGCATATTACAATGTAGAACAGCAAGCGGTAGGTTCTACTTTTTATCGTTGGCATCGAACTAATAGAGCGAAAGAGAGCGAGAAGGAAAGAATGTTAGCGATTGAACAATGGTATGATTGATTGATTGAGAGGAGTGGACTTACCATGCTGGAGATATTCTGGCACTTGATCTGCTCGATATATTTACGAAGTTGCTCCTCGCTGACGCAGAGGTTGTAATCAAGACCGTACAGGAACCTTCTCTCCATTGTGTTCAGGTCTTTTACATTGAAGGAAAAGATGTCTGCAATGGTTTTGTTCTGGATATACAAGCTTTCGTTCCAGAACTTGAGGTTGACAATGGAGCTGTGGATAGAGTGATGGAGAGAGAACAGTAAGTTAGTCTTTGACGTCATTCGATCAATCAATCAATCTTCAACAACATAGACATACCTTGTCAACAATAAGTTAAATATTTGATGATGATTGATACCGGTTCTGGCGACGAATCGGTCAGAGGCGAGTATGATTAAGTATAGTACAAAGGAAGGGGCACGGTGCAACTCGATCAAACTGATGATCATGTTGATGATGTCACTGATGGCTGACACTAGCTCCTCGGTCTTGTTGCTCTTTAGGTAGTCCGGGTCGTGAGCCGCCAGCCAGTTGAACACCTTCTTGACAAAGATGATGCGGCTGGATGCGGAGCTCTTGTGGAAGTCGGCACGTCGGTTTAGCGCGGCGTAGATCTTGGACGTGCTTTCTCCGTTGAAGTTCCAGCTCTCCAAGGACACGGACTTTGGATGCTCCCCAGGCTTCTTGGCACCAGCCGCCGAACCACTGCTTCCGGCGGCCATGTTGGTGGTCTTCTTGACTGGGGCAGATACATGGTTGTTGAAGATGTTGTCAGAGTTGATGTCAATCACACTCTCTTTGATTGGCGCCAGTTGCTTCAAGTGGGTGGCCGTGGAAATCGGCTGGTGTTGGCTTGGAGCATTGCTGTGGTTGGCCTTGTAGAGGTGATGCCTACTTGACTCTTGATTGCTGGCATCGGAGGCCGAGGCAGAGCTGGCGGCGGAGGCGGCCGCTCCAACAGCTCCAGCGGCACTGTCCGAATATTGGTAGGGATTGTAGAGTGGATATGTTTGTTGGTATTTGATTGTCTGCAGAGGTGGCTGCGAAGTAATCGGGTTTGGTTGGTATGATGATGTTTGGTAGGTATACTGTGGCTTTATAGCAGAAGTTGTTGTGGCCGTGTTTGATGGATTATAGTATGCTTGTTGTGATTGTTGTTGTTGGGATGATTGTTGTTGCTGTTGCTGGATAATATGTTGTTGCTGGATTGCTCCAGGAGGAAATTGTTGAGCAACCTGGTGATAGTAGGATGGGTTCTGGATCTTGTTCCTCTCACAGTAGTACACATAGTTGTCATGTGGCGGGTAGATTGAATTCATTATTATTATTATTATCTTCTCCTTGTTAGGCTAATATTAATAACTTGTCATTTGACTTATAAGTATGAGTCGTAGTATTTGTTATTGTTGGTTATTGGTGGATTGACTGAAACATCGATTTAAAGAATCAGTGAATGATTGATTGATTGAATGAATGAATGAAAGATTGAGTGATACTATATAAGTCTGTTGTCTGTTGAGTCCACCAATAATTAGCCAGAAGGATGATGATTAATATATATAAATATTAATATATTCTAATACTTCTCGTACTCCTTCACAGTTCTGTCTTTGTCTCTATATTTATCTTGATAGTAAGTTATAGACTATTTAATTCTATTAAATGTTTGTTCTTGTTAGAAGAGAGTATATAGTAAGTCCACAATAGTTAGAAGGCTGGGTTGGCAGGGGGTCGATGCAGCACTCAGTCAACCATTCAGCCATTCATTCTGCGAGACTACGCGTAGATCCGCAGACTTCACTCAGTCAGTCAGTCATTCATTCCAGCCAACCAACGGCATTGCAGGTTAGTGTCTTGACACAAGCACACCACAAATATATATAAATTCATTCAGATACACACAAAGACAAATATTCCTGTCAGTCCCAATGTGTCCAAATTCAACGATGAGCTCCTGCCCCTTTAGGCAAACTCGCACTCTTACACTTCTGAACGTGTTGTCAATATAAATTGGGGGAAATTCGTCGTTGGAGAAGCCTGGGGGGTAGTGTGAGTGAGGGATAGATGGTTAATTGAGATAATAGTGGTGCTGTAGTTGAATGGAATGAATGGGGGTTTGATATCATCCAAGATCTGAAATTATAGAGTGGTAGGGGTAATAGTGTTATCACCAGCCCCCTATTCATTGTGTAATTCAAGTACAACAATAATAATATTAATAAAGATTTATTATTTATTACCATATCCGTCCATGTGTTTGACCTACACCATCGCAGCCAGGGATCTTACCACCGCTATCCACTTTTGGTAAATATTTGGAGTGCAAAGGCCGTTACCACCACTGCCATCTCTTTCTCACTCCCATCATTCTATTCAATCTAAAGACTAGTCTTGATCCTCTGAGTGGAAGGAGGGATAGTTTATACAGATTCCTCTTATGAGATGTGTGTGTATCAGGCTATCTTTGTGGACTGTAGTCTAGGATTGGGTATCGATAGTGATTTCGAAAACTGAGATTGGTTGGTTGTTCCTCATCTGAACTACGTCTTGACTCCACAGTCAATCACTCACATTAGTATACTTTGGCCTTTACTTTGGACGATGGTCTACGAGGACTGGTACTAACAGTCAGTGTACCTCTCATATATAAATGAAAAGTTTGTTTAGGTATCAATGGACATACAGATGTTTCTTCTTGATTGAGTCCGATCGGACTCACTATTAGAGGTCCTCCATGTTGCGAAACTTCATCAAATGAACTAATTTTCTTCAGTCATCTATTCTCGTGTATTTTGATCAATGCGTGTGGTGTTGAGTTCACTATTCAGCTGCAAGGTCATCGTGGGCAACTACAGATAACCTAAACATCAATTTATCACTTTGGACTCAATCGATCACTTCACTCTGACCGACAGAATCCATCAAACAATCAAACCATCACAATCACCTCATATATATACCTCACTCATTCACTCACTTATTCATCTCCTCTCTCTCTACATCACTCGATCATCATTTTGGTCGTTCAACTCTAACTTCTAATTCTATTCTGTTCTATCGCGTCACAACAACATATATAGCTGCAACAATGGTAAGTTTGTTTGTCTGATCACAGTGCAACGCAACACAGCATGCTCATCTGTTCTAACCTCTTTTCAATCACTCAATCAATCATTCAATGAACAAACATTATAACATTACACAGAGCACAGCAAAGAGCAGTAAGATGCTCCAGTTTATCAATTACAGGATGCGAGTTACCATCCAAGACGGAAGAGTCTTGGTTGGTAGATTCTTGGCATTCGACAAACACATGAACATAGTTCTATGCGATGCTGAGGAGTTCAGAAGGATCAAGCAGAAAGGAAAGGAGGACAGAGAAGAGAAGCGCGCATTGGGTCTGGTGCTCATCAGAGGTGAGACTGTCATCTCGTTGTCAGCCGAGTCGCCCCCTCCCGAAGAGGCAAAGGCCAAGGCTCCACCTCAGGTGCCAGGCGGCCCTGGAGTTGGACGCGCAGTTGGTCGTGGCATGGCTCCATCGTCAGCAGCAGGCAACGCAGGTCTCACAGGACCAGTCAGAGGCGTTGGCACAGGTGCACCGGGCGCAATGATGCCCGGTCGTGGTGGCTTCATGGGACCCCCACCAGGCGGTATGCCTCCCGGTGGAATGGGTCGTGGTGGCTTCCCACCCGGCATGGGACCACCTCCACCCGGTATGCCTCCAGGAGGCATGCCACCAGGCATGGGACCTCCAGGCGGTCGTCCAGGCTTTATGCCACCTCCTCCAGGTATGATGCCTCCAGGAATGATGCCACCCGGTGGTTTCCCTCCAGGCATGATGCCCCCTGGAATGGCGCCCCCAGGTATGGCTCCAGGTGGTATGCCACCCGGCATGGGACCTCCAGGCGGTCGTCCCGGCTTTATGCCACCTCCTCCAGGTATGATGCCTCCACCCCCAGGTATGAGAGGATTCCCCCAACAAGAGTAATCAATCAATCAACGCGAGCGACCTGTAAACAAATAAACATAGAGATAAGCAAGTATGCAACCGAATAACGAATGAGTGATCGATCGAACGAGTTAAGAGATCGGTTTGTCAATGCGTGCGCGCGAGTTTATTGGGTTGATGGATGGAAGGCGATGGTAGGGTTTGTGATGGTTGGTAGTTTGGTGTATGAGTTGGGATGGATGATGGAGAGGTAGTTAGGTAGGTAGGAGTTGGTATTGATCAATCGTCAAGACTGGATAGAGGGCGGATGACACTCCTGCCCCGCTGATGTAATCTTGCCGAGTTTAAAAGATGGTCTTGAGGGAGCCTTCGAATTTCAGAATGGAGTTGATGAATGAATCGGTCTCTTTGGCGTGGAAGCGGTTGTCGATGTGGATCATGTCCTGGTCGATGGTGAAGTCAATGTCGATTTGGTTGTTCCACTTGTTGTCACCCTTGCCCAAGACGTTGATCAGCTTGTGTTTGTAACAGATGAGCTTGACTCGCAGCTCCTCGGGGTCGAGCTGCAGCAGTGTGGCCAGCTTCTGGATGGATATCGATGAGTAGAGGGTGATGTAGCTGCGAATGGTGGTGAGCAGCGACTGCTGCTTGACCTCCTCGATGAACAGCGACAGCTGGAGTCTGGGTGGGTCAAACACCGTCTGGTTCATGCCAGAGATGTATGGCGAGACGGGGCCGACGCATCTTGGTGACGAGAAGGTGAACAGTTCCTCGTACACAGAGATCTCTCCCTTTTGCATCCTTGCCAACTTCTCTCCAAACTTCTCCTTGAGCAAATTGTTGACATTCTCATCAATCTTGCTTGGATAGAGTGCTTGGCAGATGGCCAACAATGCGTACATTTTATCGATCTTCTTGACATTCTGTTTGGATTGTGACATTTGATTGATTGAGTGAGTGAGTGATTGAGTGATTGGTGAGCGTTAATCACATGATGTTGATACATACATGGTCAGCCTGGAAGTTCTGGATTCTAGACTTGGTGGCCATTGATATCAAGATGGTGTTGAGGGCCTTGTTGGCCTCATTGTATCTCCTTGACATGAGGTAGGCAAAGGCGAGGTAATAATAAAGAGTGATGTGGCATGCTGTGACAAATGTATACATAGCCTATGATTGATTGATTGATGGAGAACAATGTTAGTCCACATCCAAGCCTCAAGCCAATTGATCCACTAGTTATACATACTCTCTTTCCCATATCAATGAGCTCCAATGTCTTCAAGGCGAGAGTGTAATCACCGAGCAAACATTGAACACGAACCAAACTGATGATGCTGTAGTAACCCAACATCTTGTAGACTGGATGTGAACAGAAGTCATCAATGGCCGACTCGGTACCTGGGGCGGGTGCATTGAAGATCTGTGACTTTCTGATCAACAGGTAGAGGTACTGGATGACCGAGGTCGTGTCCCAGATCTCCGGGTTCTCGTTGAGGAACTCGACGTCCGACTTCTTTAACTTGGCCTTGGCAAACGTGTGATACTGGTAGACGAACTCGTCGACAATGTCCCACACCCATGAGTTGGGCAGGTCAATCTCCACCTCGGATGGTGTCTGAGCGTCCAGCAGGGTGTTGAAGATCATGGCGTAGTTCTGCCACGACTCGACGCAAGTGTGGATGTTTGGCTGAGGCACACGAGCATAGTAGTAACGATAATAGATCTCCTTGTACAACAGAATGAAGAACTTGTCAGTGACTATAGTGTGTCGCCAATGGGGAGAGTGTATGTTAGTATGATTGATTGATTGAGTGAGCGAGTGATTGGAATGGTTCCAGTGAATATACAAGACATACAGTTGTTCTCATCAATCTTGTCGCCGAGGACACTGAGGAAGACGTCGACGGTGGGGAGTGCGCAGTTGGGATAGTAAATCTCACAGGAGCGGAAGAAGTTGTCGTAGGACAACAGGATGTCTTGGTGGGATTGCGAGCGGAAGTTGGTGAGGAAGGTGTTCATGTAGTTGATCACGGGTGCGTACAGAGCGGTGGCGGGTGGCAAGAAGTTGGTGAACTGCTGGTTGCCCGACGTCTGCTGCTGCTGCTGTTGCTGCTGGTACAAGTGGAGCTGCTGCTGCTGCTGTGGAGTCAATTGAATTGGGAAGGACTCGACGTTTGCGGGTGGCTTGCGATGCTTGCCACCGTGCTGCTGCTGCTGGCCGTCCTGGCCCTGCTGACCGCCCTTCTGGCCGCCAGACTTGCCGTCGCGCTGCTGCTGGCCACCCTGCTGACCGCCCTGCTGTCTGTTCTTGTTGAACTGACCGCCGCCCTGCTGCTGGTTGCCTTGCTGACCCTGATATCTTGGGTTGTTATTTCTACGCTGACCTTGACCGCCATGCTGTTGCTGACCGCCTTGTTGGCCTCCCTGTTGTTGTTGTTGTTGTCCACCAGTTGTTGGCGTTGTGCCATTTGAAGACTCCATTCTATTATATTATAAGTAAGTAAGTATATAATATATATTATATTATATTATATGTATCACTTAAGGAGTATGAAGAGAGGAAGAATGTCTCAAGTCAGTCGCCTCGCACAAGTACACCCTTCTCCCACACACCTTTCCTTTCCTTTCATTCTCTCAGCCACCTTTACACACATCAAACTTCAACAACACTCGATTGAACTCACGAATGAAATGAATGTAAAAAAATTAAAAAATGTGTGGTGTATGTGATCAATTTGAAGTTCCTTTCTCCAACCCTTCCCACACCACCATCCCTCGCCCTCATTCAACTTCACTCTGGTGTATCCTGTATCCCTTTATCACTTATAACTTGTGTATCTCATTGATTAGACAATCAATCTTAATCAATCAATCGATAAACAATCACAATGGCACAGTATCTAGGTATTAATGAAACATGTCTTCAGAAGGCAAATGGTACGCGTCACTCAATCAATCAATCAATCAATCAACTTACATCCTTATTCAATCATGATGATGTATAGAACTCGTTCAATTGGGTCAACCAATGGCAGCAATCGACAGGATGAGATCATTGTTGTTGGAGAGAAACGTTTGGAGCCCATCGTTGGAGCAGGTTATGATCTTGTATCTTAGACTCTGTGTGAACATTCAACCAGGCACACCAGAGGCAAAGGATCAGGTCGCATACATCAAGGATGGTCTTCATCAGTATCGTGGATCTCTCACCAGTCAGAAGGAGATCAACGTCACTCCATACGACAGCATCGTCAAGGATCTCTTGGCTCAGGTCGAGGTCAAGATCGAGGAGACCAAGAAGGTCATCGAGCAGGAGTCCGTCGGTCTCGATGAGGAGGCTGCCGCTGCACTCAACGAGCTCAAGCTCACCCCATACCTCCGTCTGATGGCCGAGGTCTACCACATCCTCATCGACATCCTCAAGCACAACAAGCTCGAGTCGCTCTATCAGAGATACGCACTGCAGGCTATCAACTTCTGCGTCAAGTACGAGCGCAAGAAGGACTTCTACCGTCTGGGCGACATTCTTCGCAACCACGTCGAGAACCTCATGAAGGGACAGTCGCAGTACATCACCACCGACAGCATCTACATCCACATCGACGTGCGTTTCGCTCAGCTCAACGCCGCACTCCAGATGAGCCTGTGGCAGGAGGCCTTCCGCTCGATCGAGGACATCAACACTCTGTTTGGTCTGCTCAGCAAGCCCAAGCCCAACGTGCTGGCTGCCTACTACCAGAAGCTGGCCCAGATCTACTGGATCGCTGGCTCGCATCTGCTGCACGCCTACGCACTCTTCAAGCATCTCTACTACAACAAGAGCTTCAACACCAACTTCTCCAACGAGGACGCCATGATGCACTCGTCGGTCTTGTTGGTGGCTGCCCTGTCGGCACCAATCCAGGAGCCATCGACCTCGGCCCAGCTCCTCCAGTTCGACCCAATGTCGCAGCGCAACATCAACCTGGCATCGTTGCTCGGTCTGTCTGCCTACCCCAAGCGCGACAACCTCCTCCAAGAGGTGAAGCGTGTCGCCAGCTCTGTGTACCCAGAGCTCGCTGATCTCATGGCTCTGTTTGAGCGTCGCACCTCGCCCCTCACTTTCTCCAAGCAATTGACATCAGTCGTCCAGTTCATCGAGCAGAACCCACAGCTCAAGCAGTACAGCGACGCATTCCAGCGCATCATCTTCACCAAGATCGCCATCCAGGTCGGCAAGGTCTACGACGTGATCAAGATCTCTGAGTTTGTCAAGCTCGTGCCATTCTTTGACCGCAACGAGATCGAGCTGTTGTTGCTCAACGCCATCAAGAGCAAGCTGATTGGCGCCAGGATCGACCACCGCAACGGTGCCATCCACTTTGGCCACTACGACTTTGACTCAGCCAACATTGGCGACCAGCTCTCAGGCCTCGCTCTGGGCATGCGCAAGGCACTCAGAATGATCGACGAGGAGCGCAAGTCAGACGCCTCCACCAAGGCCAAGCGCGAGATCTACGTCAAGGTTATCAACAACCTCGGCGACGAGCACCGCCGTATCCTCGCCCGTAAGGAGATCATCGAGAAGAAGAAGATCTACATGGAGCAGCAGGAGCGTCTGCGTCGCCAGCAGGAGGAGGAGCAGCTCGCCGCTGCTTCTGCCGCCAAGGTCGAGAGAGAGCAGGCCCTGATCAAGGAGAACATGGGTCGCATTGAGAAGGAGAACAAGGAGTCCAACCACTCCAAGATGGTCAACCAGACCATCAACGCCTTGGACAAGGCCAAGGTCGAGATGGCCGCCAAGGTTGCCAAGCTCACCAAGCAGATCTCCTACCTCGAGAGAGCCTACCGTCACGAGGAGGTGCCCATCATCAAGAGCCAGCTCGACACCAAGCACACAGAGGACCGTCAGCACTTTGCCAAGCAACAACAGGAGTTCCTCAGGAGCCACAGAGAGCAACACGATCGCTCTGTCAAGGAGAAGCAGCGTATGAGCAGAATGCTCGACGACATTGTCTCGTACACCGCCACCATCCTCGACAAGAGAAGACAGCAGCTGCCCGCCCAGCAGGCCGAGCAAGAGAAGAGGTTCCAGAAGTTCCTCGAGGAGCAGGCCAAGGAGCAGGAGGAGAAGCGCGAGCGCAAGAAGGAGCAGAAGCGCATTGCCGAGGAGAAGAGAGCCAAGGAGGAGGAGGAGCGCAAGCGTCTGGCACTCGAGCAACAAGAGAAGGAGCGCAAGGAGCAGGAGGCCCGCGCCAACGAGTCCTGGTCCGCCAAGAGAGAGAGAGAGAGAAGAGAGAAGGAGGAGAGAGAGTCCCTGACCCGTGGAACCGAATCAGACAGCTGGAGAAACGACTCTGCCCCTGCCAAGAAGGACGAGGGTGGTTGGAGAGAGTCCCCAAGCAGAGACGCTGGCGGCTGGGGTGATGCCCCAAGAAGAGGAGGCGACAGAGATAGAGACTTTGGCGACCAGCCCCCAAGAAGAGAATTTAACGATGCACCAAGAAGAGGTGGAGATGACGGAGGCTGGGGCGACAAGCCAAGAGGAGGCTTCGGCGATGCACCACGCAGAGGAGGCGACGATGGAGGCTGGGGCGACAAGCCAAGAGGAGGTTTTGGCGATGCACCACGCAGAGACTTTGGCGACGCACCAAGAAGAGACAGAGACTTTGGCGGTGATGCACCAAGACGTGGAGGTGATGATGGAGGCTGGGGCGACAAGCCAAGAGGAGGCTTTGGTGATGCACCACGCAGAGACTTTGGCGGTGATGCACCAAGAAGAGACTTTGGCGATGCTCCAAGAAGAGACTTTGGTGACGCTCCAAGAAGAGACTTTGGCGACGCCCCAAGACGTGGAGGTGATGATGGTGGCTGGGGAGACAAGCCAAGAGGAGGTGGCTTTGGTGATGCACCAAGAAGAGACTTTGGCGACGCCCCAAGAAGAGACTTTGGAGGTGAGCCCAGAAGAGGCGGAGACTTTGGCGGCGATGCTCCAAGAAGAGATTTTGGTGGTGAGCCAAGACGTGGCGGAGACTTTGGCGGTGATGCCCCAAGAAGAGACTTTGGCGGTGAGCCCAGAAGAGGCGGAGACTTTGGTGGTGACAGACCAAGAAGAGACTTTGGCGACGCCCCAAGACGTGGAGGTGAGGAAGGTGGCAACTGGAGAAACAACGACGCACCAAGAGGAGGAGATGCTCAAAGAAGTTCACCAAATGAACCACCCAAGAAGGAGAAGAACGCTCCAGATGCTGATGGATGGACCACTGTTGGCAACAAGAGAAAGTGATCTATTCCTAGCATCACTCGTATCAATAAAAACACAACCAAGGTTGTGAGTTATAGTTAACCTATCTACCTCTCTGACATTGAGTCACCCTGAATGACACTCCAGATCCAGGGTGGATCAGAGAATGTTGAGTTGATTCCGGTCCCACACAACTCACTCTCACAGACGACTTGTAGTTTGGGGCCAAGTTTGATTGACCGAAGCTTAGCTATTTAACAATCAAAGAGCTCAGGCCCTGCCTTGAGTGGGAAACCGAAGGCCAGAGTGTACCCAAGGGTATTAATAACAATCCTTTATATCTTAATATTTATTCATAAAAGAGAGAAAACAATAACATCTAATATGGATATAATAAGGTCAGAGAATTGTATCAAGTATCTTAGGACTGTAAGTACATCCGATCAATCAACAATGAGCCTACCAATACCTAATACTTTTAAAAAATAGATCCAACTTTATAGACTAGAGAACAACCTGTCTACTGAACAACATAATGAATTGATGACCAGTATCCAGTCAAATCCATACTTCCGTGATGTACTATCCAGTTGTATTAATAACATAGATGCTATGGTAATGATACTTAGTACCTATCCAAACTCTCAAGTTCATCTGGTTGAATACCTTTGGAATCAAATCAATATGATGAGGCTTAAATACCCAGATATGGAGGTAAGTAAGAACTTTGTTACACATAACAATTAATCAAACAAGTATACATACTTACTTAGATACAATGTAGAAGAAGTTCCAACCTAATGTGATAGAGACCAAGGATGAGTTGTATGAGAGGAAGTTGATGAAGCTAAAGGAGACGCCAAAGAATGTTTCAACCACATCCAGGACTAAGAGGGCTATGCCTTTAAACCCGGCCCAACCACAGGACAAATTGATAAACCACCAACAGGAGATGATTGAGTACCAGCAAGAATCATCATTGCCTTCTCCCATGACAACTCCTTCCGAACCTTGTTCTCCAAGAAATGAAGCGGATGAGGAGGAGGTGAAGACATTGGTAGTCTCCAATGATGTCAATACCATGGACACCTGTCAATATCCAGACTTGATGATGTCTACTGATGAGGTGCTCCAAACTTATGGCTATCCAGTTTTCTATGCAGTGGATGGAATGCCCAACTATCCCTTGGTCTACCTTGATATCCAGACCCATGAGACCATAGTTGTCTACCCACCTCCACCTTCCAATTCGAGCTGGTACTAGAAGAACAGATGCATGTGGATTGGGTCATAATAAATAGCGGGTTGATTGAAGGCCGCGCTGCTGTACAGGTTTATTTAGAACCATTTGCCTTCGTTGATCAGGATGATACGGGATGTGGAGTAGGCCATGCCTAGGAAGAATGTGAAGCAGATCATAAAGTGGAAGCCACGTGGATGTCGCTCTCTGTACAAGATGTCCAATTTGTGCACTCTAGACTCGATGTAGAATGACAACAAGTCTGTGACCCATTCCAATGCGAACTGGATGGCCATACCAGCCAAGATACGCGAGTAATTCAAGTTGTCAGGGTCAAACACATGGAAGTAAGCCAAGTATACTGCTGTCGCCGTGATGATGGCTATATTGATTGATTGATTGGAGTTGATGTTAGTGATTTATTGGGCGATGGAATGATCCCAGAGTGACTGGTGAGTGATTGTTTACATACATGAGTTCTCGTACATCTGCTCATGACGCAGGAAGTCGCGGTAAATCCTTTCAAAGTTGTTGGTGTGGCGTAGTTCAACATTGAAGCAATAGCCGCAGATGGCATTGATGATCTTTTTGTCACGTGGACGCAAGGTAGTTCTCCAAATGAGTTCCAGGAGTGAGACAATGGCCATTGTACCAGTCATGTAACCAAGGTCCATGTTGCTGTTGAAGAATCGTCCGTAGTAAGTCGAGAACCACATGAATATCAGCACGGGGAAGACGTTGGTGCCGCGGTGGTAGGGACGGATACGTGAGGAGCATGCACGTGAGATGAACAGGGCGATGGCGCAGATGGCTGGGTGCACAACGACTCTGATCACGGCCTTCTTGATCTGGTCATCAGTAGTGATGTAGAACTGAACCAGGAAGAAGTCGTAAAAGACGAGGGCGACGGCGGCCAGCACAAACTGACCCATGAACAGATGACGGAAGTTGCGCGACTTGAGCTTCTTGCCAACGTAGGTGGCGCTGGCCAGCAGGGCAATGACAAAGAAGCCGTACGATGGCAACAGTGACAACTTATGATTGAGAACAGGTCTGAAGATGTTGTAGGTGGCCCACGCCGACGCGCCCATCGACGACGCTATTCCAATTGGCAAGCAGACCAATGTCATGCGGAATCCATACGACAGGGATAACAATATGTAGGGATACATGCATAGACAGGTCTGGCGGTATGGGTAGAGTGAGTGAGTGAGTGTGTCGCGATGATGGATGGAAATGGCGACCGAGAGTACTTACATTTAATACAATGCGACTGATGGAGTAGGTGATCTTGCCCCATAGTGGCCAGGTGTCCTCGCTGACGTCGACGAAACGACAACCGAGGAAGATTTCAAACATTCCGTAACCGACGGATACGGTCGAGACTAATAATACAAGGATGAGCAGACGGCCAAAGTAGTAGAGCACCTCGCTGAAGAATGCTCTGTTGCTAAAGGGTGGTGCTGGGGGATATTTCTTGATCTCGGCCTCGTCAATCACTTCCTCCTCCTCTTCGCCGTTGAACTCGTCGGCGCCGTCCTGCGTGGCCGCCTCCTCGTCGTCATATTCGCCATCCTGTGTAAAGTCCTTCATCTCGATCTCCTTTGGCACTTGAGGCTCGACCGTTGGCAACATGATGATGGTTCCGGTGTAGTCTCGGAAGTCAGATGCCGCCGCCGATGACAGTGGCAGCTCTCCATCCTCGGCGGATGGCAGGGGTGTTGGAACAAACACCACCGTGTTGTTGCCATAGCCAACGTTGCTGTCAATGTTGGGAACGCTTACAATACTCAGCTCTGGTGTTGGGACTTGTGGTACCGCGACAGCAGGTACTTCGCCAGCTGTTTCCGTCGACGCTAGAGTTTGAGGTTGAGTTTGAGGCTGAGTGTGAGGTTGAGTTTGGGGCTGTTGTAGTGGCTGAGGTTCAGGTTGAGTTGTGCGTGGTTGTTGAGATGCTGGAGCTTGAGCTTTGGGTGGGGCCTGGTCTGGCTCAGAGAATGTGACGCGTGGCTTCATACGCGGACTGGTCTTGCCAGTGCGAGGACTTTGTTTTGCTCCTCCTCGTGGACTTCCCTGCTGATGCTTGTCCTGATGACCGGAGGGGACTGTGAGATTGAGTGATGGCACCAGTGGTGATGTTGAGCTGTCCAATGGTGTCGCGCCCGCCACAGAGTCGCCACGTGTCTTATGTAAAATTGAAGTCCTTCTACCCTTTGGACTACTCTTTTGCTCCTTATTCTTTCCATTATTGTTATTATTATTATTATTATTATTATTATTATCCGATGGTGTTACAGTGATCGAAGTTGATACGCTGGTATTTGTGGATGTGGTTGATGATGTGGATGTGGTTGGATGGAATTGGAAGTTTGGAACAGTTCCAGATGGATGTGGTTCTGCAATTGTACGTGATCTATTCTGTCTAGTTTGTTTCTTACTTGGTTTATTATTATTATTATTATTATCTGTTTGATTATTATTGTTATTATTGAGATAGTCTAATTGTACAGGTGTTGGTGGTGTAACTTCGGTCATTGACCTTGTTGATCGAGGCTGTGAATGTGGTTCGCTGCTGTTTGACTCGGACAAGTCACCATCTTCATTGACTTGTCCATCTTGTTCATTCTGCGAGTCTGACCTGAGCCTCGATGTCAGGAGATCAAGAATAGAAAACAATGATGTCATTCTATTTTATAAAGTATATATAAGTATATAATATAATATATAATTATTATATAATTGTATCTGTTGCAACAAGGTATGCTGTTTTTGTTGTTGGTAGGTGTCAACAACGAGAAAATAAGTAAGATGTATGAATGAATGAATGATGAGTGAGGAGGCGGGATGGGATGGATCAAAGAGTTGCAAGTATGTTCTCAGATCATAACTCAGCTCACAAGTATGTGATAACATGAACTGTTGCACAACCATTGCGTTGGATTCACACCACCTCCACCTCAAACATCATCAACATCCACAACAGCAACAACAGCAACAACAATAACATTCCATTAATTATCAAAGTGATGAGCAATGGATCAATCGATCATCGACATATGAAAAAAAATCAGAAGGCCAATGGGCTCGCAAGTCCAAGGAAAGAAGCCGGGCCTTCACACTGGTTTTGGGCCTATTTTTTTAAAGTGATCCAAGCGTCAAACTTCAAGCCAAGAAGATATTTAAAGCCGCACGCGGGCTTCTCTGCCTTCATTCACACACGCCTCCCAGATTTTGATGTTGTTCAAATCACACCCAACTCTGTATATCTCACATACTTGCATGAGATGTATCGTAATAATTAACTATGGCCAGATGGACTAAACGGTGTGGAATGGGTATGGTAGTTTGTGGTGTGGACTGTTTAGAAAAGCCCGCCTCGTCTTCCTGGGTAGGGCAACCATTCTTATTCATCCCATGATCTCAACAGCCACACTCCACATGATCATACTGATTAATTATTTAAATGACACGACTCGCACATCCAGCCATCCACACACATCTGATCTTCGATTGGTTAATGGGTATTTCCAGCATCTCTGATGTAGTGTAGAATAGTCCGCCCATAACACATTGTTTACACTAAAAGTCAAAGGATGATTGGCTGGACTTGTTGAAGCCGGTCCTTCTTGAACACGCCCATTCCATGTCTTGGGGCCATCAAACATACAAGTTCGAAMCCCCCTCAACTGTTTGGACCTATTCAACCACTCGATGCAAACAGTCGTCTGATTGGATGAATGGATGGATGTTCAACACCCCATCGCTAAATCGTTTAAACGATCATTGCTGTAGTGCTGCTAACATTGGAAGTTAAGTCATGTGTTCATCACAATCCATCGGACTGAACAGGACTGGACGAGACTGGAATGGACGGGTTGTTTGGATTTGGGAGTTATTATTATTATTACAAGTTGTTTTGGGTTAAGCTACACACTGGTAGGTGTTGTGCTGTTGCCATTGGTATTGGTATTGCTGGCACCAACTGTGCTGGCGCCATTGTTCCTCATGAAGGACAACTCGGCAGAGAGGTCGCCATACTCCTCCTCGAGAAGACGTTGTTGTCGGTTGAACTTGCTCTCGATTGATTGTAGTTTCTCTTTGTGGTCGTCCAACAGCTCCTGCTTGAGTTCGCTCTGCTCGATGGCCATCTCCTTCTCCAGACGACGCAGGTCCTTCTTCAGGCGTCGGTCGGCCTCGGCCTTCTCCATCTCCAGCGCGTCGGCTCTCTCCTTGAGTTGGCGCTCGTGCTCCGCCAGCTCGTCGGCCAGTATCTTTGCCTGCTTTTCGTACATGATCGCTTCGCTCTCCTCGGCGATCTGGCGTTGCTGCAACAACTCAATCTCCTTCCTCATCTCCTCGACCGATTGCTTCTTGTCGGCGTGCTCATTCTTCTCCTGCTCGCCGGCCGACATGGCCTTCTTGACGTCCTCCTCCAGTTTCTTCCTCTTGATCTCTGTGGCCTCCTTCTCGAGCACGATCTCTTCCAGCTTGGCCGTCGTGTCCTTGAGCTGTCGCTCCTCTTCGGCCTTCTTTTCGTCAAGTTGGGCAAGCTCCTCGGAGCGCTCGCGCAACTTCTGTGCGGCCAGGTAGGCCTTGGTGTTGAGCTGCATGTTCTGTTCCTCCAGCAGCTTCTTCTTCTCGCGCATCTCCACCTGGTACTCTGAGACCTTTTGCAGGATCTTGATGTCCATGTTGGTCTCAGCTTCAAGTCGTGTGGCGTTGACTTCAATGATCTTCTTGTCAATGTCTGACGACTTGGACTTGCGCTGCTGTCTTGCCTCCTCGAGCTCCTCGGTTTGCTTCTTGGCCTTGCTCAGCTTCTTGGCCAGCGCCTCCTGGTCCTTCTCCAGCGCGGTCTTCTTCTCCTCGAGCTGGGACCTCTTTGTCTGCTCGCCCGAGATGGCGCTCTGCAGACCCTTGGCATCCTGCTCCAGCTTGGACTTGAACTTCTCCCTGCTGGCGCGACCCTTGTTCTCGAGATCCAAGAACTGGCGCGCCCTGTTGAGTTCGTCCTCCAGACTTCTGTTGGCCTTCATCGCCTGCTTTCGCTCCTTCTTTTCGGACATCCACTGATCGCTGAGTTCGCCATCCTTTGCCACGAGCTGGATCTTCTCGTTTTCCAACGAGGCGCGTGTGTCGCGCTCCTTGACAATCGACTCGGTGGCCTCCTGTTTCTTCTTGGCCATCTGCTGCTTGGACTCCTCGATCTTTTTGAGCACGTTCTCGTGCTTCTTGGCCAGGCGGTCACGGGTGCTCGAGAACTTCTCGTCATGGTAGATCAGCAGCTTCTCCATGCGGTCGCGCTCGTCTTCAATCTCGTTGGTGGTCTCCTCAATCTTCCTCTCCAGGTCCTTGTTCAGGAACTTGGCATCGCGCACACGCACCAGCTCCACGTCAAGGATCTGATTCTTGTCCTCGTACTCATTCTGAGCGATACGCTTCTCCTTCTCGGCCTGGATCTTGGCCATGTGCTCAGCCTCGCGCTCGGCCCGCAGCTTGTTCTTCTCGGCCTCGATCTCCTTCTTGGACTTGTCGCGCAGATTGTAGGTTTGGGTCTCCTCGTCCAGCGTCATGATGGCCTTCTTCAGGGAGAAGGTGAGCTTCTCCTTGGTCTTTTGTATCTCTGCCTTCTCCTTGAGCTCCAGGTCAATCGAGCGGCCAATGTCGCTCACGGTGAACTTGAGCTTCTTCTCGCTGGCGATCAGGTCGCCCTTGGTCAGCAGCTCGTTCCTCAGCTCACGCTCCATCTCCTCGGTCTTGGCGTGCGAGTTGTTGAGCTCCTCTCGGAGCTTCTTGACCTCCTCCTTGTGCTTGGCCTTGGCCAGCTCCTTCTCCTCCTCGATCTTCTTCATTGAGTCCTGTAGCGCCAGCTTGGCCTTCTCCTCATCGAGCAGTCTTTGCTTCAGCTGTGCAGTCTCCTCCTCAATCTCGCGTCTCTTTCGCAACAGGTCATCCTTGGCCTTCTTCTGTGCTTCCAACTTTTGTTTCAACTCCTCTTGTTCCTTTGTATTGGCCTTCAATGCCTCGATCTTCTTTTGCAACTCGCTGATGTGATTATCAAACTGTTCCTTCTCTCGTTCAATCTTATTCTTGATATCCTGTTCTCTCTTTTCAATCTCCTCTCTGAATCTCCTCTGTTTGTGTGTCGGTAACATGTTAGTGAATGATCAATGTGTGATTGGAATGATTCCAGTCATTATTTGATTGATTGAGTGATTGAATGAGTTGTGGGATTGTTCCAATGATTGATTGATTGATCAAGTGATTGGAATTGTTCCAATGATTGAATCATTGGAATGAGTGAATGATTGATCATGCACCACCAGTGCACTGGACCGACTGACTTACCGATGATGATTCGTTCTCAATGAGCTCCTGCTCAATGTTGAGCATGATCTTCTCGAGGTTGTTTAGGATCTCCTTGGATTGTGCACTCTCATTCCTGCGCTTCTCCACGACCTTCTGGCTCTCGTTCCACATCTTCATCTTGCTGTTCAATGCCTCGATCTCTTTGTCCATCGTCTGTAGACTCCACCCCGCGGCAGAGCTGTCCTCTGATGTCGTGTCGACATTGTTGATGTTCTCCAAAAGTGACTTGAGCTGTGCGTCCAGCTGATCATCGCCCAGCTTCTTCTTTTGAAAGTGGAAGATGCAGGAGATGTATGTCTCGACGGTGATCTTCTCGGGCACGACGTCGCCAACAAAGTCCTCGGGCTCGAGCAGACGTCCAACGATGCCCTTGTCCTCGATGAAGTTGAACACAGACTTGAGACGCTCGTATTGTTCTTTGGCCAACATCTGATCGAGATTGAATTCATCTGGGAACACTGCATGTGTGATTGCCACGAATGCTGAGCCATCCTTCCAACTAACTGAGAAGTCATCTATCTGTACCACCTTATTGCCATACTGCTTAACAGTGTCCTGGCACCATTTTAATAAGTTCTCTTTACTCTTGGCAACCATATTCTTCCAATTCTTATTATTCTGTTTGATTGATTATATATTTGTTTGATTGAAATGTACAATATAGTGATTGATCAAAGATGTGTTGTTCCTCTAATGTAATACCCTGTTGGCTAAACAAGATAATATAAAGTAAGAAGTACTATGTCAATAACAAATCAATCAATCAATGTCCAATCATTCAATCATTATTATTCCTCGTTCTGCAGGGAGTGATGTGTGTCTGTCGAGTTCCAAGCCCGCTCCACCCATGCTCCACCTCATCCTCATCATCCATCATCATCATCATCCCTAGGGTAGTGATCAGGTGATTCATTCATACATACATACTGTGTTTGTTGTACCTCTCTCAAGTGTTACAATAACAAAGTATTGATGAGACTGATGATGATGAATTATATATGTTATATGTTATAATATGTTATTATATGTTGTTGGTCTATGTACATGTACATGATAATAATAATGTTTGATTGATGTTAATGATGAAGCAATAAACAACAAGAAGGTGTTGGAGGTGCATCGCTTCCATTACCCCCCAAAAACACCCCCTTCATCTCGAGATCTCCAATTCTGTTCCCTGTATGTATCTCAGTCGACACATCTGTGTGTGCGTGTGTGTCTGTGTATGTCATATATCTGATTGATTGATTGATTTAATGATCATAGTTGTGGACAATACTTGTGTAGTAAGTAAGTAAGTAAGTAGTAGTAGTAGTAGGGGGGCTATTTATTTATATATAAATGATAGAGTTGGTCCACACATTACAATATTTGAATGAATGAATGAATGAATGAAGTGATAAGATGAATAGAGTTTGTTGGGTTGGGTTGGTAGGATGGTTGATTGGTTTGAATGATTGATGGCTTATAACTTGGAGGCCAGGTATGCTTTACAGAATTGGATAAGGTCCGATGGAGTCATTGGAGGTGGATTGATTATTTTGTAGAGGTATGACAGGTAGAGGATCAGTGTTGTCAATCTAAGGAATCCGAACCTCTTCTTGTTGCCAAAGCTGTGAATGTATTTGGTGACAGAGACCGCTGTGTGTGTACATTGAGTTGAGTTGATTGAGTTGATTGATTGAGGCGCATGTTAGTAACCCACACATAAACCATGTGACCCTTGGGTCTAGAATTGCGCAATGCATAACCTAATTAAGTAAATACATACCTGTTGTCAAWTGTTTTATCCTTYCTTGTTCATGAAGGAGAGAACGCTAATGATTGTAATGATTAGTAGTGAACCAATCTCACGGATGTCTCCACGGTAGATGGCATAGACCAGGTCGAAGAAGACAGAGGTGATCATGCGGAAGCGATGGAGCTCACGCAGTATGACGGGGATGGGCGTGTGCGTGAGGATCATGATGAGCACGTTCATCATGGACTTGATCTGATCGAGGTTGATGTTGGCGGCCATCGCAATGATTGAGCCCCAGTTCAGGGGGAAGCCCTCCTTGGTCTCGCGACTGCGACGCGCGGGTGCGGCACCACCCATGGCGCCAGCCTGTGGCGAGCTCGATTGATACGAGGCGGCCTTGTTGCCAGAGACGGCGTTGGTGGGTGCGCCCTGCTTGGTCTTGTTGGCGGCGCGCAATGGTGTGAAGCGAGCGGCAGCGCCAACTGGACGCAAGTAAGAGTCGAGCGCGGCAATCTGCATCTCGTTGCCGTCGAGCTGGGCGGCAGCGTCGCCACAGATCTTTGTAGACATATCGCGCAGCATGGTGAACTGCTGCTGATCGATGTATGGCTGGAAGAGGTCGATGGCGTCCTTTGCAGTGCCATTATCAATTCTCTCGATGCAGTCCTTGAACACGTCGACCAATGTCTTGATGAATGTATCAACTATCTTTTGTGGATCAATCTGTGACTTGTCATCTGATGTCTTATTATTGTCTTGTTGTTCATTCTGTAGTTGTTGTTGTTGTTGAATGTAAACATCGATACCTATATCATCAACATCCACCAGACTACTACTTAAATATTTAATCTCGTTATCCATCTCTATCTATATATCTATATATCTATCTATCTTTATGTATATTTAAATGAATGTTGCTAAATAAAACGAGACACTCAATCAATCTTCCACCCAACTGCCATTTTTCACCATTTTCACAAAAAAATGAAACTCCTTGAATTCAGGACTTCAAGCCAAGACCAGAATGGAAATAAGAAAATATTCTATTTTATTATTAATATTAATATTATTATTTTATTTTTTATATTTACAGATTCAAGGAAAGCAAGTTCACTTCTTATTAAATTAAGTTTGAAAGAAAGGTGCCCCCTAATGAGTACTTGGTCAACCATCAATATTCATCTTAATTGCTATTCACATGCATCTGGAGTTACCGCCACTTTTTTAGTTCCCTCTAATTAATAATAATAATAATTAATTATTGTGTAATCAATTAATGATTAATCAATCACATTATACTTGATCATCGTCCAACTGTATACCATTCACCTCTCATCCCATCTTATCTCTATCACTATCTATCTCTATAATTGATTGCTTAATTGATTGATTGATTCATTAATATATTATTATTGATTGAGTAATACTTGAACAAATACATAGACATGTCTGTTGATATTAAATCATCCGTCTCACTTTCTATTAAGACTGATTTGAATGTTAGTGTGAGTATACTAATAATAATAATAATAATAACTTTGATTGAGATATATGATCACCTAACTAACATATACTATATCAATTAATAATAAAGTTTAATAAAAGGAGAAGTCCTTTAATACCAAAGAAAGACTTGTTCTGTCACAAATGTCATGTGAAGGATACACCAGAGTGGAGAAGAGGTCCAGATGGTCCTGCTACGTAAGTACTCAATCAACCATAGTAGAGCATTATTAGAACTAACCTAACTCTATACTTAGATTGTGTAATGCCTGTGGTCTAAACTATGCCAAGACTATGAAGACAAGTGGAGTTACATCACCATATGGAGAATCATCTGTCCCTTCCAAACGATCAAGAAGGACAAAGGAGTGTGATGGACAAGGAGGGAAGCCCACAAGAAGACAATCGAGGACCTCAATTACCCCTTTGGCGACATCCTCGACATCCACCACTTCCACAACCTCCACAACTTCTACATCCGAATCGCCACTATCAAGTCCACAAACACAGAGTATTGAACCTCTACTACCTTACTACAACCACTTACAAACCAATTACTACAACATCAACAACAACATCAACAACAATGTAAATAACTACAATTACATCAACAACAACAATAATAATTATGTAGTACCATCATTCATGGCAGAGGATGAGAGTTGCTTCCCTCAAGTATACTTTGATCCTCAGGCACTGACTTTCAACTCTTCATTGTATATGATGAGTGAATGTCCTCCAAGCAATTTCATCACTCCATTGTTCAATCCCATGGCCACCAACGCACTGTCCCTGGTCACCTACGACTCCCTCTCCAACTCTGCTGACCAAGAGGCACCCAACCTTATCAGTAGTAGTGATAGCAGTCAGAGTAGTGGCTGTGATAGCAGTGATCCATCCTCACCATATGATGAATAAAGACAATCAATTCATTTACATGTTGTCGCCTGTACTTCCATCATCATCATCTTCTTCGTTGTCGTCGCTATAGTACTCATCGTCATCATGATGTTCATACATGTCTCCATCGTGTTCATCGTCCGAGAAGTCGCTGGGAGACTTGGGCACTTCAATGTCCATTGCATTCATGATCTCTGTGACCTTTTCCAGTGTTGACGTCAAGATAAGCTTCTGATCGATACGATACTGCAGCACGATCTTCATCTGCTCGGTCGATTGGTGCTCGTGCTCCTCCTCGTCGTCACTGTCCTCATGGTCGTCGCCATCATGTACACCAGCGCGTGCGATCAGCATTGGTTGCGGGTTGTCCGAGGACATCTGCTCGCATAGCTGCTTGTCCTCCTCCCACGTCGAGGTGAACTGTTTGAGGAGCATCAGTGCAGTCGAGTAGAGCGTGTGCAGCACGGCCTCTTCGTTGCGGCGCGAGATTGGATTCCAGATGTCCACGTGTGGGTTCAGCTCCTCTGGTGTCATGAGGGCCACGCGCAACGCCGCCAGTACCTTCTTTGGTATGCCATCGCGACGGAGATAATGTGTGTCGATGCTCAACAAGTTGTCCGCGAGCACCTGCTTCTTGGCCTGCGTGGTGTGTCCACCGTCCTCGTCGTCAGGCAAGTCAAAGCCAATGTGGAAGCTCTCATACGAGTTGTTTGGTATGACGAAGCCATAGTACAGCGACAGCTCCCAGTTCTGTAGCGCCCCATAATGAAGGTAGATCTGCGCGCTTGGTCCAATGCTGCAGCATGATATCATCTTGAAGGCGTCAGCCTCTTGATCAAAGTGGCGCTGGGAGATCTGAGCCGTGACGTGATGGTTGACCATGTCGGCCATGGGCACCAGGCAATTCATAATCTTGCCATCGATCTTTAGCTGGATGGCGCGGCTATCAAACAGTGAGCGAGCCCACAAGAAGTTCTCCCATGAGAACAATGACTCGGGGAATATCGTTGGATACTGCTCCGACAGCTCTGGGAACAGCATGTCCCTGATTGATTGCAAGTGTTCCTTGACATGTATAGTCTCGGCAAACAAGTTGGTGCCTTCCAGCTCGAGAAGTTCGGTTGGTCTATTCGTGATGTTGGACATTAGTATGATTGAATGATTGATTATGATTGGAATGATCCCAGGACACTTACGTAAAGTGGATTGATGTTGGGAAGTAGGATGGGAGTGTGTCAAAGAATGGTCGCCAGAAGGAGTTGGGGTTCTCCTTCTCATAGATGACAAAGAGGAAGAGGATGGTGTCGTCGTTGAGTCCGGAGAAGTCTTCAAATATCTTGCCAAGGACTTCGTGTTGACGCGCCACTTGTACATTGATGAGGAAGCGACGCGGCACACTGATCACGCACTCATTCTCCTCGACCTTCTTGGCTGTGACGAGGCCACGCCCTGTGCCATCGGAGAAGTTGGCAATCTGCAACTTGGGGAAGAGCACGCCGCCCTCGACCAGCCACCGCTCAAACTTCTTGTAGATGCTGTCCAACGGGCGAACAAACTGCACGGTCTTGTTGGCGAGTCGGCAGTGATTGTTCTTGTGCTGGATGATCTGCTGCAGCGAGCGCTCCAGGATGGACTGATGGTTCTTGTAGTATCGCTCGAGCTCCGTAGGCAGCTGCATGCTGCCCTCGCCATTCACAGAGAGGAATACGTTCTGAAGGAACGAAGAGATGCCGTCGAGGATGCGATGGATCGTCTGGCTGGTGGACACGAGCACCTCCAGCTCGTTGCGCTGGCTGATCATTGTGGCGCATTGTCCACTCTCGTAAAAGTACGCTTCAGTCTCGCGCAGCTTGGCCACACGAGTGATCTCCAACAGATTGATGCCCAATGGTTTGTCACGTGTCAACATCTCGATGTAGTTGCCGTCGCGTATCGATGCGGCACCGACACCCAGCTCCTTTAGTATGCTGATCTTGGCTGCCTGTAACAGACGCTCACGCTCCATCTCGCTATCGTCCTGGACCAGCTGCTCTAGCTGCTCCAACGTCTTGTAGACCTGCACATCGATCGATACGTAGTCATAGTCGTCCAGAGTGTAGCCATAGAACAGCATCAGGTCCTCGTTGGCGATCAGGTCGAAGCTGGCCATCTCGGCCTCATCATACTCCTCCACATTGCTTTGTCGCAGAGTCGACTGTTGTTGTTGTTGCTGATATTGTTCTCGTCGTCTGTTGAACTCATCCATCGTGATCACCTCCACATTGTCCAAATGAATGGCCGAGTCCTTGTACAGGCGCTTCTTCAACACGGCGCACAGCTCGGGGACGGTCGAGGGAGTCGCGGGCGTCGAACCCGGGGTCATGCCGCCCATCGCCATCATTGAGCAGGCATGTGCGAACAGATTGTTGAGTGCCGGTGACTGACTGTCATAACGCACGTGATGTCGACGACTCTTTGCCTGCATCAGAGTTTGCGCCTGTTGTGGCTGGCGCTGTACATGAACGATTGAGTGAAGCATGTGATGTGGGATGGGGAGGAAGCCATTGAACGCCGGCGCCTGGTCCACTAAGTAGGGAACGATTGCGCCAACCTTGACCAGGTTGTAGCTCCTGTACAGCACGGTCTTGAGACGGTAGACCAGCTGGTTGACGTGCTCGAGCAGCGGCGACTCGTTGGACAGCGTGCGCCTGTACTTGCTGCCAAGTCCGACCAGCTCGAGCGTCCACTCTAGAAGCAGATTGAGCGAGTCGGACTTGCTGATGAATGCTTGTGATAGGTCGTTGTACGTGCTGGATGCGTTCAGCTTGCTTAACAGTGTGTGGCATAGGTCGTCGTCGTTGTTTGTGAAGGGTGTCTGCAGTGCGAGCAGCCTGTCTATGATCTCAAAGTGCGCCTTCCTTGTCGAGGGTGTCGTAGACGATGACAGGCTGCTGCTGCTACTTATACTGATGCTGCTGCTGTTGGTTGTGTTTGGTTCGCCAAAGGATGATGATAACATGGGAGGTGAGAGGGCAATGGGCGTCATTGTTTGATTGAGTGATTGATGATGGTAGTCCACAAAGAGATAGATGATCCAGACGAGTTGCTCAATGTTGAGCGACAGGCGGTCAAACAGACGGTGTTTGTTGGAGAATGAGTGGATGGCTTTGGAGAGCAGGATGCTGGCCTCGACCGTGCTGGCGGTCGGCGCAAGGTGTGTGAGCGGGCGGAAGTAGTGCAACAGCAGACCCAGTGCAGTCGGGTCGACAAATGGGTGTAGTGGCACCAAGTACATTGGCAGGATGGCAAGTTCGTCGTGAGTGCCCATGTCGTCCATGGCGTAGCCCAGTATCCAGGGCGAGGTCTGTGGCGAGAGAAGCGAGGTGGAGAGCGACAGCAGCGAGGGACTGGCTCCACCAGCTGTGTTTGGGTCGTATGAAGACAGGAGTGAGCTGCCCTGCAGCGGCGTCGTCGAGGTGGGAGTGCCGCCCTGCGAGCCCGACGTCGAGGTGAGTGTGGCATGTGATCGGGAAACCCTCTGATTGACCTTCAGTCCCTCCCTCTCAAACTCCTGCATCAAATTAGTGAGCAAAGTATCATACTGCTTCTGTTGTTGCTGTTGCTGTTGTTGTTGATGCTGTTGATGCTGTTGTTGATGCTGCTCTTGTTGTCGCTGTTGATCTTGGGTATTCATTGTGTATATGGGTTTGTGTAATTGTATGTTGAGGCCCAAGTAACAGTCTAGCAAGCAAGTCCTTGTTGTTGTTATTGTTATCACTTATAAGTGATTGATTGATTGATTAATTATCTGTATCTGTTCTGTAAGTTTGTGATGATTTAAGTGAGTGGTGTCTATCAGTATCCCTCCCCCACAAGTTATTTTTAAATCTAAATGATCGATCGACTTCCTTTTTTGGTTTAGGTATTAGATCAAAATGAGAATATATAATAATTTAATGACACAATAATATCAAACCCAATAGATCCTGTACATTGGTCTTCCTACTCCTACAAGATCATTGTCTCATGTGGAACGTCAGGTTCGACGAGCAAACTGGCATATTTGTTGTTTGTAATCTTGATCTTCCTCACGTTTCCGCTTGTGGCAAAGAGCTACCACTGCATTCTCCAACTGCCTCTCGAGTTGTTCAATACGAGCATAGGGGTCCTCCATCGATTGGATCCAATTCTTCTTGAAATCCTCCTTGGTCAATAGGTGATTGAGGTATTGGTCTTCAAATCTTTGGGCTGCATCAGGTCCTTCTTCTGCATCCATATCTCCCCTAACATATCTAATATATGGAATGTACGATTGTGGCATGTGCTCAGACCCATGTTTAATGGCTCCTAAAATTGTGGCACAATTTGTAGCCCATACACTGTACTCTTTGTATTTGCGAATGAGGACTTGTCTGCACTGCTCGGTGCATCTTTCGTTCAACCATTCATCGCGATAGTCGTCAACACGTGACGGGTTGAACCAAACTCCACACTCGTGCAATCATCGATTGACGCAAATGTACCAATCAAGACCTTATGATGGTCACAGATCTTACTAGAATCTTGAATTTTAAACATTATAAATATAATAATATAATATAATTATAATTATGTATGTTTTGGGAATTATGAGCAACTTTTGCAAAATAAGGGGGATTGGTTCGGTACATAGACACAGAACAATAAATAAATAATAATAATAATAATTAGTTTAATGGAAATAAATGATACAGCACGTGGAGGTTTTGTGAGATTGATTAAGGAACATTATTTATATTTTTAAAAATAATAATGATAATTATCATTCATAAATAGGTCCTTCAAAATGCAATTTGTAGCATTTATTGTTTGTAATCTTGGTCTTCCTCGCGCTTGCGCTTGTGACAGAGAGCCACCACAGCGTCCTCCAACTGTTTCTCTAGTTGTTCGATTCGTGTATCGCGATCCTCCATAGCCAGAATCCAATTCTTCACGAAATCCTCTTTTTTTAAAGGTCTGATAAGGAATGTATCCTCAAACTGTTTTGATCCATCCGGTTCAACTTCTTTATCCATCTCTCCTCCTACATACATTACATAGTCATAGTATGATTTAGGCATATCCTTTGCACCAAGTTTGATACTTTCGAGAATGGTAACGCAATTTCTAGCCCATGCATTGTACTCTTTATACTTTCGTATGAGTGCTTGTCTACATTCATCAGTGCAACTTTCTGTCAACCAATAACTAAAGTAATTTTCGACACGAGACGGATTAAAGAAAAATCCACAATCATATCCCTTGTCAACTGTGATAAACTTGAATGAATGGTTTGAGCAAAGCTGATTAGACATTTCTCTTGTGTTGAATAAAGTTGATGTTGTGACAATGAAACTAATACTCCAATTTGGTTTTATTAACGAATAAACACAGGTGGGTTAATTACATGTGTAGTTTGTTCCGAAAATTTGATCACTGCTGTCCAGGCATCTATCAATATTGTTGGTCATTATGTCAGCGAACGAAGAACGCTTCCATGAACAGTATGTTGAGTGAATCATTTAATTGAGTAGATGATCCACTACGTACATTGTCATCCAATGCTTCCACTTATTGATCTCCTTAAAGACTTCCATATTTCTTTTAAGGACTCAGTCCGACTTGGCTTCGTCTGTCATTTGAACTCCGAGCTCATCGAGATCTTGACGTAGCATACGACGACTGATATCATCGATCACATCATGCCAAGGTCCATCGATGAGGTGTCTGTCCAGAAGTGGTAGTATCTCTTGTGTAGGTACGCCCATGACTCCTCGCAACGTTGTTATAAAGTGTCCTTCATCGAGTCCACTTGATCGTGTAGCTTGCTGGACCATGTATTCCATCTCTTATCATCCAGTCTATACTTATCTCCACCATCAGTGACACTCATGATATATCGATGAACACTATTCTTTGTGGTGAGAACAGGGAGTTGTTCCTTTCGCAGGGTACTCGCCTCTCTAACGCGATTGACAATCAGATCCCTTGTATCCTTGTATAAACCGTGTCGGACACCAATCAATGATTATTATTAATTATTATTATTATTGACAACAACATTACAAGGACTGCTTTCCAACTCTAAAAGCCACACAGGTGGTATGATCCATCTTGCCTGGATACGCCTTGAGATCTTCTGGAAGTGGCCTGTTGGGGAAAGTCTCCATGAAGTCGCGACTGGACCTGGTGGTCTCGAAGCAGTGCTCCAACAGCTTCTCCACGATCATCTTTGAAGTCAGAGGGTCGTCGACGTCGGCCGTGCGAAGCTTCATCTTGAGGAACTCCTGCATGTACTTGATCTTGCTCTCCTGTGCCTTCTCGGCATCCATGCTCTCCCACGACTCGTGGGGCAATTGGATGTCCTTGGGCTGCACGCCAATGGTCTGTGGGTCGAGGTTGTCGTGCACGCCGTCCGACACCAGGATGATGATGTCGTTCTCCTGGCACGGCAAAAAGTGAAGACAGAGGTTGCGCAGGTCAGGGTGGCCGTTGGCCACGTATGGGCCCAGACGGCCGCCTGGGTCCTTGCAGTCGTCGACACTCTGGCGGTTGCCCTTTGTAATATCGACAAACTTCTTGGTGGCGTGATTGAAGTGGAAGGCTTTGCAGTCGCCAACACTCGCGCAGATGAAGCCCCACTTGGAGGGTGGTGTGTTGTCACGTGGCGAGCCCAACGTCGTCTTGGTCAGGTCCTTCTGCTGGCCAGCGTTAGACACGGGCACTGAGCGCGACAGGGGCGCTGCCTGCTGTCCAGCCACAGTTGAGCTGTCATTGAGCAACTCGACCATCACACCTCCAATGAGCGTGGTGGTACCCGCCTCCCAGATGTCAGTCTTGCCATCAATGATCTTGTTGTGTGCATAGTTAAAGGCTGACAGGATCTGGTTGCCAGCGTCCTGCACGGTCTGGATCTCGGAGGAGAGTGCACGTGAGATGAACTCGACAAACGACGTCGAAGCCTTGAGTGCAGCTTCAGCGGGCCTGATGCCCCAGTTGCAGCCGTCGGCTACAGCGGCAATGACACGGGTGCTCTGCACTTGCACGCAGAAGTGGTCGCAGATGGGATCGCCCTCGCGCTTGGGGTGACCAGGCAGATGCGGGTACGTGGAGATGGTGCGCGCAAAGAAGTGGCTGTTGAAGCATGAGTGGTTGGCTGACTCAAGCTGGTCGTGCGCCGGACCGTTGATCGTAAAGACAAAGTTGTCGTTCTTGGTCTCGGCGATCAGGTACTTGGGGAACTTGTTCTCAACGCAGCCAATGACGACCGGCGCCAGGTCGATGCCCTTGAGCGCGCCCGTTCCAAAGTAGCTGCTGCTGCGCTGTCGCTGCAACGATATCGACTCCTCGGTGGCGGGCACAAACTTTGACGCCACTCCGCTTGGCGCGGTGGTAGCCGCCCCCGCCGCCGCGGGTGTTGCTGCGCCGCCAGTCTTTGTCTTCTTCATCTGCTTCAAGTAGTTTGTCTGTTGATGTGCGAGGCGTAGCTGCTCCAGCAGTCCCGACTCGATCTTCTCAGACACTGCCAGTATCTCATCTACATCTGGTTCACCACCTTGTCCTCCTTGTTGCTGCTGCTGCTGTACTTGTTGATGTGAGTCTGTTGTAGTCGTGGACTTTTTTGCTGTGTGTGCTGCTGGCGCTGCCGATTTGTTGTCTGGCGTGCCAGACGAGGCGACACCACCGTCGCCATTCTGAGCGACGAATGATATAGTAGGGTTCTGTAGCATGGACAGTATCTGATTGTAATGTTGATGTGTAGTGTTGTTATGTGGTGCGGCTATCAAGTTCAACGTCTGGTCCAGCAGTCTAAGACCCAGTAATGTGTTTGGCGACGACGCCTGGTTCTTCTCGCGCAGCAACTTTTGATATACCTTTGTAGCATTCTCAATCGACTTGTGTAGTCTATACATCAGTGCGGGACATGTCAGCCCAAAGTCAGTAAGTACAACATCATTCAATCAACCAATCAATCAGTTGAACATACTTTGCAATTGGATCAGCACTGGCGACATCTTTGTTTGGCGCGTCGTGCTTCAGCTGTGTCCATTGGTTCTCATCGGTTGATCTACGGCCATTGGACTGTTGTTGCTGCTGTTCATTCTGTTTCAAACGAAAGAGTTGATCATCATCTCTGAATGGATGAGGAGCAACATGATCAAACACTCCACGATTCCACAACATCTGACCATACTCTGCTGCCTTTGGTCTAGTCAACTGCATATTAGACACCAACCAATCGACCAATGCCGATGCCTTCAATATATCATCTCCATTCAACTTTGGTACAACACCTGTTGTTTGATCCCTAAGTTTCTTCTCCAACAACTCAACCTTATATATTGATTGATTAGGTTTGATTGATTGAGTGAGTAATCAGGTGAGTGAGTGATGGGCGATTGAGTGATGTACATGACATGACATACCTCTTCTTCTTTTAATACAACGACATCCATATCTTATATGTAATAAATAACTAATCTTATAATATATAAATAATAATAAAGGTGTAATAGAATCAAATCAAACAATGAATGATTGATAAAACAATCATTCTTGATGTGTGTGTGTGAGTGTTTGTTTGATTAGGGTGATCATGAGTGTGGGGTGTGTGTGGGGGTGTGGGGGAATTGATTGATCAGATCGGTGATTGCCTCAAACAGTCGCCCAACCGGCCAGATTCAATAATCATGGAAGGACATCATGTCCAGACAATGAATGGGTGGGCAAGACACATGACCATTCACCATCCATCAATCCAAGTGAATGAATGAATGAATGAAATGAATGAAGTTGAATTGATTAATGCTCATCACGGGTTTAATGTGTGATTGAATGAATGAATGGTTGAAGTATGGAAGGGAATAGTAGTTTACTTCTTCTTCTTCTGGATCTTCTTGGCGTAGAACTCCAACTCCTTACCCTCAAGGACGACACCGTCACACTTGCCAACCTGACCTGGACGCGAGGTGATCTTGGCGTAGAACTTACCCTCGGAGGCGTTGGCCTCGAGAGCGGCCTCGATGCTTCTGGTCTTCATGCGCTTGGCAATCTTTCTCAGGAGCGAAGCGGACTTCTTGGCTGGCTCGACCTTCTCCTCCTCGACCTTCTTGGTGGCCTTCTTCTTGCCGAGGGTGACTCCGTAGTGTTGCTCGTACCACTGTCTGAATGGAGTGCAATCGATCTGGATGATAGATCCCTTGACCAAAGTGTTGGTACGCACCAGATCGTTCGAGGTGGCGTTGTAAACTACATTGACGATACGGCACTTGCGGGTGACTCCTACACAAGTTTGATTGATTGATCAATGATGATGTATCGGTATTAATATCTGTTTGAATGTAGTCGACCTGTATGTTTGATCATCCTCTGTCTATGTCGCCTGCGTTATAATGATTGATCGATAACTCGCTCACTCAATGCTGTCGACTAAACTGTTGCTGCTGTGCTGTTGTGTGACACCCTGTATCCAAACAATGTATAAAGATGTGATGACTTACTCTCGGAGGACCAGGAGAAGTTGCCAGTGTCAAGACGGAGGGCTCTGAACTTGAAGTGACCTCCACGGACTCTGAGGGCTCGAACACGCTTCTCACCAATCTGAGTCTTGGCAGCCTGACGACCCAACTCGTACTTTCTCTTCTTGTAGTTTGGCTTACGAGCAGCGCCAGTGGCTCTGTGCTTGTGCAACGCGTCACGAGAAATACCTGTTTAGTTTGTTGTTGTTGCATGCATAAGAGGTATTAGCGCTACAATCCCTGTTGTGTCTTGTGTATCGCATTCATCCATCTCATCGCCATCCCAACTCATCAGCGTCGCAATGTGGATGGGATGGTGGATTCATAGTCTAGTCTGTAGTTTGATCGATTGATATGTACCCATTGTGAGATGTATATGTGGAGACTGAGAAAAAGGGAGATACCTAAGTCAATCCTACACTACATATCAGCTTGCCTCGCAGGTTGGAAGGTGTGGCTGGGGTGGAAGGCGAGTCCACAGGATGCTGAGTTTCGTCATCCTCTAACACAACAAAAAATAAAATTAATCGTTTTCACACATTCTCCACTCTCTGGTATCGTTACTCAATCCATCAAATTAATAATTGATTGATTGAATGAATGAATAAGGATATATAATATGATATTATATCAATAAATCATGATTATGAAACTATTAGTTCAATATACAACTTGGTTATTAACATCTTAATCTACATTGATTCCAAGATAATGTGATCATAATCAATTAATCCTGGAAATACAACCTGGAATGAAGTAGTGTAGAAGATGGATAGAGGACGACTAACAAGTCAACAAATTGTCTTTTGGTAATCATTTGGGTCAGTCCATCAACTATTCAATCAATCACTAACCATCCATGAACTATTCCAATCAATTAATTAATTAATTAACATTGTTGTTGGAGATTTTTGATTAATATTATACTTTATTCAAAGGGGGGAAGGGAACAACTGAAGGTGTGATTACGGACAGCGTTTACTTCTTGGCAGCAGCAACCTTGGCCTTTGGGGCAGCCTTGGCAGCTGGCTTGGCGGTGGCGGCAGCCTTCTTCTTTTCCTTGATCTCTCTCAAGGCAGCCTCACGCTGAGCAGCACGGAACTCTGGCTTCTGCTCTCTCTTTTGCTTGATGACCTCGAGCGAAGCACCGACGATCGAACGCTCGAACTTCTGGGTCTTCTTGGTCTTCTTCTTGGTGTTGGTCTCAACCGACACAGACTTGTTGATTCTGCGGTAGACAGAGGTCCAGGGGACATCTCTTGGATTGATCTTTCTGAAGAACAACGACTCGTTCTTGGCGTTGATGAACGTGAAGGTCTTTGAGTCGCCACGAACGTACTTGATACCCTTGGCTGGGTAGATCTTGAACTCGGAGAAGTTGCAAATTCCAGTCCTATTCATTCATTCATTCATATCAATTGTGTTAATCTATGTGTTCTGTTGTATCCTGTATCCTGTCCTGTCATGTCTGTCATCCTGTCATCATCATCATCATCATCTTGTCGCTCGTCTTGTATCCACACAGTTAAGCCAATAATTGATCGCCAAAGTGTGTATCCAATATCCACATCCGATGACATGACCTATCTAGCTACATACTTCATTGTTATTGAATCCCCTGTGATGTGAACGAAGCAAACGATGTTGGATGTATCAGATCATTGACACAGTCAAATGTCAGAGTCGCCTGAGGGGATGGTCTGCAGCCCTCGCAGCACCTCTCTTGCCCCCACACAACTTCATTAATCTCTAAAAATTAATTTTAATTCAAAATAATTAACTCTTAACGTTACTAATACCATGAGTCGACTTCCATTTTGCCCGAAAAGGAAACATGTAGATCTAAAAGAAGTAATTGTAAATGATGATGTTGATTCACTTGCATTCATACTTATAACATGATAGGGGTTAATCTACAAACAAAGATAGAATTAACTTTGTGTACAAATATGTGCGTGTGTGTTCCCAAGAATGTCGGAGGTTTGTTGGAGGTTGGTTGCCTGGGAGGGGGGTAATTATCTTGCAATGCAAAGCCACTATCAAAGCAACAACATTACTCAAACAAAACAAAAGGTCACATATTCATTCATTTTGCTCATTTATCTATCTCTATCTTTCAATTATAATAATAATAATCAAACATGGACGACAGTTCAACAACATCAACTACATCTACGACGACAACGACCACTACAACTATGATTACATCAAATAATCTAAGTTCACCTGTAGAGATATTGATTGATCATTGTAGAAGAATACAGGCAGAGACTGATACATTCATACAACAAGTTGATATATATACACATCATTCAGAGTTCAATGACTTGGCAATTGATAACAAGTTCAACTATGCAATCAAACAATATAACACATCAATTGAGATCATTGAGAATATATTGAAGAGTATGTTTGTGTTCAATGATTGAATGATTGAATGAATGAATGAATGGACATCAACTGACACGCCACGACATATACATTAGATGACCCAACATTATGCGATAGATTGGCAGACTTCTTGGAGTATTCGGTTGTGACGAGGAATCAGATTATACAGACAAAGGCAAGCATGTTGGATCAACAATTGGAGAACACTGATTGTGAGGCATTGTTGTCATTGTCTCGTGTGACTGTGTATAGATGGAGGGTACATCATGACCTTTTGAAACAAACACATGACTATGAACAGAGTGTAGAGAGACAGACTGTTGGAGTGGGCGAGCTACATCTCCTGCGAGCATCAGACCTGTTGCATATACTAGAGTTGAAAGTGACCTCACCATCTGACTTGGTCATCGACACAACAACAACAACAATTGGAATCAGTCATGATGATGGGATCAATCTCAATCGATCACTGGATCATTTGATAACAATTGATACTGATACGAATCGAGAGGTTGACATCCGATTCCCATTGGCACGCGAGACACCCATATTCCTTGTGGCACGTGGCAACTATATATTACAACTGGAGGATTATTATTATGGAGTAATGTTGCCCTTTGACATTCCCGATGTATATATCAATCTATTCGAGTCAAAGTTAAACAATATATGTTGTTTCGGTGTATTACATCAACAACAACAACTACTTCAGCAACAACAACAACAAGATGAGGCACCCACGACAGCACTTGATGGCAACATCAATCAAACAACCGATCAAACATCATCTGACTCACTGAGTAGCAACAACACCAACACCTGCCCAAGCTTTGCAGTGCGCTCAATGAAGTCAATGTCAACAAGCATTGACAATGGCGGACAGAATTTAACGAATGGAATAATGGCAGCGTCATCGATGATATCTCTTGGATTACGCGGAGGTGGATTCTACCTCAAGTCAACACTGGCAAGGAACAACTCGCCAACAGTCGTCTCACCAATGGTCGCGGGCACCATTGGATATATTCGCTCGGCCACGCCATACGCATCAAAGGGCTCATCCTACCTAATCACTAAGCTGTCCGAGGTGGTCGAGGTTGTTGGCACAGGAATATACAGTGGCATCAAGACTTTGATGCCAGCTGGCGGCGAGGGCGGTCCAAGCCCGACAATGGAGGCGGCCACACAGTTGGGAGCAACATCAATCAAGGCCATATCATCAATATCCAGTGCACTGTCCGAGGGATTGTCGACCATTGTCGAAGAGGCCACCGGTACAACCGTGGACGTGGTACAACATCGTTATGGCAAACACATGGCCAATCTAACACACGACACACTCAACATCAGCAAGGACGTCGTAAACACTGCACTCAATCTACAAATGGGCAGTGCCAAGGCATTCGCCATCAAGGCTCTGACTGAGGGTGGCGGCAAAATCGCAGCCGCGCAGTCCGCCTCCTCCTCTTCCTCCCCAGTCTCAGTCTCAGCCTCAGAGAATAGTAATGATGGTGGTAATGATGATCAGGACCTTAAGAGGCTACAAGATCAAGTGGCTGCTGATTAGAATATATTGTAATAACATCAAACTTGTAATAAAGTGAATGCATTGGCATTATGGGACATGTTTCCAAACTTCAAAAATCTGATGGTCCTGTGGACGCGACTCGACTTGAACAGGGTCAGATCAGAGTTCATTCAAGGGATTGTTACAACAACACAACAGAGAAGAAGAAAGATGAATGGTCTATTGACACTGAAAGGTGGCAGAGCACTATGTACATCAGTCACTTCATTCATATCACATCATCATCATCATCATAACTACATACATCTTTGTACACAACAACTACGCATACGACATAATAGTAGTAGTAGCAGTAGCAGTAATATATTATATACACAGTCATTACATAACAATAGTAGTAGTCGGAGGTACTCCACATCAACGACGACAACTACGACAACAACGACGAATACACAAGATACAACAACGACAGAAGAACAGTTTCCAAACAAGTCAGGATCGATAAATAGTAATAGTACATCTAGTGCGCTCGATGCATCATTTAGCATGGATGCTATTGAGGAGCAATTGGAAGAGTTGACTGAAGAGACTGAAGCGATCAACCAACTGGCAGCTGAGGCATCACCCTTTGACAACATGACCGAGGATCAACTACAAGATCACTTTAGCAACACCTTTACAATCAATAGCAAGGTCGACTGGAGCATGTAAGATATGATATCAAGTGGCTGGGATACTCGTGAATCACTCACTCACTCAATCAATCACTCAATCAATCAATCACATCGATAAATGAATGAATGAAGAGTTGGACAGGAGATCACAAAGCCTCACTACCATCAGTATAACGTTATGAATAGTGTTTTGAAGTGGATCACATCGATGAACTGTCTTGAAGTACCAATATATAATGTGTTCTTGGCGTACTTTAAGAGATATATGCACTCCAATGACTTTGCTCAACTGCTCAAGTACATGCGCAAGGCTAATTTGGAGATGAATGTCGACACGTTCAACTTGGCGATTGGCATGAACATCAGTCTGGGCCGCACTCGCGAGGTCTACCAGTTATACCGCGAGATGAATCAGACGGGCGTGGCGGCCAACATCGACACCTACTTTGATCTGATCCGCTGCTACAGCAAGACCCTGACGACGGTCAATCAGCTGATCGGCGATATGCAGAGCAAGGGCATTGCGCGCAACGAGAAGATCAACGCGCTTCTCATCGGAATCTTCCTGTCACACGAGGACACGTTCCAGACGGCCTTCTCGCACTACGACGAGATAGTGCGCGACTTGGGCACGCCATCGGCACTCACCTACAACAGTCTGTTTGTGGGACTGGCCAATAGCGGGCGCTTCGACCTGCTCAGACAGTTCTGGCGCCAGATGAATCAGCTGGGCGTCACGCCGTACGAGGAGACGGTCTCGCGCATCATCGAGATATACTCGGACAAGCGCGACCTCAAGGCCGCCATCGACTTCTATCTCTACGCCGTGCGCGACTACACCTCGTTCAAGAAATCGCCCAAGATCCTGGGCGCGCTGCTGCGCGTGCTGATCGTGGGCAAGCGTTTCGACCAGCTGTCCAACATGCTGGACTACCTCGAGAACAACAACATCTACACGCTCGAGATGTACAACATTGCGCTGAACCTGTTCTCCAAGTTCCGCAACCCGCAGGTGTGTCAGCGTCTCTACGAGAACCTGCTCAAGAGCGGCATGACGCCAAATGCCGCCACGTACTCGCCATTGGTGCATATGGCCATCTACTCGGGCAACGTGGCCGACTGCCACCACTGGATGGAGAAGATGCGCACCAACGGCATCCTGCCGCAGGTCGAGGTCTTTAGCAACGTGCTGCGCTTCTACCTCACGCACGGCGCCGTCGAGCATGTCAAGGTGCTGATCAACGAGATCATCAACAACAACCTGCTGACGGCATCGTCGTACGCCTCGATCCTGGTCTTTAACCAGATGATGAACCTGCAGGCGGGCTACTACCGCCACAAGCTGCAATCGCAGGACACTCGCTTCCGCGAGATTACATACGACCAGATCATCGAGATCTACCTGTTCTTTGACAACTATGAGCGCGCGCTCGAGTGGTTCGAGCAGCGTCTCAGCATGGCCAAGATGCAGCGCGGCCGCACGCTCACGCTCTCCTACCCGCTGCTCCTGTTCATCACATACCATACGATCAGAGGCGAGACCAACATTGCGCAGTACTGGGAGAACATGATGGTGCAACACAAGGTGTACCCAGACAACGAGTCGCGCATCAAGATTCACCACCACTTCAAGAAGTTCTATAGCAGCGGCAATCGAGACAACTCGGGCGAGCAGGGCAGTCGCAAGGAGAAGATCACCATGGACCGCCTCATCCAGCTCAATCGCCAGAAGCAGCAACCACAGCCCGACCCGGCGCAGGCGGAGAAGCAACGCGAGGAGGAGGAGCAGAAGAAGCGCGAGCGACAGGAGCGCGACGAGCAGAGCGATGACATCGACGTCAAGGACTACGTGGTTCAGAAGCAAAAGGCGAGCTCGTTCAAGGACATCATCAAGGAGTCGCCCATCTCGTTCCGCATGCGCATGACCACGTTGGTGGACCGCAAGTTATTCAAGCAGGCGATGCAGGAGCTGGACGCCATGGGAGGCCAGCGGCTTCCCCGTGGACAGCAGTACGTACTCCTATCTGACCAAGAAGCTGGCGGACGCCAAGGACCACGTCAACGCCCCGATATACTATGAGCGCCTGCTAAAGATCGGCTTTACCACGACGCCGGCGCTCTGCTACAGCATCCTAGAGTTGAACTTTAGCCTGGGCACGGCCAAGTTCCAGGCGTTCGTCGACCACATGCGCCAACAACCCTATGTGCCTTCAATCTTTGAGGGCATGTATCTCTCAGTGATGGCCAAGTTCAATGTGGTGCGCTGCATCACCGAGATCATGAACCATCCAGGCGACGCCACGATCTACACCAACTCTAGCTCGATCCGCAACTCGCTCATCTATGGCCTGACGCACCGCGGCGAGCTGGAGCTGGCGCAGAGTGTGGTCCGCTCCATCGTGCTGTGCAACTCGTCATTGTCCATCAACTCGATCCAATTCTTCCTCAAGACCTACCTGGAGCGCAACGAAGTGCCCGCCATCGCCGAGGATCTGTACAGATACTATCACTCGACCAGCATGCGCATCCCCGACAACCTCGTCAATATCCAGATACTGGGTCTGATCAAGGAGGGCTCGTACGAGTCTGCGCTCGGCCTGCTGCGCGAGGCGCAACAGAAGGAAATGGTCAACCGACACACGATACCGCTGGCCATGGAGATATACGCGAACCGATTCCCCATGCCACCTAGCATCAACCTGACCATGTGGCTCAGCATCAAGAAGATGTGCATCAAGAACGGCATCTCGACGGCCATCTTCTACACCGAGCTGTTCAAGTGTCTGAAGCGCGCCAACATGGACAGCATCATCATCAAGTACGCGACGCAGCCCAACTTCTTCACGTCGCAGCAGCTCGAGACGCTCAAGATCGCCCTGTCCTGCTGCCATAACGACAAGGAGGTTATCCGTATATTTAAGATGGCCAATTCGTCCAGGCTACAGATGGACAATGAGGTTGAGGCCATTGTCACCGAGGCCAACAAGACAGTGAACGATCATAATGTCCTCAAGTGTAAGTTCAAGACCACGTTGCAAGCCGAGCCCAAGCCATTGCCCACCGAAATAAAGAACTTTATCAAGGAGAGGATGTCCCTGTCCGTCGAGGACAGTGACACATCCGATCTTCAGCTTCAGGCCTAAGTGCTGAGGCCTTTGGAAACAATACCATCGTCCGTGTATCACTCAATCATTCATTCATTCTAAGAATGATCAATCAATCAAAGTGTGAATCAGTGAGGGAGTGAACGCGACAAAGACAACTTCATTGACCCACGTACTCACTCATTCATTCATTCTCTTTCATAAACTCGCATGGATCAACAGCAACAAATACAAAATCATCAACAAGCGATCAGTCAGATCGAGAAGGCATGCAATGAACTGCAGTCGCATGTGCAGGAGGCACGCACTCAGGCAGAGCAGTTCATCATCCGCTTCAATCAGATGAAGAACCCTTATGATCTGTGCATTGCTGTGCTCGCGCATTCAACCTCGCCGCTGGCACACTTCTACACGCTGTCCACTATAAGAGACGCGGTGATACGCGAGTGGGCTGCACTCGATTCACAGACACGATGGATGATCGTCGGCCAACTCATGGGCTATGTCATGTCGCGCTTTGGTATGCCGACGTCGACCAAGAACCAGAGCTACAACACGCTGGCCGTCGTGTGCAAGCGTGCGTGGCTCGACGACGAAACCTATCTCGACGCGAACAAGCCCATCCGCGAGATCGTCACAGATCACATGATGTCGCTGCTGTCGTCCACCGACTCAAAGTGTCTCGAGGTGGGCATTGGCGTGCTCTCGTCAATGATGGTGGAGTTCTCCTCGTCACCCAAGTCATCACAGATGCAGCAGACATGGGACGTTCATCAGAAGTGTCTGGTATCATTCCAATACAGCTTCCTGCAGCCCATCTTCCACAACATCGTGGCGGTGCTCGTCAACTTCAAGTCGATGATCGAAAAGCAACAGCATCTCTCTGACGAATCCGTGCACCTCATTCACAAGTCGCTCATGCTCTTTGGGGACGTGCTCGAGTGGCGCTTCGTGGACAGAGACTCATCGGCGCTCGCTTTCATCTCTGACTTCAACAGGTCTCACGATCAGCTTCGCCCACCCGAGACTTGGGCATCAGTGTTCGACTCGCCAGTACTCTTCAGCCTCGTGTTCGACTTGTACCCACATGTCAAGTCGCATCGCGAGATATCACATACGCTGCGCGTCGCCATGACTCGCCTGGCCAGCCTCAACGGTCCGTTGATCAAGAACAACGAAAGGTGCACGACATACCTCAGCACTCTGCTGAGTTGCGTCACGCCGCTGCTGCACCTCTCCGTCGAGTCGATGCACGGCAACAACTGGAGCGAGGTAGAGGATCTCTCGAACCTGCTGCAGTGTCTGTGCAGCAACTTCAAGTTCCAGGTCATTGCCCAGATTCCATTTGAGCAGTCGTCCGCCTTCCTCGAGAACCTCACCAAGTACACACTGTCCTCATTGCGATTCATGAAGGCGACCATCGAGAGCGGTGAGGACGACCTCGAGAACGAGCTGGAGAATGAGTTCTTTGGACTCTTGGTTCGGGCTTGGGTTGGTCTGCTGGCCGATGCCGAGACACTCATCATGCAAAAGAAGAATGTCCTCTTGGAGGACTTTGACAAGCTCTACGCCGTTCTCAAGAAGTGCTCAGAGCACATCTATCACTCATACGTCAAGACAAGGATCGAGCTGTCCCTGATCGAACTACAACAAGATGACTCTGCAGCTGACAATGGTAAGTACCTCGAATGTCCATTGTGCCCTCACACTCACTCATTCAATCAATCAATCAAACAAACAGAGTTGGAGGAGGACAAGAACAAGTATAATGAACAGCTCAAGTTGATCGCATATGTTGGAAGGATTAGTGCTGGAAGCTCAATGGATTTACTTAGGAATGAGGTCAATAATACGATTGAGCAGTTAAAGAAGAATGGAGATCATAGGTCATTCGAAACACTTCATTGGTTAATATTGCTGTCTGGTCACCTGCTCTTTGACTCAGACGAGCAGAGCATCTCAGCCATCCCCATCGAGGTCGAGAAGTTCTCATTCGAGCAACATCAACATGGCCATCCCACAGACTCAATCATCGAACTGACAAACGCCATCATACGCTACGCGCTCGAGTTTGAGGTGCAGGTGCTTCAGCACTACAAGAGCACCGATCGTCTCTCACCACTCATTGCAGAGACCTCCATGTGGTTCTTGGCTCATTGGTCCCTGGTCTATCTCATGCCATCATCCGACATCAACATCCATCTCAGCCCCAAGCTGGCTGAGGCCTACTGCCAGGAGCAGTCAGTGATTGGCATCACACATCACCTGTTGATGAAGATAATGATCAACTTCCAGTTCTGGTCGGGCGAGCACGATGTCATGCGCGAGACCTGCGAGCTCTTCAAGAACCTCTGTCTCAACACCCACGCGGTCAAGTATCTCGTGCAGTCGAGCTACTGGGGCGACCTCTTCTTCCTCAGGTCGGGCGTAGACAAGCTGGCACCCTTCATTCAGGAGCGCCTGTTTGAGGGCTTCACCAGAGTGGTCTACAAAATCAATGGACCAGAGCAACAGGCCTACTTTGGTCATCTGTCAAAGATGGTGTCGGAGCCCCTGGACAAGCTGTTCCAGCGCACTGACTTTGCACAGATAGCGCACGATCCATCCATCAAGGAGAACCTATACATACTATTGGAGCGACTGCGAGGTATTGTGCGTGTGCCCGAATCAGTCTTTGACCAAGAGGATGCGCAGCCCAATCAACTACTCGCATTCGAACTGATGCTCAAGTACTCCAAGTCACTGGTCTCACTCATCCCATTGTACAGCCACAATCAAGACATGGTCATTCTCATTCTCAGAATATTCAAGAGTCTTGTAGGACATCAAGAGTTGATCGATGGTATGTTCCCAGTCCCATCCACTCTCACTGGAATTATTCCAATCATACTAACTCAATCATTGGATCAATCAAACAGAGGAGAGATCAAAGATAATCTTACAGGCGATGGTGGAACTGTTCCAGACAGTGGTCAAACAGACAATGAGTGTAACAAACAAGAGCAATATTGATAACAAAGAACAATATGATAAGATCAGAATGTTGCTCAGCATAATGAATAATCTAGTGACCATACAACAGAGAGGATCATCGACAGTGATCACCGATCTAGTGACACACGCAGCGTTCTGTGGCGTCTCTGTCACTGTACCATGTATCACCAGCCATGGACTGTTGCAATACTCCAAGCTTGCCAACCGTCTATTCTCCATCATCTACCACCTCTACTCCTCAGACTCTATCGAGCTCTCTCAATTCCCACCCGACATCTCCAACACCCTCATGTCACTCATTGAGAATGGTATCACACAGTATGTATTCATTCAATCAATCAATATCCAGTCCAGTCCACTTACCATGTCGCGCCAAAATCACACTTAGCTACGACTCTGAGATTGCCAAGAACTCTTTGGATTCAATCACAGCAATTTCCCAATACTTGGCGGGCATGAAGGAGAAGAACATCAATGTGGATATGACCGTTGTGACTAGATTGATTGGCGCCATGATCAACTTCTTATTGATGCACGAGTTCAATATGGATGAGTTGTTGTACTCTGCCTCCAACGACCTTTGTAGAGCTGATCGCTCTTCATCCAGAGGGACTGACTTCCAAGGTTGGCGAGCTCATCCAACTCCAAGATCCATCGATTCAAGGACGTATCCGTGGACACGTTGAGCTCCTTTTGCAATCATTCGATCCATCCAGTCGCAGATCCAAGGACAACTTCCTCCCAGCGCTCAAGATCTTCCTTGGCAACGTCCGTCCCCTGCTCAAGAAGAGATAATGATAATAATAAACTCCGCGAGTTCTTTGATATTACTTTATATATACACATGGAATGAGTGATTGATTGATTGATCACTTCTTGGGAGGGTTGGTCCGCAGCTCATTTGCGAGCCAGTCAAAGCCTTCGTAGACACCCTCGAGGGTCAGTGCAACGATGGACTGACAGTACCATCTCCTGTTTCTTAATATGTAGTTCAAGGATAGTTTGTCGGTGATCTCTGCCATTGTCAATGAATGAGGTAGGTCTTGCTTGTTACAAAGTATCAGGAATGGTACATCTATCAACTCTGTGGCCAAAGACAGACGTTCCAACTGTTCCTTTACATCTGGTAAACGTTCAACATCACATGAATCCAACACCAATATTATACCAGTTGTAGTAGGATAGTAATGAATTGCCAATGCTCTGATCCTATCTTGTCCACAAAGGTCCTATGTATTGGATATTGGTCAGTCAATACAACAAACAAGTTAAATGATAAATCGCTTGCGAACAACATACCCAAACATCGAATGATATATTCTTGTATTTGATTGTCTCAACATTGAAGCCAATTGTTGGGATTGTTGTAACGACCTCACCTAGCTTCATGCGATATAGTAATGTTGTCTTTCCAGCAGCATCAAGTCCAACCATCAATATCTTGTGTTGTACATGAGAATCGAACAGACTCCATATTCTTGCTATGATGTTACCCATGTTGATTGTTTGATTGTGTGATTCGTTTATGTTTATGTTGTAATGAACTCGATCTCATTGTTGCATATTATAGTCGTTGTTGTACAACAACCATTTATACATCGATGTTGAACAATGTCGTGGTAGTGTCGACTTGAGAATGACCACGAAGCGGGTTTGACAAGGTTTGTTGAGTGCACAGTACCTCATGTTGTCCACCACCCACCTTTTGAGAGAAGAACAAAAATCAACTCTCTCAACCCTTTGTAAGTTCTCAAAAAAGTGTAAATTCTAAGAAGACACGATTTGAAGAGAGATAATATTGGATAATGGAAAGTTCAAAGTTCAGAACCATACATAGACACATAACATAACATATACACACAAGAATAAAATGTCAACAAGAAGAAAGGGATTATCAGAGGAGGAGAAGAGAGAGAAGCTAAAGAAGTTCTTTCATGAAACAGTATGTATAATCAACAAGATGACTCATGTATCCGTGACTAATCAATCAATCTGTTTTATGGCAATATAGGCAGATGTCTACTCGGCTAAAGATGTTGAACAATCCGCCTCTGAGGCATGTGGAATGAGTATGTTTGAATCACACTAACTATTGGATGATAGACCGACCAACTGACTGACGACTAACTCGTTGACAAACAATATAGATATGATACAGGTCAAAGAAACTTTAAAGAGTTTGGTAGATGATGGCGTTGTTCAGACTGATAAGCTTGGATCATCCAACTTCTATTGGTCATTCCCTTCATTCGAACTGAATCAATTGTTGAACCAAAAGGAAGAGTTACAAAAGGGTGTCGCCGATGCCAAAGCAAAGATAGAGAAAGAGCGCGAGCGTATAGAATCATTGAAGATAGGTAGAGAGCCAACTGTATGTATATCCCATTGTCCTTCAATCAATCAATGAATCAAGTACTAACAATGAACTGGTTGAATAACAGGATGAGAGAACAAAGAAACTTGCACAACTTCAAGAGTTAAAGGATAGGGAGGCACAGTTGAAGGAGGAGTTGGCCAACTTTGCTGATGTTGAGACTATAGAGTTGATGAAGAAGGAGTTGACAGTGGCTGTTACCGCTGCCAACAGGAACACTGACAACATCGACGCACTTAGAGCCTACTGCGACAAGAAATGGAACATCACTAGAGATGACTTCAACAGAAACTTCCAGATCGATCCCAACATGGAGTACCTGGACTTCTAAATCCGCTCCACTCCACTCCTAGACGACAAGCGACCAAAGACGACAAACGATCAATCATTAATGTATATAATAATAATAGTTTAGACATATCATATCGACCACCCGATATGTTGTATTGTAACTCCTCTTATCCTATCTTATATCCATTGCCTTTTGCCGGTCAGGATGTTGTGCAATAGACATCTAAAGTCGATGTCGACAGGGTTGGGGAGGAAGTTGAGAAGAAGAAGATGAAGGGGCTTAGATATCTGGACCAACAGTCGACTTTTGGACAGTGCTCTGGAAGACTGGCTCAACATATTGGACGGTGACCTCACTCTGTACAGCCTTCTTTGGCGCATAGAGTACTTCGATGGCAATGTAGAGCAGACATGATGGAACGACGAATGAGTTGACAATGATGACGTTCTGGATGTAGTTGACATGTGGTCCGTAGAGGAATGCTGCGGCCGAGGCGATGGCCTGGACAAACTTGAAGACGGCGGCGGCAGACTCACCCTTGGTGGGGTAGAGTGTGCCCAGCAATGAGTAGAGCAGCGTGTTGTAGCCAGCGTCGGCGATACCCATCAGACCGGCACAGACTCCGTACAGGATGACCTTGTGCTCCGAGATGTGATAGTCGATGATGTATGAGAAGATGGTACCGCCCATGCAGGCCATGGTGGCAACGATGATCAGTGACTTCCTGCCAATGATGTCTGACAACTTGCCGATGAACACCGAGCCCAGCGCATCGCACACACCAAACACGGTCATGACGTAGCCCATCATCTCCTTGCCGATCAATGGTGGGAATGCGCCAAAGAAGAAGGCCTGGCTCATACCACTGTACAGCAGAGCAATGATCAACATTTGTACAGGTCTCTCCTTCAGGATACTGAATGTCATCAACAGTCTGTCCTGGAATGGCATGGCCTCCTTTGCCTTATCATTCTTCTTTGAGCCTGGGTTTCCAATCAACAAGAAGATCAAGATTGACGATGCACAAGCAATTGTCAAGATGATGAACAGAGTCCTGTCCGAGTATGCCTTGAGAAGTTGGGCAGTTCCAAGGTTACCAATGATCTGATTGACTTGGAACAAGGCAAAGAACTAATTGAATGATTGGAATGATTCCAATGGTGGATTGGGTTAGGATCCATTCCACTGATGAGGGTCGGGCGGTCCATGACATGGATACATACCAGTCCAGTGTGGAATCCAAGGGTCTTCTCGTTGGAACAACGAATGACAAAGGCACCTTCGGCAGTCCAGAGAACAGCAGCACCAAATCCAAGTAGTGCAGAGGCTGGATATAGGATGCCTGCATTTGTATAGATGTTGGCAGCAATGTAGGTGACATAGGTAACAGTACCAAGGATCAAAGAGAGCTTCTCACCGAGCTTTAACACAATCAATGGCGATACAAAGTTTGACACTGACAGACATGCGTATAATATAGACAACGAGTCCGATCCCATTGTCTGATTAATAGTAGTCTCCAAGTTCTACATTGATCGAACAAGCGTTAGTTAGTGATGTAGTGTCATATGACTTGATCGATCAATCAAACACAACAACATACTTGAGTTGGCGAGAAGGCAGTGAACATGACACAGAATGCAATACCAAGGATGATGATATTGTAAAGGTTCTTGTCTCTTAATGGTCTCTTGCTGTCATCACTGTCGTCAACCAGCAATGGTGTTGCCTCGTTGTCATCTGGATGACAATTGACTGCCAATATATCTGTGTGTTCACCATCCATCGTAGCCATTGATATTGAACTTTATACAATTAATAATATTATTACGTATACTAATGATTGTTATTGGTTGATGTTGTTGATAGAATAGAATAGAATAGATAGTATTGTTTGTTTGTTGTTGTTGACAACAATCGTGATACCATTGTTGTTGTTGAGATGATTTGAATGAAGCGATTGGTTATGTGTGTGAGTGTCGGTATGTGGGTGTGTGGGTGATGGAGTGGGTGTGATAGATCAATCAGTTGTCCTTGGTCTTCTGGAGGACGCCCTGCAAATGGAGTTGATTTTTCAATTTTGCTCGATACCATCCAAACAGATATTATTTGTTAATGTTGGGGTAAATACTGGTAATGAGATAGAAACATGATCATGTGGTCCATTGATTGTTGTTGTTGTTGGGTTTTACCCAATACCATGATATCATGAACATACACATCCGCGTCCTAACTTACATCTCTAAATATCCATTATTATTGTTCAATGGTCCGAAACACTAATAACAACAAAGTAGTATACATGTAATTAGCTAGGGTTGTATTTATGTATTATAATACTAGTTAGGGTGATTATATTTATATATAAATGAATGAACAGAGGAAGGAGGTAGAGACTCACACTACAACACTACCTTATATCTTTACATAGTTGGCTGGAACTAGACCACGCTGACCATGTATCTCTCCTTCCCACCACTCACCATCCATCTTGAAGATGGTGATCTGATCGCCAGTCTTGAATGTGAGCTCTGTCGAATCAATGCCTGTAAAGTCGTAGATGGCCGTGGCCTTGACCTGACCAGTGTTGGCGTGCTGGTAGGCGGGGTTGGCCGAGGTGACGGTGCCCAGACTGCCCGGACCCTCGCCCGGCTGACGCACCTCCTTGATGTCCTTGACCAGTGGGCCAGACGCCGTGGAGTACTCTGGTGTCGACTTGGTTTTGATAGAGGCGTTGGCCTTGAACGCTGGATCATCTCTAATGTTTATCGATGCTGACGAGTGTGTTGGAGGAGTAATCACATGTGGATGATCCTTGCCCGATTGATCATTGATCTGTGCCACCATGCCTGGAAGATGGCTCCAATCATGAGCGATACCTTTATAAAGTTCCTCTTGTGATTTGATCAACTATAATGAGTGAATGAGTATATGTTAGAGTGGCGTCATGAGGAGGGGAAGGTGGTGTTTATACACATACAGCTGCCAAGAGGAATCTAAAGTACACGTTCTTGTCCTCGAACAGTATGGGAAGGTCTCTGACCAACTCTGCGTGCAGGGCATCATATCCCTCTTTACATATTCTATATTTCTCTTCAGTCTATTGTTAATTGGAACAAGTAAAGTTGTTAGTCACAGGTCACACATGCACAATGAACTTACTGCTGCTAATACATACTGGTCCCAACTTATTCTTTGATGTGCTAGAGGTAGCCTTCTCACGTAGCTTGCCCAACTCATTCTTGTAACGATCCATATCAACCTTTCGAGTTGTGAGCTCCTCCATTCTCTTCTTGACCTCCTTGAACTGTGAAATGTACTCGGCCAGGGGCTTGTGGAAGCTCTCATTCATGCGCTCCTCGTAGGTCTTGCGATGGGCATCGTTCGACTGCGACACCTCCTTGATCTGACTGCCTGGTGTGAACAGGGGGTCGGTGGCTTCGTAGAGGTCGCAAGTGTCGGCTGATATATCGGCCATCGTCTTCTCGAGGTCCTTGTGGAGATCGATAATCTTCTTTGAGTTCTTTTGAATTGCGCAATAGACGCTCCTCCACAGAGAGCACCTTCTCCTTCTCATAGTGATAAGTGACATCGATAGTTTCGTCTGACTGTCCAGTCTTTGACATCAACTTCTGCTTGGTCCTGGCAAATGATGTTTTGAAGTTATCCATTGTTTATGTTATATGTTATATTTGTGTATTTATTTGTAACAGTTGTATGAATATATGTTGTTATAGATATATAGGTAGTATCTGTATGAATAGAATATATGTGAATGCGGAGAATGATAGTGACGAGACGTAAAGTGTGTGTAAATGAATCAACTTCAATGTATGTGTGGTGGAAGTTGTTGTGTGTATGTTATTATTTGTTGACACCACACACCACCTATAACCCACACATTTTGATTTATTTCAATTAATTGTGGATCGTGTAGATCGACTCAAGTCTATGAATTGGCCTGGGTTTGGGAGAAAGTCCCATTGCGTCATTATTCAAACACTATGACCTTATCACTGATGTCAAAAGAGATAACAGTTACATTGAGACAAGTCAATGTAACTAGACAAGTTGGAATACCTCTATCTCTGCAACTGTGAAGTTTTTGGTGGATGCAAATGTGGTGCTGCCATGTACAGTTGTGCCAGAGTATGAGTAAGGGAAGTTTTGGTAAGATCCTTGGTTGAGGTTGCTGTTGTCAGAGACATGTATGTCATGGCCGCCTCCAAAAGTTGGTCCATAAGGTGGATTGTTGTAAGTCGAGCAGGTACTGCTGGAGCATGGATATTTAACTGGTTCAGAATTTCTTCGACTATTCACCAGAGAGAACAAGAATGCATTGGGATCAACTCCATATGTCCCAGCTGAAGGGCTTGACCAATTGGTATCTGTCTTTCCTCCAAATATACTTCCATCGGTTGATTTGATGATAGACACAGTCGGACCATTGTTGTCACACTTCTGGTGGAACATGCTTGCACCAAATCCATCTCTGGTGGCCTGATACATGTAAGGTTAATTAAGGAAACTCAATAGATCATCATGTTCATAATCATACTCTGTACATAAGTTTCATCTTTGAGTACTTGTTATTGCACCAATCCAAAACTATTCTTTGTTGATTAGAAGTAATCATAATACTCTCTGGTGCTGTAGGTTTGATTGAGTAGAATCTCATCTCTTCCTCTACACAATTAATCAAATCATTGGGTACTACCAACTTGTTTCCTCTTAGATGGTTCAATATATACATGAAGTGAGTACCATCCCTTGGAAGATATAATTTGTATACATATTAGTAACAATGGAGCAAATTGAAGACTCACTTCAGGAACATACCTATCAATGAAGTATGTGTTTGTTGTACCATCCATGATCTTAGGCTTGTAACTCTTGGAGAACATCAGGTCAAAGTATGACCCTTTCACTGATCTCAATGTCTTGATCTCCGTCTTGAACACTGTTCCACCAACATCCAATATAACAATGGATGATTGTCCATCATCCAAGTCATCCTTCTTTGGTTCATGTGATTCATTGAACTCCTTCACAGCCTTTTCTATTGATGCGAGTACGTTATCACAAGCATCCGTAAAACGTATATTATAATTATTATACATTCTAATTGATATATACTATATAAGTAATAATTGAATGAATGGAGGAGTGATTGATTGAATGAGTGAGTGATTGATTGTTGGAATGAGTGAGTGGAAAACTCATCTTGGGTTTAATTTGAACCCAACACTCTCATTCATTCAATCTATCCATCAATCATCATTATATATATACATACTAAAATACTACTATACAATGGAAGAAGTAAAGGAATATATGAAACAGTTAGAGATAATTGTAAATGACTTTGAAAAGGTTACAAAGGAGAAGAACGAAGAAATTGAGGAGACAGACAAGTTGAGAGAAGATAGATTGAAGAAATTCCAAGAACTAATGCCTTCGTTGGAGAAGACTCAAGTGTCATCGCCAATTACATTGGACGTTGGTGGCATACAGTTCAAGACCTCAAAGGAGACACTGCTCAATGCCAAAGGATCATACTTTGAGATATTAGTACAAAATATGATGAATCGTTTATCAGAGACTGTTGGTGATGATGAGAATGAACAACAAACAGACTCTGCACTCTATCAATTCATTGATAGGTAAGTATCACAAATTAGTATTGATTGACATTAATTGATTGATATACTAATTCAATGTTCATACAGAGATGGAACACACTTTAGATACATTCTCAATTTTATGAGAGGTATACCAGTAGTTATACCAACAAATATCAAACCAATATTGAAGGAGGAGATATCATTCTATGGTATTCAAGGCATGGATGCTCTTGTAAATTAGTCATTATAATGGAACATAGAATTTAATTGTTTTAACTTTGTTATGATCTGACAATTAGTTTGAATACCTCTATATCTGTCACCTGGAAGTATCTGGTGGATGCAAAAGAAGTGAATTCTGGTCGAATAGAGTCATTGTATGCTTGTCTTGACTGAAATGAACTACTGTTGGCGTTGCTGTTGTTACTAATATATATATCATTTAGACCAAAGGCTGGACCAGAATTTGAATCATTGTAAATTGAGTAGATTGGTTTAGATACACGATATTTCTTTGGTTCTGATCTTTGTCTATCATCCAATTCATCCTTATACTCTAGTCCCAACTTGAATTCCTCAAGTGTATTTGAAATTGATTGTTTGGCAAGGGTTCATACATCCTTTATTACTTGTGTATTGCTGTCCATATATATATATATATAACTAGATAGATAATAATTAAGTATATATTTGAATTAAAGAAGGCTCCTTTCCATTTAAAACTTTGACCAGATACTAAATATAATAAATCAAAAACATATTTCTTTTCCAAGTTAGAATGGAGGAGGCTAAGTTATATTTAAAACAATTGGAGTCAGTTGTAAATGACTTTGAGAAGGTTATTAAAGAGAAGACAACCGAGATCGAAGAAAAAGACAAACTACGAGAAGAGAGATTGAGGAAATTCCAAGAGCTCTTACCAACAATAGAGAGGACACAAGTATCATCCCCTGTTACATTGGATGTCGGTGGTATCAATTTCAAGACCTCATTGGACACACTACTCAATGCCAATGGATCATACTTTGAAACTTTAGTCCTGGAATTCAATCTTATAGGTCCAGTAGTTGGTGAACCAGAGTATAATAATAACAATTCAGATCCTCTACCTCTTTATAAATTCATATGCAAGTATGGTTGAATGATTGATCGATTATCCAAACTAAAAATATAATCATCTTCTTAGGGATGGCACTCACTTTATATACATTCTCAACTTTATGAGAGGTGACAATATTGTCATTCCCAATAACATCAAGGAAGCACTCAAGGCAGAGATCACACATTATCAACTTCAAGGCATGGATGATCTTGTTAAATAATCAATGTGGTCTACCGAGTTCGTTCAATAGTTTGAATGATAAACTTCATAATCATCATAACGTCCAATTATAATTATAATACAGTTATGATATATTATGTTTATAAATAATACATATTTAGTTGTAGAGTGGTATGTATATAGACAAACTATCAAGAACATCTGGTTAATGTATCAGTCAATGTCGTTAACATTTGGTCAATGTCATGTTCTCTCGTTTGTTGACATTGAGCGCAGATCTTTGTACAACACCCCAGCATAGAATATGTTTCGCTCTACTATTACAACCCCATCTCCAACTACAAGTAATCCAACAGGTGTGTAAAGGTGGTTGGAAAGATCCGTGTGGTTGTTGCCATGAGTGTATGAGTGAATGAGTGAATGCGTGAGGGGGAAGTGTCAACCGACTAGTTTCATTGTGTGTCTGAATGAATGAATGAGATTGTGCACTGACTGGACCTGCCTTTGAGATCGGAGCCTCTCTCTATCATTAACTACTATTATTATTACTATACTCACCAATTCATCTCATTCATTTATTCAATGAAACATAATAATAATAGATATTATTACTAGACTTAATATTTGTACCTTTACCTACCTGTTTGATCAACTTTTGATCATCAATAATATACTCATTAATCAAACAATCAAACGCAATCAATCAATTCAATTATTACAACCTGTACAAAGAATATATAGAATATATATAGATATATATAAACAACAAAGAATAAACAAACAATGATACCAGTAGATGATAATGAACATGAACAGATGGTTCATGATGCAACCAAAGTAGCCAACAACAACAACATCAATAATAGCAATAGTAATAATAATAGTAATAGTAAACATCATCACAAGGAGCATATGGTACTCTTTGTACATGGTCTCTACGGTGCACCAACAGACTTTACCAACTTGTCTTCGCAATTGAAGAAGAAACATCCTGATATCAATATTGTATGTTATAGTCGATCACCTGATCACCTGATCACCTGATCACTCACTAACTTAATCAATCGATCAAACCAAACACACAGCAACTTAGTGAGTCAAACTACTTCTTTGGAGCAACTAGACAGGGTATTGATACATGTGGAGACCGTTTGGTATCAGAGGTATGTTTGACAATGATGAGATAACAAGATCGATTGCCAACCTAACACGTGATCACCAATACACTTAGATTCTTAAACTCACCGAAGAGCACAAGCCAAAGAAGATATCTATTGTTGGACATAGTCTTGGAGGAGTGATTGGTCGATATGCAATTGGCAAGCTTGAGGAGCAGAACTACTTCAATGAAGTCAAGCCAGTCCAGTTCGTCTCATTGTCATCACCACGTAAGTTGTCCCTCTACACATGATTGATCATCACTCACTGACACGACTACGCATTCACAGACTGTGGTAGCAGAAGACCACCCAATGGATGGTTGAATAGGATCATCTCAAAGTACACAGACACATTTATATCGACCACTGGCAATCAGCTGATGCTGACTGACGATGAGAAGGATCCACTGCTCGTTAGGTTGGCCAACAAGCATGGATCGTATCACAAGGCCCTGTCCAGGTTTGAGAATCGCACACTCTATTCAAACATTGAGAACGACTTCCAGGTGGTGTTCAACACGTCCAACATCTCACACAGGAACCCATACACCAAGGGCGACTTCCCAATGAAGTTCTCTGAGCGCTACAACCACTTGATCGATCCAGAACAGATGCCCCAGTTTGAGCCACTTCCCGTTGAGAAGGATCCATTTGCCAACGATGAGAAGGGTCAGCAACTCAAAGACATCCTTTCAAACCTCCAATCATTGAACTTTACACGTTATCATACTCATTTCCCCGATCGGTAAGTCATCAAGATGGTGATCATCGTTGTTTGGATGTTTGGATGATGGATGGACACTATAACTTACACCTTCTCCTTCCTTCATTCCATAATTCCAGTCTTGCACACACTCATATAGTGCAGAAGAGAGAGTGGGTCAATCAAGTAGGCGCAGATGTAGTCAATCATATTGTTGATAACATCGTTGTTGATTGATTAATCAGTTGATCAATCAACATTTACATAACATACACACATACTCTAGCCTTGTCAATGAACATGTTGGATGATCTTGGGATCGTGTAGCACACACTTCCAAACAACAACCAACATCGAGACTTATTGAAAGTACATTCCATGTCATGCAATGCTATGCCATGCTATGCCATGCAGATACCGATTGTCTACACACCTACGAACACATATTTAGCAACATGTATTACATCAATGTACCATTAAAACGTTGTTCATTCTTTCAATCATTCATTCAATCATTCAGTCAATCATCCAAGTCATCAACACGACTTACAGACAAGTTTGATTGGTCGTCAGATGATTTGATTGGACGGAGTGGTGTTTGTGATCAAAAAGGACACGAGAGATATTTTTGTTTGTGTGAAGGGTGTGGCCCTTCGCATAATTAAAGTGATTGGAGGGTCCTTTCACTTGATCAAACACATCAACAACTTTTGATTTCACCAATGGGCGTGTTTGTTGGCAGTTGGTCCATCAATGGATCGATGGCGCCTATCTGTTAGGGGTCAACTCATCATCATCAATCATACTCTCTCAATCAGAGACTGGACAAACGATAGGGTAGGGACTTGGACTTGATCACTTTGTAAATGAAACAAGATTTATAAATACAAATATAGATAAAGATACAGATACAGATATATAATCATAAAGATAAAAGATAGAAAATGAAACAGATGTTCACTATTGTGTCCATCACAATCATATTAAATGTGATGATGATGTTGATGTCAATTGGAAGTGTACAATCAGTACCAATCGCACAGTCGTGGACTGGATTCACAGATAATACACAGTTTGATAATGTTAGCAATTGGAATCCGAATGGTCCACCAGCTGACAATGACCTAAAGCTCAACTTTGAACCAAATCCAACATTTGTAATCAATACTCCAATCTTCTCATTCAACGCACACTCTATATTGGTGTACCCACCCATCAGCGTCGTCCAACAAGGTGACTTTAGCGTCGACACCTTCCTCACCAACAACGGCACATGGACATCAGCCACCGGCAACATCGATGGTGTCGACGTTTCAAACAGCTTCAACATGAACATTGGTGCAGGCATCACCACAACAAGACTCTACAACTACAATGGTGGATCACTCAAGTTCAGGTCCGCATGTAAGTCCACGCCCATCCCCCACTGGAATCATTCCATCGACTAACACATACTCACACACAATCAGCTGCTACTGACGTGTATAACTATGGCGACATTGATTGTGGAGCCAAGCTGGAAGTCAAGGGACATATTGTGTCATCGGGCAAGATGTACTTTGACAAGGGTTCATTGTTTTTGGTTTCTGGATCAGTTGGCAGCTCGTTCACTGATTATGCCAAGGTTGGCTTGAATGCAACAATGACTGTAATCAAGGGCCATACAATCAATTGCAAGGATAATGCAAGGATCGTTTCGGTGGATGGTAGTTTTGAGTTGCGCCAGATCACCACTTTGAACATGGAGGGTGCCAGCTCGATATCCATGGGTGGCACGACCACAACCTTTGAGAACTCTGTGCTCAACTTGAAGAACAGTGCATGTCTATACACTCTGTCTCAATCCGTTGACATTAAGAACACTACCATTACACTCAATGACAATGCCAACTTCACTCTACGTGGACAAGTCAACGCTGCCGTCACACAAGGATCATTCAACCTCAAAGACTCATCCCTCTTTGACGTATACTCCGCCTCCGTCATGACTTTTGCCGACTCTCTCTCATCATTCAACTTGTCACAGACCTCCAAGCTAAGCCTCAATGCTTCATCATGCATTGCATGTACATTCCAGCTCTATGTATGTTGTCTTGTCCCCTTGCCCTGCCTCACCCTGCCATCACTGACCCCTCCCCATAATTTAGGACGACTCAAGGATAGTGATCTCGGAATCATCCCACCTCACATCAAACAAATCAAGCATACTCAATGGAGGCTCGATGATCCAGGCCTCTTCAAACTCAACAATCAATGTGTACACTGATTGGAGCATGCGTGATAGTTCTCAGATTCAAGTGTCGGGCTCAATGTTGACTGTAAGCGGATCATTGTGGACTAATGGAGACTCCAAGCTCACCATACATGATGGATCTAAACTAAAGATCGACGGTCAGTTGACACTACAATCAGGCGTATTCTCCATTGCCAACTCATCAATGGTTATTAGCACCGATGCCACAATACGCATCACCAACCAGACCATCATCGACAACAACGTCAGCTTGGAGAACAATGGTACCATCCTACTTCAAGCCAACATCAAGGTAGAGGATACTCACAGTGGTCCAACCCAGGTATGTACTCATTCATTCAATCAATCATTCATTCATTCATTCAATCACTGACTCAATCAATCAATCAAATAGTATTCATCATTTATCAATAGTGGAAGAATATCTGGAAATGGAACTATTCCAATGAATGTTCTAAACACTGGTGTGATTGGAAGCACTACATACCTCTTGGACAARGTTCATCATTGATGGTAACCTTCAGCTCAATGACACATCAGTACTCCAACTCACTCTCCTCTCATGGACTGATCACTCAAGCTGTAAGTCCTTCGATGTGACACAGATGCGCCATCCAGTGATCAATCATTGCTAACCCATACCATATTCAATCAATCATGAAGTGAACATCACAAAGAATATTACCAAGGCAGGAACTATCAATATTAAGGTAAACTCATTGATGATGGACATTAGCAAGGGCAACAGCAGTGTTACTTTGGTAACATTTGGAGCAAGTGCTGGCGGTCAGTTCGACTCGGTGAACTTTGTCTACTTCAATGCGCAGACAGGCACAGTCGTACCCAAGCCAACATGCCAGTTCACTCACAACACCACCGAGACAGGCAGTATCACAATCTTCCAAGAGTGCATGGCACCATCTACTACAACAACCGGCGCATCAACAACTACAATGTCCACGACCACCAGCACCACATCTACAACCGATGGCACACCAGAGCCTACACCAGCACCACCTGGCAAGAAGGGATTGGGACCCGGTGTCACTGCCGCCATTGTCGTAGGAGTACTCGTAGCAGTAGTTGTCGGCGCAGTCATCGCATCGATCGTCATCTGGAAGAAGCGTTTCCCAGGTACCAGCTCATCAATAGAGATGCATTAAGTTTTAAAAGGTCTCCGTCCGAGGAGGTTGCCCAATCATACAATCATACATTCATTCATTCTTATACTTAACATTACGCTCTTGCACAAATATCATATACATATCATATAAATACATAAACATAACAAACAAGTTGTACTCTACTCTACACATTCATGAACACAAGACAACAGACTTAGCGAATTCAGAACTAGTGGTGAAGAGTTCGAACTTTCAAGAAGTTGGGGTTTGGGCTCCAAGTTTCACTCGGTCGTTTTCACAACACCATTCGTCAACTTTACAAAAAGAGATAAAGAGATAAGATATAAAGAAGAGAGAGAGAGATAAAGAATGCCAAAGAAGAAACAATTTAGACCAAAGGTCTCAAAGAAGTTGAGCAAGAAGTATACTACACATAGGTTATACTACAGTGATAATTCATCAACATTCAATGCATTGGACCCAAGGAAGAAGACACAAGAGAAGCAGGATAAGCTTCTCGAGATGTCAAATCAGTATCATAGAAAGTCAGAGAATAGAGAGAAACAACAAGAGAAGGCACAGAGAGATGAGATCATCAAGTCGTTGAAAGAGGAGGCTGGTGACATTGATATCAAAGACAGCGAGAACTACTCTGATCTCTATGAAGTGGGTCCATCTGCACACGATCTCCTGCTCTCAACATTCAAGAAGAGTAAGACTGCTACTGGCAATGGCGTTGGCAATGGTCGTGGTCGCGGTGGTGCATCAGGATCATCAAGTACCGCTCACACATCAAACGGCAATGGCAAGAGAAAGATCATCGATGACGAGGATGAGGATGAGGAAGATGAGGAGGAAGAAGAAGATGCTCAACCAGATGAAGAACAAGACAACAACAATGATATTGAAATCGAGATTGAGGATGAAGACCAAGACCAAGTCGAGCACGAGGATGATGACGAGGACCAAGACGTGGATGAAGATGACTTTGAGTTGGATGATGAAGAGGCCGAGGATGATCAAGACGATGAAGAAGATGATGATAACGAAGATGGTGCAGAGGGAGAGGATGAAGAGGAGCAACAGGAGACAGGAGAGTTTGACGACGTATATGGCACTAATCAGGAAGTGGTGGAAGAGGATGATGAGGAAGATGATGGCAAGGAAGATGGAGATAATAGGACAAAGTTAAGTGATGATTACTCTGCTCATTTCAATCAAGATGTATCGACGTGGAATCAACTTGAGGAGATTATCGAGGCTGGAAAGGCACTGAAATCAACATCAATAGAGGTTGAAAACTTTGGCGTGGTCACCTCCAACAAATGTCCACCAAGCACCGGCACCGCCATCACTTCGACCAAGAAGGCCAAGGCACCAGCCGTCTCATCACTTCCAATCCAGAAGGATACTTTTTATGAGTACCATGTATGTGTTTTATTCAGCTAGACATGGCACTCGTTCAATCATTCATTCAATCACTGACTCACTCATTCTCTTCCAGATCAAACACCGTCTACTTAAGGCATGGGCAAAGACAAAGAAGACCAAGGAGAATGGTATGAATCATCACCAATGGATGCTCCACATTAACTAACAAACATGTAATGTAGAGTTATTCTTTACGCCAATCCAGAAGCAACTATTCCCAATAATGAATGAGTATAGAGATCTATTATTCTCGGAGGAGAATCACAAGAATCACAAGAGTATATACCAACTCTATACTCTACATGCCATGAACCATGTCCTAAAGTATGTGTCCCGACCCTCACTCACAGTTGGATGTCAAGACAACTAACCAACTCATCTCATCCCTTCCCAGGTCAAGAGATCAACTTACACAAGATAATGGAATCACCAAGAGAGCTGAGGCCAATGGCGAGGTCATGTATGTAGTATATTATAAACGTAATCAAATGATGGACCAAGTGAACTAACATGATTGATCAATCACCCCCTCAAATATATAGCCCGGATATGAGACATCAAGGATTCACCAAGCCCAAGGTATTGATCATTGTTCCATTTAGGAATACAGCATTGGACATTATGAAGTTGATGCTCAAGTTGGTGCCACACGAGACACATCAACAGGTGGAGAAGAAGACTACTCTCATTGAGGAGTTTACTCATGCCGAGCGTCAACTATCAGCAGACAAACCTGCAGACTTTAGACATGTCTTTAGAGACAACATCGACGACTGCTTCAGAGTTGGTATCGGCTTCAACAAAAATGGCATGAAGCTATTCTGTCCATTCTTCTTCTCAGACATCATTATTGCATCCCCACTCGGTCTGAGACTTGTCGTTGGAACTGAGGGGTATGTCATTCAAACTCATAACTCAAACTCATAACTCAAACTGACAACCCATTATTCAACTCAAACTCATAGTGATGCACAACGTGACAATGACTTCTTGTCATCGATTGAGATGGTGATTGTGGATCAAGTCGAGACGATATTGCAACAGAACTGGGATCACATGAATATTATATTCGATAACCTTAATCTCATTCCAAAGAAGAATCACAACACAGACTTCTCAAGAATAAGGATGGCAACTTTGGAGGGCTGGAGCAAGCATTTCCGCCAGACACTGATGTTCAGCAATTTCCTGACACCAGAGGTCAACTCATTGTTCAACAGGCACTGCACCAACATCCGTGGCAACATTCGTGTGCGACGTATCAAGGATGGCGAGATTGCCAACATCATACCATCGTTGATGCAAACCTTCCACAAGGTGCCCATACTCAAGGAGCACAATGGCCAGGACGTTGACGCGCGCTTCGACTACCTGATCGAGACCATCTTGCTCAAGTTCTCCAACCAGGTCAGCGAGACCAAGAATGTGCTGATATACATCCCCAACTATTTTGAGTACATCAAGATTAGGAATTACTTCAAGAAGGAGGCCAAGTCATTTGTGATGTGCTGTGAGTACACTGCGCCCGCTGTCGTCACAAGATCCCGCGCCAAGTTCAGATACGGTGACCGCACATACATGTTGATCACGGAGCGATTCCATTTCTTCAACAGATATCAGCTGCGTGGAGTGAAGCATGTTGTGTTCTTTGGTCTGCCCAATTTTGCCTCCTACTACTCAGAGATCTTAAACATGGTGTCGGAGAATGAAGGCACTGTGATGGCATTGTACACACAACGTGATCGCATGGCATTGGAACGCATTGTTGGAAGCATCCGAGCAACCAAGATGTTAGAGAGCGACAAGTCCACTCATTTGTTTTGTTAACTAATCCAATAAAGTATACCTCCGGATAACATTGATGAAGTGCTCGATAGATGACCATAACTCTAAGAGGAGGGTGTCTTCAGTCATCGGTCATTTTATTCTGTTGCTTGGCTGTGAAGTGCTCCAGCTCCTCCACAAAGAATTTGTTTAGTAATTGTGACAGAGATATATCACTACGTTTGGTTGATGAAGTGATATGTTGCTCGATGATCATCAGCAACTCCTTGTTTGGAACATTCGCCTTGGCACCTTGTAATATGTCCAATCTATATCCTTGGTTCAACAACAAACTAAACTCCTCCAACATGTCAATATCTATAATGTGATTGATTGTATGTTAGTGAGTGATTGATCCTGGTCCGACTAGGATGATGATCCAACATACTTATGATGTACTCAAAGAACCTTGGGAAGAAGAATCCCTTCTGGAGATCCTTCTTGGATATGTTTGATAAGGGTAGTCCATCTTTGTCCAAATCCACCAAAGGTGGGCTTATAGTCAGGGGTCGACCAATTGATGTTGAGCCACTCTTTTGTATCTCGTAGACGATCATTTGGAATCGTGGTCTATAGTACTGCCAGTAACATTGATAGAGTACAGTCATCTCACCAACCATGCCCAGTCGCTCGTAGCATGCTGCCAATGAATCTATGCACCAGAATGTTATCTCTTGCTGTGTGAACGGTGCGAAGTATGGCTTAATCGTGTGGAGTGATTGACTTGTGGGTGGCAGGAAGTCTGCAAGTGGTATCGATATGAGCACCTCGAGCAGATATCGAATGGATGATTCAATCTCTGAGTGATTGGTCATTGCAATATGCAAGAACAATCTGTTTACCCACAAGTCGTCCGTGGGATCGAATGACACCATCCTGTTTCCAGGCAACGGCAACAATGTCCTCGTTGAGAAGCCAGAGAGTTGTTGCTTGATCTTCTTGTAGAAGCTCAAAGATGTTGAGTATGACTCCTGTTGTGGAGTGCAATGTTAGAATGATGTGATTGATTGAACGATTGATTAATTGATTGATTGGATACACGTACATAATAGTAGTGACAGTCTGCCAAGCTTGTGCTCATCCAATAGAACTCTGGATCGCTCCAGGTCTCGGACAGCTCCTTGTAGCGATCCTTCCAGGGGTCTTGATTGAGGTCGCTGTAGCTGTCCATGCATAGTGTCAGATAGCGAATGGCCTCATTCATCTGTTTGTTGTAAGAGATTGAGTTGTACTTGTCCACAAATAACTCGTTGGCATTCGAGTAGTACAGCACTTGATGTGTGAGCATGTATAATGGCACAGAGTTGATATCAAATATCAATGTGTTGTCTGTGTTGCCAACATTGCCACTGTTTCCAGAGTTACCAACACTCTCTCCTGTATGCTTCTGTGTGATTACCGTGGTACCAGTGATGAGGAACTTGAAGTAACGATAGGCACTGAGATAGAATGTTGTGGTGAGACAGTAAATGCCCAGCTCGATCTCATAGTCATAGTCGTGGTCGGCGTCATCATCCTTGTTCAATCGCTCAAAGTAATCATTTCGAACGTTGTCCACATTGTGCACGAGGTCGATTACCAGACGAGGCTTGGACGACGTGTCGCTGTCGGCCAACTGTTGAAGGAAGCGCTGAATGTCCAGCACCGACTCCATAGTGATCATTGGTCTCGTGACAGTGTATCTCCAACACAGCTCAATCAACTCAATCCTCTTGATGCCACAGTTACTCTCCTCAAACAACTGACGGTCCACACTGAATATCTCTGGCAGGCAGTACCAATTGATGATCTTTAGCAGTACATCACGATACATTATTGTATCACTCTTTCCAACATGATTCTGTTTGAATGACACAATTGATCGAATGCCATTGATCTAAGATTGAGTGGGATGGTTCCAACGGGTTAGGTCCTTGACACTCATCAATCGATCAATCAATCATACATACCCAGAGATTGGTATTCATTGGAATGCTCTTGGCTCGCATGAGAAGGTAGATGAGCATTGAGTAGCGTTGAAGTCCAATGTCGTCCAATAGTTTACAGCATCTTATGTAGACTGTGAGTAGCTCATCGGGTGCCTTTAGCAAAGTGAGTGGATTGAAGTGATCAAGCATGTATGACATCTGTTCATATCGATCAATGTATCCATTATCATTGTGATGTTGTCTCAAGTTGATCAACAGTGCTCCAATGTCAAACAAAGGTTGTTGTTGTTGTGTCGTCTGAGATTGAGTCTGAACATTGATCGTTGCATTATTAACAGCAGAGTAGTACTCTGATTGTTTGATATCGTTTGAAAGATGCTTGACAAGATAGTATCTAATCAAGTCATCATAATGATCATTATTCAGTCTGATCACATCGTTATGATTGGTTGATTGATTGATTGTTAGTGAGTACACTAAAGTTGGCTTATGAACCTCTCAACCTACAACTTCCAGTACAATGCCAGTGAAGCATCAGTGTCCCTTTCCAGTATGGATATAAAATAGTGATGTATCTATATGTCGCGACATGTATGTTAACTAACGTGTTGCGGCAGGGCTCTCAAGAAGAGGTGATTGAACATACTAACAGGTGATCTTGATGATCTTTGAATAATGATTGAGCTAATATACATTGTGTCTTTGCTTCATATAAGTTATAATTGAATGATGTCGTCGTTGTCGTAGTTGATGGAGGTACAACATAATACTGTGTTATCCTATTCACATAGTCATTCACTGTGAGCATTGACTCCATCCTATCCTATCCTACTATCTAGTTATACACATGTGCATGTCATCAAAAGACAACTTCATTTTGGGGGTCGAGTTCATTCATTCGATTCAACTCAACTCATTCATTCACGCACAGACAACTACAACTTTATTCTCTTTGATGATATCTCTATACAATGACCTCGAGTAGCTGATGTAGAGGTCAGTCTTGAAATTATTGAATGTTCTTTGAATTGATCGCCAGATGATATATAACCAAGTGCCATACTATCAGTTGAATGGCACCATACTAGTTCCACTACCATCCTACCATCCTCATTAGTAATCTTTGTTGCTGCTATCAATCCTGCCAATCTCTCATCTCCACTATATATTACATTATTTGACATATACTCCTCCTCTTCATCATCAACATCTTCTGCTTCTTCAACTTCATCTCCAACTCCAACAACTCTTTGTTGTTGTTGATGTTGTTGTTGGGACTTTGATGTTGTTGATGATAATGATGAGATATGTCCACCGAGATATGAGAAGCAATCCTTGTGTGATAGGAACTCATCCTCAAAGTATGACTTGACGGCAAGGTCTGCATATCCTTTGTCAACCATCCTCGCACAACACTCTTTAGCCATCAATCCTCTCATTATTTGTTCTCCAACTCCTGTTTGTTTGATTGATCGATCGAGTTAGTGCCATTGATTAATTGAATGACCATGAGTGATACCATACCAGTTGTACTACATGCCACACCTGGAATGGACAATGTTGTTGATGTACCATCACCTGATGAGGTACGCTTGATTACCAACTCATCTTGAGCCCAACATCCACTTCCAAATAAGGCAGCCTCACCAACTCTTCCAGGATGCTTCAATGATATGCCTCCACTCGATACACCAGCCGCCACATGTCCATTCCAATCCACAACAATTGCTCCAACAGTGTCATACATCAATGATTCATCGTCCTCAACGCCATGTTGAGATTCTTGATCATCAACTTGTTGTTCATTGTCATCATAGTAGTAGTACTGCTCATCAGTGTATTGTTGTTGATGCTTGGTATGTCGATGTAACTCTAATCGACTGTTATGATTCATGTAGGTGATGTTGGATTGTTGAGTGATCAGTGGATCACCCATCATCGAGTCCTTATCATATGTGTCCACACCATGATTGGAAGCCCACTCCTTTGCTCCATCGGCCACCAACATCAATGGTCTAATACGACCCAATGACTTATAATGTCCCTTCTCTCTCTGTTTCCTCAGCATTGCTCCAGCTGCCTTGATTGGATTGCACACTCCATTGACTGCGCCAACACCAGCCCAACATCCACCGCCACACAACATTGATGAACTTGATGATTGAGTTGCCAGGGTATATGTTTGAGTCCGATCATCATTGTTGAAGCAGTTGTTATGACATTGACATATGAATGACCCATCCATTATGCTTGCGTCACATTGTACTTGACCATCTTGGTTGAGACTTGATCCTTTGCCAGCGTTGGTGAGTGGGTCGTCTTCAAGTGACGTGATTGCCATCTCACATATTGTAACAGCATCCATGTTTGTTATACTTGTTGTTGATCTCATTGTCTCATTAACAGTTGACAACTGTTGTCTTATTGATGAATGTACTTGTTGAACAACATTCTTAAGACACGTATCAATAGATGCTCTATAAGCCTTTGTCAACTTATGTGAATGGAAGCCAGCGCCAATATGTATAGCAACAAAGAATGGGTATTGTTGTCCAAGTTGTTGATCGCTTATATCCATCTTTAGTCAGTTGATCGATTGTGTGAATGAATGAATGAATGATCACGTGATTGAATGATCAGCCAGTGCACCGACTCGACTGATCAGTCAAAATATGGAATACAGGGGAGAGCTTGAAAGGTGACCATTTTATTGTATAAGACCAATCATATCTTGATTGATCTTATCTTATCTTAACTTGTTGTTGATGTTGGTCCGTGCGCTGAGTGCGATGGCACTCTCGGATACACCGACTGATGGTGCTCGGTCACCTGGATACTGGACTATTATACAACTGTTGGCATTGAAACTATTTACATCGAGCAAACTAGATACTGTCAATGGATCCAATTCATTAGATCCAGTCAACTCGGCAATACTCCTAGTTATGTCGTCTATATTAATGTGGTCCATGTTTGAACTTAATTAATTTGTTGGAGTGATGCGAGGATGGATGTTAGGACGTGGATGTTGATGGATGAGTGGATGGATGGATGACATGGACATACCCAATGAAGATTGTGTTGCTTCGGAATGGTCTAAATGTGACGCAGAGGAAGCCTAGCATAAGGATTGTCATGGGTTCGGAAACACAAAATGTCGTCCAATATAAGAACCAAACCATGATGATGCGCATACTGTTGGTCAACAATATACCTCCAAGATATACAATAACAGCTGATCGCAAATATATGAATGCCTTCTTCTTTGTATTACATATAATACTTGATCGAGCATTACCAGTGAGTCTGTTTGATTGGCATGAGTGAGTGAGTGAGTGATGGAATGATTCCATATTTGATTGATGAACATACCTTGCCAATGTTATGTGACGCTCGAGCTTCCGCAGATTCTTGGTAAAGTTGGTAAAGAGTTTGGGCATCATGAAGAAGTAGAGTATCATTAGACTTAGGAAGTAATAGATGTCATTGTAGAAACTAAAGAATAGTAATACTGAGATGAGCATGATCATTATGACACCAATCATACGTGTCTCACCAACTGATATAGTGGCTCTTGTTATCTTCCAACCTTTGGACAACAATAACAGTGCACCAAAGAATACTGATTCGGCGAAAGAGAAGAACAAGTTGACCATGTACTTGATTGGAACATTGAAGTATCCTTCACTATCAGCAATGTTATAATATATATATGTTAACATTACCAATATCAAGCGAAGTAATACGACGAAGCCTGAGTTTGATTGATCGGATTGATGATCGTGATTGAGTGAGTGAGTGGAATGGTTCCAGATTGTGATTGAATGATTGAGTGATCCATTGTTTGATTGATTGATGTGAGTGATTGATTGAGCGAGTGGAATGGATCCATTGACATTTGGAGGGAATGATGTTAGTTTATGGAATGATTCCAGATGGACATCGGGCAAGACCTTGGACAATAAAATAACATACCAATGACATGATGGATGAAATTTACATGTTGTCTATGTAGTAGACAGTAGAGAATATAGAATGTAAGGAGGATGGAGAGTAGTATGATGGTTGAGAGATAGAGTGACACGAGTTGGATGGATCCCCGAGAGAGATGATGTCCACCAGGGTTGATGAATTGATAGTCCAGCGTCATATCGACACTGTTGGATGAGTTACACTTGAGAAGAATGAATCGATATAGGTCTGATGTGGTAATTGTATCAGAGTAGCTGAATGATTGACCAATGGTCATGTTCCGCACGACACATTCACCTGCAGCTGGGTTCCCACAGAGGTGGCTCTCGACATCGCTGTCGGACGACGATCCAATCAGACTCTGATAGTCATTGTCTTGGCACACCCATAGTGTAATGAATCCAAAGTTGATCCCGCCAGTGGATCCCGCCACGTTGTTGTTGTTGAAGTTGGACATGGACATTGGCATTGGCGAGTTGATTGTAGCATTGATTTGAAATGATCCACCACTGTTGAAGCCAAACCTGCTTATTAGATATGTATGTCCAGTGAATGTTATATCTTGGTCTTGATAAGTCATGCCATTGGCCAATCCAACACCGCCAATATATCGTTGTAGTGACATCATCAACAGAAACAATTGAAGTACCATTCGTCCATTATGTGCCACTCTCTTATAAGTGATATCCATCATATTTGATTGATTGATTGAATGATCGAATGATTGATTGAATGGTCAAAGGAGGGCTTATCCCTCCACACCATCACCTAGCCTCGACACTCAATCAGTCAAGTCAGTCAAGTCAGTTGGTCAGTTGGTCAGTTGGGATGGATGATTTAAAATGTAAATATACAATATTTTGTAAAGATAAATATGTTTGATGTGTGTAATTATATGTTTGAATGAATGTATTTGTATAAGTGACAATAAGGAATGTGTCCGTTCCTTTCTGCATCAATGTTGTTGTGACCCACCCAGGTTGGAAAAGCAACAACTTCCAACACCTTGCAAAGGTGTGAAAATCTGATAGCATCGCTGTGGTGGTCCCTACTTGCCTCGTGCGTGACTGATCAACCCTCGTCATGATACCATCACCTATTGTTGTGTAGCACTCACTCAATTTAGAAGTAAAGAGAAAGAGAACAAGAGAGAAAGAGAGAAAGTCTTAGTTTAGAGAGATAAATAAATACTCTTTATTGTACAAAAAGGGTAGGAAGTAGAAGGAGGAAAGTGTAGAGAGGGTGGCGGGCTGGTCGACCAGACCCAGACATCCTCCCTGCTGCTGTGTCTTTGATTGGGCGACACACGAAGGAAAGAAGGACCACCTTGGTGAGGAGGTATTTGGGGATACGTAGTCTTAAAGTAGGAGCAGCAAGACAACGCCAGCGCAGTTGTTGTTGTTGTTGATTATATATATATTTTTGTTTGTTTGATTATATAAGATATAAGATTGATTGATTGAATGGACGCGTTCCAGTATATCTATCTCTTTTTAGGTGGGATGTTATGTCCACCCTACATGTTGTTGCTACACTACATGGGGACGCTGATTTACCAACCGTGGTGGCCGTGGTGATGATGATGATGACCGTGCTCGTAGATGATGGTGTTTGGTGCCATATATCCTGGTGGGTAGACGACTGGAGCAACACCTGGGTATCCCATTGGGGCCATTGGTGCGACCATTGGTGCCATTGGTGCAACCATTGGTGGGTAGACCATTGGAGCTCCCATTGGAACCATTGGAGCTACGTATCCAGCAGGGTAGCCTGGTTGAGTGTAGACGACGTCATAGTGACCGTGATGATGATGATGATGACCCATTATTATATAGTAGTTATTTAGTTAGTTAGTTTATAATGTAGTAGTATATATATATATAATTATATATTTGTGTGTAGATATATTAAATTATGAATAGTGTGAATGATACAATTCGATGCGTTGCCCAAGTTATTATGAGCTTGCTTGTTGTCTGGTGTGTCACAAAATTAATTCATTTCAAAGATTGCTCGAATTGAGACCACTCCCCACCTTCCAAGTGCAAGACACAACTGCTGTGTCTGAAAGTCGTCCTGACACGCCGATGCACACGATGTGATTGAGCGCACCAGACTGTGAGAAAAAAAGGTGGATGAATCAGAACTTCGATGATCATCAGATATAATATGAATGGACGATTGAGTTTGTTTATTATTATTATTATTATTATTATGATTGTTGTTATTATAGTTAATTAATTATTTAAGGTTGTGATTGATGAATGGATGATGGATGGATAATGGAGAGTGATGATTGATTGATTGATTGTTGATGGTGATGGTGATGATGGAGAGGTGCTATTGTATACCAAGTCGAAAGACTTTAAATTTAGGCTGTTGTTTGTTGAGATTTGTTCTGTGGCTGTTGCTGCTGTTGCTGTTGCCTGTTCTGATTGTTGTAGCTGTTGTATCTACGGTTTTGACCTCGGCCGCCGCGACGATGGTCATGTGAACGGACTGATGAGATTCCAAAGGTTTCTTGGTCCAGCTTACGTTGGTCGTGAAGGGTGACCTTGGCCTTGCCCTCCTGGTTGTTCTGCTTGTCCAGGGACTCGCAGGAGATGTTGTCAAAGAAGCTCTTTGATGGCGTGTAGCTGGTGGACACGTGGATCGATTGCACACCGTTGATGATCTCCTCCTCGTCGTCCTCCTCGTGGTCGTCGACGTGCTCGTCGGTGCTGGCCAGCTCCTCGGCCAGCTTCTCCTTGTCGAACCTCATGTTGGACTCCTCAAAGTTGAACTCCTCAAGCTCCTTCTTGGGGCCTGTGGTCTTCTTGTACGTGCCTGGCTTGTTCTGGTAGTTGCCAGTGCCGTGATGGTGGTGATGGCGCTGCTGTCCTTGCTGGTTGGGGGAGTGTTGGTCGATTGGTTGCCGCTCATTGAGTGGGCGCCAGTGGCTGCTGCCACGACGCCTGCTGCGGTCATCGATGAGTCTGACTGAGCATTGTTCGACATCTGAGGCCTCTTTGATTTCCATCTGTTTTGTGAGTCCATAGCATTGCCTGCATTGCCTCTATTTGGCTGTTGCTGCTGTTGCTGTCCCTGTTGCTGTCCTTGTTGTCCCTGTTGTCCTTGCTGTCCTTGCTGCTGGTTGTTGCTTCTATAGTTGGGTCTTGGCTGTCTTGGCTTCTGATCTGATGTTGAGGAGGGTGCAGCGTTGTCGGGGATGGGAAGGGGTGCTGGTGGCGCCATTGGCTGTGGTGCACTGCCGGCGGTTGGATGATGGCTGCCGGTCTGTTGGAGTGCGGCGACGACGGCTGCGGCGGCTGATGTTGGTTGGGAGACTGGGGCGGCGTTGGTGGATGGGGCGATGGTTGGTTGATGGACGGCGGTCGCTGGTTGGCTGGTGGCGGGGGCTGGTGCAGAAGCGGCTGGTGTGGTCGTTGTTGGCTGTTTGTTTGATGATTGTTGGGTGGAGGCGGGAGTGGTGGCGGCGTTGGTCGATGGGTTGTTTACGGCGTTGGCACCGGCGGCAGGGGCGGGATGTTGTGGCGCATTGGTTGGTGGTGTTTGCTGATGTGGAGGCTTGAAGTATGGTGGCGTGGGCTGGTTGGGCATGCCCATTGGTGGCTGGTTCTGCTGGCCGGGATAGCCAGAGTAGTGTGGGAAGCCGTACATGTTGTAGTATGGGTTGTACATTGGTGGATAGCCCTGAGGGAATCCCGATGGTGGCATGCCGTACTGGGGAGGGTAGCCGCCGCCAAACATGTAGGGCATCTGACCGGCGGGTGGCTGGTTGGGCATTGGTGGGAAACCTGGGTTCATAGCGCCGTCGGGACGAGGTGGCTGGCCGGTGGCGGCTGGGCCGCCGGGCGCTGCAGCTTTGGACGTCGATGAGGCTGGTGCCGAGATCGTGCTGCTGGGTGACTGAGTGGTTGGCGCTGAGGTTGTGGCGGGTGCTGGGGTAGTCGTTGCGGCAGCCTGAGGTGCCTCATACACGTTCAAGTCTTGAATGTCGCTGCTCTTGAACACAATAAAGTCGAATATCTCTGTTGATGGTGCGATGAATCCACCCTCTCTCCTGTCCTCAGTTCCATATGACTTAACTTTAAGTTTGTTTGATTGATTGTTTGATTGTTTGTTTGATTGATTGAGTGAGTCGATTGTATTCTTGCGCGATCTAGTCTCACTCTCTTCATCACCAGTTATCATTTATGTCATTACCATTCTTAAGAGCGAGAGTGTTGTCAACTGGATCGATCGTGTAGAGGGTACCTTCGTACCTGATCTGCTTCTTTGTGATCAATACGATCTTTGATCCAATGAATTGAGTTGACATTGCTGTTCGTACTACTTCTTAATTTGTTCGAATGAATGTTTGATTGATTGCCTGATGTTTGCTTGTTTGTTCCTTTATGGTCACTGAGAATGTGTTGTTACACAGCTAGCTGAACTGATGGGGACTTGCTGACTGACTGACTGATTGACTGAGCGAATGAATGAATATGCTGTTGTATATCTATGTTTGAAGTGAGTGTGTGCGTGTGTGTGGGATGGTTGTTGAATGAACTTGGTTTGAAGTTGATGCATGACCGCCTTCCTTCAATTTTGTTGCTGTTTGGTTGTGAAAATAAAAAAAAGAATAAAAAAAATTAAACTCCTCCTTTCAATGATGTTCACATTCATTCTTGATCATTTTAAAGACCCAAAACTTATATCTTTATCATTGTATTTGTTAGTATTACAATACTATCATCATCATTATCGATTGAATACAATTCTTAGGTTCTTAACTATTTAATGTGTTTGGTTAACCTGTCTTTGAGATAACGAGATGTTCATCGAGATGGCAATCACTCTATTGTTTCAAAAAAGTCGTTGACTTCAAAATTTGAATTTAATTTGCAACATCATCTGTTGAGGTCTCTTGAGAAACACACTCTGAGTTTGTTTGTTGTTTGAAATGAAAGAATGCACTTCCCCAACCTCACACACTCCAACAAACACACAACATTCCCTACTCCTATCACTCACTCACTTCCCAACAAGACAGGTCAAGTCTAAGTCAAGTCTATATAGTCAGGTCTAGTTAAACATTAAGATATTACATACAAGTCAATCAATCAATCAATCAATCAAGACTTTGTCGCAAAGATAGTTGTAATCAGTTCAAACACACAGCATACTTGGAGCCTGTATGTCCCGATTCAATCGATCTCTTCAATCAATCATTTATGTAGTATAGTGTCGGTCGCGATTCGACACATACGCTACACGACTATAACATAAACAACAACGACAAAGAAAACAACGAACGACACAATCGAATCAATCAATCAATCAATCAACTTAATCTATTATAATGAGTCACCTACAGCAACAACAACAGCAACAACAACAGCAGCAACAGCAACAGCAGCAGCAGCAACAACAACAGATGATGATGCAACAACAACAGCAACAACAACAAATGTTACAACAACAAATCCAGAGACAACAGCAACAGATGCGTGCAAGCGGAGGCATGATGATGCCAGCATCGGCAGGTGGTGGCAGCTTCTTCAATCAACACTCACAGCCGCGACTGAAACGATACGAGTTGCAGCGACCGGATCGCAAGGATCTGGGTCCCGGCCTGGGTCCACCAGACTTCTTCCCTCTGGACTCCACCGCCAAGGAGGAGACACTAAAGGCCGACTACATTATCGGTGGATTCCAAGAGAACTTTGTCCAAGACGACACCAAATCATCGTCCGACGAGTTCAAATCCCTAGACCTATCCAAGCTCAAAGATAAGCTCCTTCAAGCAGTCTACGAGGTCGAGTGGAAGAAGAACTCCACGCCTCAAAAGGTGAGTATTTGATTGATTTATTGATCGATCGAATGATGGATTGACTAACATGCGCGTCGACGTCGCGAACCAACTACAGACTCCTCAACCGACAAAGGAGAAAGCAAGAAGGAATTTCCCCGAACAGATACCGATGAATGCAAAGGAACAGTGGGTGGCGCGCCTGGCCGGCAATGAGCCACTGCAGAAGATGACGGTGGGCGTTCCGCACGGCTTTAAGGGCGACGGCCTGATGAAGATGCTGATGGAGAATGAGATACCACTGATACGCGCGACCTGGTACATCAAGATCATCTATGGCAACATGCCCAAGAACAAGAATCAGGTGTGTCCATCCACGGATTGGACTAAGCTCATCGTGCAGTTCTTCTTTGGATCGGTGCGCAACCTCGAGAACGACCAGTCGCGCGACCCCTACGTCGACCGGCTGAGGAAGATGCTGTACCTCGAGCGATTGATCAAGTGGAGCTTCTACGAGTGTCTGCTCAACAAGGAGACGCTGCTGACGCTTCTCATCGACCAGCTGGACCAGGACACGGCCATCGTGCCCGGCCTGCTGCTCTTCTATTCAAACACAATGATGCAGTCCACATCGATGTCACAGCGCTTCCTGTTCAAGTGCCACGACAAGCTGACTAAGCTGACGGTGCAGATGAACCGCGCGCAGACGCCGTCGACTGGTGCCAGCCTCGCGCCGCCCCTTCCCTCCTTTGCCAAGGAGCAAAAGATCTTCTCCATTCTCTGTACAATCGCCAAGCAAATCTCCATCACTCTACCCGACGTCTTCCTGTCATTCAAGTATCACAAGGAGCTCGTATCATTCATTTGGCCCACAATCAACACTCTTGAGAAGTTGGAGCAACTAAATCAGCCACAACCATTTGTAAGTGAGGCGGAAGTGATCACTTTTGAATAGTTCCATCAATCATATTAACATTCGTTCAATCAATTAGACACTTAAACTTACAAACACACCGGAATATACATTCTTGAAGCGATACTTATTGGAGTCAAGTCAAGCGAATGACAGCAGCAACAGTAGTAGTGTGGGTGGCAGCGATGTGAGCCAACCTCAATCATCGACAAACAGGAAGTTCTTGGAGATATCAGACCTGATCGATGCATTCGATCGATTCATCTCCCACAACGACCTTGCCAAACTGTATAGCGAAGTGTTTGGCACATCAAACAAGACTTCATTGGTATGTGGACTGATTGATCACATCCATTCTCTCGCTCACTACTAACCACTCCATCAATCAATCAAATACAGGATGAGGACAAACAAAAGATATTGTTGGTGTGCGAGTGGGCTGTGACTAGCTGCAGGAGCTCCCCATTCTTACATGTTGTTGCCGCGTCTTTGCTGAGGCGTTATGCATCGGCAGGAGGTGGTGGAGGCAGCGGTGGCGGAGGAGGAGGAGGAGGAGGAGTAACATCCAACTATCCACTTCAGAGCATATTGGTTCAATTCTTGGATACACATCAGCCAAGTGGCAGCGAGCTTCGAAGCATTTGCAACCTGTTCTCCGAGTTGACACGCAACCAAGTGTTCTCACAGAACTCATACGCACGCTACCTCATCTCGAGGGGCACTCTTGAGCAAGTGGACGGCGATGCCGGCCTCATCAACAACGAGGCCTCATCATCATCAGCTGCAGCACTCATCATTGCCAACAATCACAAACTGTATCTTCGCGAGTTCCCAATCTTCAACAGCAATGACATACCGACCAATCAGACACAGCAACAGCGTAACCAGCGACGTACTATACTCGCGTCCAAGTTCACCGACAATGTCGAGCAGATGGAGTCAGTGCGCGACCTAATCAAACAATACCTGCACGATCACAACGATGTCATCAAGCACCACAATGTCATCAGCAAGCTACGTTCACTGTCATTCTATTATCTGACCTCTCTGACTGAGTGGCTATCACTTTGTATCCGTATACAATTCCAACAAACACAAGAGTATGTCATCCCATCCCGACTTGGCCCATCCCATCCCCATCAATCAATCACTGACACTCACTCACCCAATCACAGCATGATAAAGACAGCTTCCAGCTCTAGTTCAATCAATAGTGTGTTGAAGGGATTCCACCGACTGGAACTACCCTTGACAGAACATTATATATCTCGATGCTTTATGCTGATGGAGTCAATCAAGAGTTATAACACAATAGCGATGTGTCTTCTGACATTATGGTCAAACTTTGATCAGCTGGAAACATTGCATCGATTCATCATTGCGACCACCTGTCGTTTGGAACTCGTGTTCCTATACTCCTCAGACAAGATGACCCAACTACTCGATCTCCTTCATACCACCTCCACCTCCACTACCACTACTACGACGAACGAACAACCAATCAAACGAGCATACCTACTACATCTTCTCACCAAATATCAATCCATTGGCTCAGTGCATCAATGGACATCAATTGTATATAACAACATCAACAACAACAACAACAACGACGATACACAGCCACGACAGACTCTGAGTCTGGAGCGAGCCCAACTTGTAAGTACACCATTGGTCGAGGACTTCCGTTCACAACCATACTAACTCGCCTCACTCACATCAGACATCTGACGAATCGATGCTTGACAAGTCTGTGTTGCAAGGTCATTGCAGAAGTCTGCTGAATGACTTTATGCAACAACAGGTGGCAAGTCGCGAGCATGGTGCATCATCATCAGTCGACGACAACATACACATGAGCACTATTCAAATGTTAAGGACATTCGATACCAACATCATTCAACCAATGGAGCAATCCTTCACTCAACAGGACATTGCATCAGAGTTCATCAATGCAATTCTTGGACAACTTGAGTAAGTATCATTTGTCCTACCCCCTCCCCCAACATGGCCCTGACACTCTCCCCTATTCGCCATCCTTTAGCCAACCATTACCAATGCCTATCAATCGCATCAACCCGTACGCCACATTCCTCTCTTGCTTGTCTATTGGATATCCGGTGGACTTTAATCATCCAGAGTTGTTCTGCCGTTTGTTCAAGACCCACCTGACTACGTGGGTCCAGTCCGCAAATCAATCATCTCAATTGGCGACCTTGTTTGATCCAATGTCGTCACTATTGATCTCACTGGTCGTCATGCAGTACATTGACGCCAACACACTACTCTCTGTTGCCATCCTGCCAGCCATATCCACATTCCTACCACATGATCTCAATCAACAGGACCAACAACAACAGCAACAATATGATCCACAACAACTAGGCTTCATTATCAAGATGATACAGGTGTTGTTATGTTACAACAATTCATCCAATGCTGTGATTGAGTTCCTGCCCGTACTCTCTGTGATGGCACCGGACAAGACCCAAGCACTGGCCCAGCTCTTCCCCACGCTCTGCAAGCTCTACGACTATTTTGAGAAGAGCACAAACAGCAGTGGCAGTGGCAGTGGCACAACCAATGGACATGGTCACACTGGAAACGTTGACATTCATACTCAGTTGCTTAATGATATCAAGCTGATACTCACAGATGCTGACTACAAACATGTATTCTTGGTCGACTCACAACGACACATCGAGTCGATGAAGACCATGAACCTCGACCCCGTCACCAGTCGCTATCTATTCAATCTCATCATTGGCAATATCAAGATGACCGACACAACGACAACAACGGCCACTACATCATCATTCGACAACAACTCTGTTCAGCCAACATTCGAGCGACTGCGGCCAGAAAATGTCATCAACTATGCCTACCAGGTGATCAACAACACATTGTCAAACTCATTCAACTGCTACTGGTACATCCATCTCAGCTACATGGAGCTGCGCCTGCTGCTTGATGAGTGGCAGTCACTGCCACCAATGCAGACTACGCCGCCTATCCGCTCGCCATCTCAATCGCCACAGCTTGGCAATGCTATGCAGACGTCCTCGTCGTCGCAGACGTCCCCGGCCAACACACCCGAGTCCATCCTCACACAGTTCATCCTGTGTCACTTTGAGCAGAACAAGGGCTGGGAGAAGATCTTCCTTTACGAGAAGCTGTTCATCTACCTCCCACAGACTGTTCGCAATGAGTTGGTCAAGCTGACCACCATCATCATGGAGTCTCAGTACGAAGAGTCATCGTTCATCGCGCCAGAGTCCAAACTCTACCTCTTCTCTCATATCCTCTCCAATCTACCCGTTCGCAAAAGGTTCGTCAATCAATCGATCAATCAATCAATTATACTAACTCTGGAACTATTCCAATCCAATAGACCCAGCCAAAAGGAAAGGACGAACAACAAGAAGGATGAGTTGTTGTTGCAAAAGTCCTTCACAGAGTTGATCATCAATATATTGTCATCGTACGAGCCATCCAGCCCTCTGCTACAGGGCTTTGCCGTCTCGTTGCTCAGACAATTGAACCAATTCCTCAACAACACTCGGCTTTACGACGCGGTCAACCTGCCTGCCGAGCTGGTCGAACTCGTCCTCAACTCGTTGTCAATGCGCATCTCCTTCCTCATACCGCTGTGCAACACGATCAAGCTCGCCAAGACCGAGTGCAAGATTGAGGAGCTGTCCATCGCACTGCTCTCACTGCTATCGCGCTCGATCATTCAATCAGACGAGGAATACGACTTCTTTAACGTGATCCTCACGATCCTGGATCTATTGCTCTCAGACAAGTATGATCAGCAGGCGATCCAGCAACAGTTACCCGTCACACCGGTCCAGCAGCAACTCCAACAACAACAGCAACAACCATTGCCACCCGATCCCAAACCCATGATCAAGAGGCGCGYSSTCCATGAGCACTTCCAGCAGATCAAGGATCAGTTCCCCGCATACTATCTGGCGCGCATTGAGCGACAGATATCCTTCCTCATACCAGCCGTGCCACCCATTGGCAACTATCAGATCGTGCTGCCACCTCAATCACTGCAGAACCTTGGCACTTCCAATGCTGTCCGTCCTCAAGAGATAAAGTCAACGGTTGTGCAGCTTGATCCTTGGAATCTGTTGGAGGACTACGCCGACACACCCCTGTCGCCATCAATGTTTGGAGGCGTGCGTATGGAACGCAAGGAGCTCACGTACAGCAAGTCATCGTTCCCCTCCAAGGGAAGGAACATGCCGTCAGAGCCCACTTCGCCCATGTCCATGGACATGTCCAATCAAACAACGCCACCGTCCAACCAGGGCCAAAACTTTGGCAAGCCATCAGTCGTCCCGCCGCCAATGTCCAAGGACAGTCCTGCCAAACCCAACAGCAACAACAACAACTTGAAGAGACCCTATACCAACATGCAACAAGTACCAGCGCCTCAAACACAGACTCCACCAATGGTATCAACGACGACTCCAACAATGCCAGGGTCAGTCAATGCCACAACGCCACCATCGACTACCAATATCGCACCACCCAACTCTTCAACCTTGTTACAGCAGCAACAACAACAGCAACAATTCCAACAAGCGACCAAGAAGACAAGAGCAGTGTGATCATTCCCAATGTGTGCGTACTGGATTGTTTGGTTCAGTCGACAGTTCACATCCAAATGCATTGTGTGAAGGGTCGTGGACTCAACCAATGAACGGAGGTGGTTCGCTGAATTGATCAAACGAATAAACCCCCATACCTAAAAACAATCTAATTGAGGCCCAAAATTAATAATAATTTAAAAGGACACGCTGTGGTCATCTTTGCAAGGGATAGACCCCTTGTGGATGATCAAAGGCGATAAAAATTGATAATAATCATTATCAATAAACAACTCCTCATTCACTCACACACACGAAACTGAGAAAGGTTGGCATCCATACCATCAGGAGTGAAGATAGTCTATGCACACTCATTTGTGTTGATGACATCCTTCCATCCAGCCATCCATTCATTCATTCATCCATGCACCAATCCAAACATTAACAAACAAGGCTAGCCCTAAACAAGATTTATTAATTAATAGGTCACAACAATCATACAAATACTATCTGTCATCGTACATTTATATACATACAATCATTCATTCATACATACATACATACATACAAATGATGGATCCTCAACATAGAAATGACAATGGGTTGGAGATGCCAACCATTAATGATGGACCATCACCACTGAGGCGACTACTGATGGACCTCAACAAATACTTGAGTGAAGACATCTATGACCACATGAACAAGTTCGTTGGGAAGCTATTAAGGATGTATGACATGATCCTTTCATATATATCATCCACGTGTCCATCCCAACATAAGAGATTCAATCACAACCTGGAAGCTCCAACTCCAACTCCAACTCCTACTCCTACTCCAACTCAAACATCATCCCCATCCCCAACAACAACAACACCAACCACAACACCAAGACCAGGCCAAACGATTGGCCAGTCAGATGATGCTGCGGCCACAACCTCCACCACATCCAACTTTAATGAGATTCAAGTCAACTCACTGTGTAGAGCCAATAGTGGCAGTGGCAGTGGCGGCAAAGGCCTGTCCAAGAGTGCCAACTTCACCAGGATATGGCTGATAAAGGAGATCATGAAGACCAATGTCGACGGGCGATACCACGAGGAATCGTTGGGCGATATGAATGTCGAGGAGCTCGAGGAGATCCTCCACACCAGTCGCCATCAATAGACCTACTTGCCTACTTCACCAACCATCAATGTATGTATAACTCTTTGAGTCTCTTGAACCACTTCCACAACTTGTTACTAACTGAATGACTATCCACCTCCATCCATTAGTCACAAGCCATCTTCTCCACCATTTGTACATAAGTACCATTCAATCAATCATGTAGATTAGCAATAAATCGACTTAATGTCCAACTAAGCATCCCCATATATGCCTATCCGGCAGGGATGCGCCAGCGTCATCTATCCTTCCCCAAGTCTGTTTGTCATTGATTGATCGAGTCGAGAATGAGGTGATAGTTCGCCTCATGTTTATTTGTTGCCTGTCCGACCATCGATTGAGTCGCTTGCTTTCTATACATATTCGTCATTCGTTCATTGGTTCATCCTGTGGATCATGTCATCGTGATTGATGGTGTTAGTCATGAGATGTTTACACTGAGGTCGGATGCTGGCCAGCCTATCGCTCAAGGCCATACATGTTATCAGTTTACTTTGTTCTTTTTATCACTGCCACTCTTCTGTTTCTGAGTACCTTGCTTCTGTGTCCTCTTGTTGCCTTTATTGTTGTTGTCATTTGATACTTTCTGTTGTTGTTGTTGTTGCTGTTTCAGATCATCCTTCATCTTATTTACATGTACAGTCAACTCCCTATTGGTATGATCTTGTATTGAGTGTATCTCTTTGATCATTGAATGGAATGGGCCACCAATGATAGTCTCTTCGTACTCCTTTGTGAGTGACTCGTCAGATACATCTTGTTGCCCAGTCGATTGAATCGTCAGTGTCTGATGTACATCATCACCAGTATCATCTTCCTTTATCGATATAGTCGCAGTGATTGTCGTCATATCTCTCTGACTATATATCTTATGTACATGTTCTTCGTCAGTGAGTTCATCATCAACAATGAATATTCAAGATCAAATAGTTTGTGGGTCATTTTCCCAACTTCATCAAATCGATCAAACTCAAACAAAGTAAGACAAGGACAGGAAGGATACTACTTAGTTGACTGATCTTCTATTTGGTATTTATTTAAAAGACATAGTATACCCTAATACTCTAACTTATCAAAGTCTCATTTCCACTCTCATATTTGAATTGTTCATTTTCCATCACCAATCAGAGCTTATTAATTGATATTATTCAGTTAAGGGATTATATGAATATCAACAGACAGGACATATAACTAGTTGGGAAACCAACATACCTGAGTGAAGTGCAAAGATAATCATCGGATAGCGAAATCAAAGGGGTATGTCCCTTATTTTGGTGATCATTTTGGACAACTCCCGACTTTCAGACAAAACACGAAACGAGGTGATAGGCTGCCAAGTTGTTCATCAAAGGTAACAAGTCAATCAAAATCAATCATATCACCAAGTTATAACCTATACATTACCTTTGAGACATCGGAATAACCCTTCATTGTTGGGTCATATTTATAAATAGACTTATAACTAAATATCCTAATAATATTAGGACTGGATTAAATTAATTAACTCATACCGCAACATATTATAAATAGGACCTATTTCCAGCTTTAATAATCATTCGATCAAATATTAAATTATTACTTTATCAATTAATCAATCAATCAATCAATCAAATACTAAAATGAAGTCCTTCCAAATTGTTGCAGCTTTGTTGCTGATCACCGTCGCATTGTCCCAAGCCAGAAACTCCTACTTTGTCTTCACTGATGGTGTTGATGAGTTCACCATCAAGTTGACCGACCCAACCAACATCCAACACGCACGTGACTTGATCACCAAGGCCACCACCGAGAGACCACACATCATGGGCAACGTCATCAAGGAGGCAGCCTTCTACAACTACGAGTGGAACTACCAACTCAACACCACCACCATCAAGTTCTTTGACTTTGCCGCTGAAGCCTGTGACGCCTCAATCTCCTACGTCGACGAGCACCTCGCCGAGGTTGGTGGTGAACTCCTTCCAGGTAGCAAGTGGTGCCCATGGAGATCCCGTTTGGTCCGTGAGCTCTAAGTCCGCCGTTCGCCAGCCCGCCAGCGCACATCCAATAAACTTCACTCTGTATGAATCAATCATACCATCCATCGTTTCATCGATCAAACCTCCATACAAGGAATACTTTACTTTATTATTATTATGCCTCTGGATGCACAGGGAAGTAGGTCTGCAATAACTTGCCATAGATCTTGTAGTCTTCAGTGGTGAAGACACAGAAGATGATCCTGTCCACCTTGTTGTGATTGAGTTGTAGCCACTCACGGACGTAACGGATGGAGATATGTGCTGCCTCCTCGGCTGGGAATCCATAGACACCTGTGGCAACACAACACAACGCCACGGTACGTATCTGATTCTCCAACATGAGTCCCATCGTTGTCTTGTAACAACTCTTGAGTGCATCAGAGTTGGCATCCATTGGTCCAACAGTATGTATCTAATCGTCATTGTGTGTGGGTTTGGTTAGTTGATTGGTCATTCGTGCCAACTTGGATTGGTTCGCATTCCAGAGTACATACGATATATTTGGCTGGTAGCCTGTATCCCTTTGTTATCTTTGATTGGCCAACCTTGCATCCATTCAATGATTCACACTCCCTGAGCAGTCCTGGTCCAGCTGCTCTATGAATAGCACCATCGACTAAAGAGTGAGTGAGTACAAACAAAGTTAGTAACATGTCCATGTCTGACAGCCACACTGATATACTTACTTCCACCACCTCCGAGCAATGAAGTTCTTGCGGCGTTCACAATGGCATCTATCTCCAATGTTGTAATATCACCTCTAAATGATCAGTCCACAATAGTAAGTATGTATGAATATGGATGAATGAGTGAGTACCAATGTACATACCCATAAAGTGATATCTTTTGATTGAGCTTGCCATTTGGAGGGAATATTGTCTGACTTTGAATCTTGAACTTTGCTCTCTTCTCCTCAATCAACTCGAACCAACTCTGTATGTTGTCCAGCTCGACATATTCGTCTCCACACTTGTAAAGTGCTCTCTTTCTTTGTAGGAAGTACTATGGGTGAGGACAAGAAGGGTAAGTAAGGGAGACAAGGTTGTGTGCGAGTTTGATATACATACTGGGTCATCAAGGTCGATGTCATCTGTGTTGCTGTCGTATGGACTTGATGGTGCATCGATAAAGTCATCGTCATTGTACACCGGATATGTGGGCTTCTTCTTTGGCGAGTCCTTGGGCTTGTTGGCCAAAGACATTGGATTCAGGTCGACATATCTCTTGATGGACCTCTTCAACTCTGGATCGTCCAATCTTCTTTGTAGCATTGATTTGTAGTCGATTAACCTTTTCTCACCTGGTGCAACGGTGATGACCAGATCCGCCACGTTGGCAAAGAAGCCACCCTCAATGACCTCGCTCACCTCGCCACTGTACTCAACCCAACCATTGTCCGAGAGCCATTTCCACTGGCCACGTCCTTTGCCAATCTTGTCGCTCTTGTCTGTGCTGACATTGTTGTCCTTCTTTGGCGTGGTGCCGCTTGATGATGATTGATTGGTCTTGGAGAAGAATGATGTGATTGTTGAGCCAGTCTTGGCGGGAGGAGGAGCGTTGCTCTTGTTTGAGGAGGAAGAAGACGAAGACGACTGAGTGGGCTGCTTTGGTGTCGATGGTTTGGTTGTCGTAGTGGCCTGTTGATTCGAGGATGACGATGATGACGAGGAGGATGATGATTGCTGACCTCTGATCTCTCTCTTGATTGGTCTCATCTTATTGATATCATCATAACGTTTCTGTGCATTGTACTCCAAGTCGATGTATCTGTCGTCGTCAATCTGAACTCTCTTCTTGTTGTTGACGAATGCTTCCTCAATCTTCACACTCAGTCCCTCCTCGTAGATGTTCCATCCCAGGTCTCCTTTCCAACTCCAGAATGCCATTGGATCTGGCGCAGTTGGTCTAGCAGACGATGATGTTGAAGATGTTGATGTGGATGATGAGTTCGAGCCACCACCTCCATTGTTGCTCGGCTTGTTCTGTGGAGGAGTGAACGTTGTTGGAACAGAGTTTGTTGGCTTCTTGATGGCAGACACATTAGAGGTTGTGGTTGTTGGCTTTGATCCAAAAGTCGATGTTGAGGGCTTTGAGGCGGGGGCACCACTGGTGGTGGCCTTGCTCAACTCTCTCTTGACCTGACGTATCTTGTTTGGATTGTCAATTCTTCTCTGGATCATCTTGCCAAAGTCGATCAATCTCTCAGAGTCCACCTTGAAGTTGCCCTTGGGCTGAGCAGCGTATGCATCCTCAATGCGCTTACACACATCAGGTTTGTAGATGACATAATCACCATTATCATTCTTCCAAGACCAAGTGGCAGTGTATGTAGTCGTGGTCGATGTAGGCTTCTTTGTTGTTGCAACAAAGTCATCATCATCATCCAAGAGAGCCTGTCTCTGTGCCAACATATCATCAATGTCGACTGGAGGTGGATCGACTTGGTCGTCAGCATCATCAAGTCCGAATGAGAAGCTCTGATTAGCATCACCACCATTATTATTATCATCGTTTGTAGTATCATCCAAGTCAACATAAGTCGTCTGTTTCTTCAATGGTTGAAAGATATCTCCATCTTCTATATTGTGTTAGTGATCTCGAGATCATCCATCCAATCAATCAATCACACTCAACATACCATTCTTCCTCTTCATTGATGTTGATGTTGATGATGTTGACACTGTAGTTGTTGTATTGTCATCATTATAATCATCGTTGAATCCACTGATAGATGTATCAAAGTCATCATCGTGATCTAGATTGTTTGTTGCTGATGTTGTTGTCTTTGGTGGTGTATTATATTGACTACTCTTCTGTGTACTATGTTGTGGATTAGCACTCAAGTCCTTCATAAATGATGCTTTAAAGTTAGACATTGTATGTAATATATATATATATATATATGTATGATGTATTTATATTTAGTTGTTAGGTATAATATTATTTGTTCATTTGATGATGACTATTAGCGCCCAAACTTTTAAAACAGGGAATAGAGATATTTTTCTTAGAAGTTCCAAAATTCAAGGTCATGTAGACAATCATTATCTCAACATAAATTATTATTGATGGATGTACTTGCGATGATTCAGCGGGTCCAGCCATCACGACCGGACGACGGAAAGAGGTATCATACCATCCCTTACTTTGGTATCAAACAGCACCACAGTGAATTACAAGACAAGTGAATTGAGAAGAAAGAAAGGTGAACTGAACACAGGTTTCAATATAAACACACAAATTTCCATAAAAGGGAATTGATTTGCAAGCATGGGAACCTTCTTGTCAAATGTGTGTGTTGTTGAACATTGTTGTTTGAGTTGTGTTATAAAGTAGATGGAGATGTCATTGGACCCTGCTCAATAACATTCAAAATATCTTATATCTCATATATCATGCTAGCCTCACTTTAGTTGACAACCACTAAACATTCATCCTTTCATTCATTCAAATACACTTGTACACACACATAAACACACACAGATCTTGACCCAAAGTAAAGTCAGTGAGTGACTCACACAACATCCTTTCATTCATTCACACAACACACCACTCAATCATTCATTCACCCAATCAATCAATCAATCAATCAATCAAACCCAAGTATTCATTCTACATACTTATCTATTAGAGTTAGAGAGAGATAATTGATTATCTCCAAATGGAATCAATTATGAGTGCAAATGAAAAGGAGTTATTTGAACTGCAGAAAGAGATAAATGACTTGGAGAAGAGTCAGGCAACGTTGAAGGAGAAGGGCTACAATTTCAAGGAGCAGATCAATGCTGGCTTCAAAAACTTGGACGAGATATGCAGCACGTTGGACAAGCAGGACAAGGCCACCAACCAGCTCGCACGTCGTCTGCCCGCTCTGCCCAGCTCGGAGGAGGCCAGCGAAATGAAGAGCAAGATTGGCGACATCCGCAACACGATCAAACAGTCGAAAAAGACGTTCCTGCCCGAGACGGGCAGCATGTTTGTCCGTCTCTTCCTGGGCCAGGTCAACGTGAAGCACTATCGCGAGGGCGAGCGCTTCCGTCTCAAGACCGAGTACGAGAAGTTCAAGTCCAAGACCAATCCCCAGTTCCTCGGCTTTGTCGTCTTGCTGCTGCTGTTCCCCAGCAACACATTCATCATGACCACATGGCAGATATGGATGCTGTACTATTACGTCACTCTGGCGCTGCGCGAGAACATCCTTCTGGTCAACGGCTCGTCCATCCGACCATGGTGGATCACACATCACTACATGTCCATCGCTGGCTCGCTCACCAACCTGCTCTGGCCACCCTACTCTGCGTCGTTCACACACTTCCTGCCTCAGCTGACCTACATCTCTGGTCTCCAAGGTCTTGTCCAGATCCTTTCCAGCAAATATCAACAAGGGCAACTTTACAAGTTAACAGCAATGGGCAAAGCAAACATAATGGATGTCACTGGAGAGAATGTAAAGTATCATGTTATCCCTTTGTCCACATGGACATGTCCTTGCTCATACTAACACATACTCTACTCGCACTTACCAACAACAGATGATTAGCGATCCTGGTTGGACACCTAGCGCACTGTTCTTATTGCCATTCCTCATTCTGGTACATTGCTTTGAGTTGTTTAATGGTGTCACATTCTTGTTGTACTCGGCAAAGTCGTTGGAGTGGCAGGTGGCCGTCATGGGCATCATCTTTGTCATACTGTCAATTGGCAACTTTGTCACAACCGTTCAAATATACATGGCTAAATGGAGCTCAACAAAGCAAGAGAGGGAAATCAGCAATGGCAATGGTAATGGCAACGTAACAAAGAGTGGACATAGGACAACAACAACTGTAGGCAACAACATCGACAAGAAGAAGTCAAGTTAGAAGACAACAAGTCATACATACATTATATATATATACATATGATGGATAATGGATAACCAACCATTGATCCATCCAATTGCAAGCAAAGCATCACAAGCGATGATGTCATGTACATGATAATAAATAAATGGATTGTCATCCACGGCCTATATTGATTGTTTGGTTGATTGATTGATTGATTGATCCTGGATTGATTGGCAGGTATTCTTACAAGGTCCTTTACATCCTCCATGATCAAGACAGCTGTCCTTTAAGTGTCTTCTCCTGTTCATTCAACAAAAAGAATGTATTCTTAAGACTGTTGGATTGATTGATTGATTGAATGGTGTCAGTGAATGGAATGAATGCGAATGAAGATGAATGAGCACATGATACTTACTCATCCTCTCTAGCCTTGGACTCTTTCTGCAGCTGTTGATACTTCTCCTGTATGTACAATAGGTTGGCGCGAGCCTCATCCTTCAGTTTGACCAACTCGTCCTGTGGCACACTGGAGGCTGTAATGATTGTCTGTATCTGTGTCTCTGACACTGCTGTCTTTTGTTGTAGTTCATATAGTTGCTTCTTTAATTCTATACATTCATTCTTTGTTTGTTTGGACTGTGTCATGACAATGTCAGTCAGCAAGCCAGCCATCTTTACGTCCACCTCATTGCAATAACATACATTAGCTGCCATCGACTCTTTCAATTGATCTAGTTTGTTATTGAGTGCCTGTAGTTCTTCTCTTGATTTGTTCAAGCGCTAAGATAATGATGGTGGAGTTGTCGTAGGTAGGGATGTGAGTGAGTGACCTGTCATGTGATAATGATGCTTGATATATCGACAACCAACACATACTGTGTTTCCTTTATCTCTCTCCTCCTTTACAAAGGTCAAGAGTTGATTCAGTTTCTTCTCATCTTGCTCCAACTGTGCTTCTAGTAATATTGTATCACCTGTATCCGTCGTTGCTGCAACAGTTGTCGCAACAGTTGACTCTTTCTTTCCATTAGTTGTAGACATATTGATTGTCTTATGTATATATACAAATATAAGTACGACACGATTACTTATTAGATAAACAATATCACCAACATTCGAGATATTTGGTCCACGGACCAACAGCAACAAAGACTCGGACCGAGTTTTGGTCAACACGCTCATCAGCGGGACAATAAAACAATCATTCAATGTCAATATCCATTATAGATGTAATGTATTGTTACACTTTATGATATCCTATGTCATCTTATCTTGTTGTTGGTGTTGTTGTTGAATTGTCAACAGATAGATGGACACGCATGATTTGTGACAAATGAATGAATGAATGAATGAGACCAAGAAGACGTAAAAAGGTGAACTCAACCAACACTATGACACTCAGTCATCATCATGTCCACTTCATCAACGAATAACAATAATAAGAAGACACTATACGTCGGTGGCCTTGAGGATAATGTAACACTGGATACTCTCAGGGGTGCCTTCATCCCATTTGGTGACATAGTCGATATCTCTCTTCCAATGGATCACAAGACACGTGAGTATCTGACTATGATGTGATGCATCATAGATGATATACTTACTCTACTCGTTCAATCAATCATATCAATAGATAAACATAAAGGATTCTGCTTCATTGAGTTTGAATCAAGAGAGGATGCATTGGATGCAATGGACAACATGAATGATAGTGAGATATTCGGAAGGACTATCAACTGTACAATAGCAAAGCCAACAACTGTCAATAAGAATAGAGCTGGTATGTTCATGTTGTGCGAGATTCGTACGCTTATACATTTACTAACTCGTCAATCAATCAATCAATCAATAAAGTTTGGAGCAGTGAGAACTATAAAGATGAGACAGGTGGTAGTGAAGAGACAGGTGATGGTCGCGATCAACAGAAGGAGTTTATAGAGGAGAAGATGAAGGAGGCTTTGGCTGCCAATAGCAAGTAGGCAAGCACAATAAACTCCTGTAGACTATTATTCGAATATACCTTGTGGGCGGCTGACCTAACACGTCGTCCACAGAGGTAGTATGTTGCGTAGAGTTTATTGGACATCGAGCAAGAGAAAAGGAAAGGAAAGGAAGAAGTCCTGGTCTTGGACGAGAACCAGGATGTGTGTGTGATTGATTCATACATTATGTACAAGGCAGTTGGAGTTGGCGAACTAGATGGCTGGATACTAGATGGCAGTCGTCGGCGACAGATGATTGGAGAACACTGTTTGGCTCTCCATGCAATGAATGGATGAAGAGGCAGAGGATGAAGAAGAAGAAGATAATGATGTTGATGTTGATGATATTGAAGTCGAGCATGCTGATGATGATGTTGATGGAACAGTGGCATCGTCTGATGATGATGATGATGTTGACACTAGCAACAACTTTGTAGATGATGGACCAGTGTTCAATGCCTTCTCGACATTGGACATGAAGGAATCGATCTGATCCTCATTGATACATAGCTCGTACTCGATACCAGACAGGAAGCGTTGCTCCATCAGATTGATGTCCTGCACGGGAAACTCAAAGATATCTGACAGCATCTTATTGTTGATGGGTGCGCTCTCTGACCAGAACTTGATGGTGACGATGGTGCTCGTCAACAGCAGATTGAACAATTGATTGTGTTTCAATCCAGTGCGTGCCACAAACTTGTTGGAGTAGTAGACGATTGTGGACAGCAGTGATGGCGAGCATCTGAGCATCTCCAGTATGCTCAATATTATATCGAATATCTCATTGATGGCCTCGGTCAATTTCTCGGGTTGTGATGAGCGGACATAGGGCGCATCGTGGTCCGCCAGCCACTGGTACACGGGTCGACGCAGGACCACATATTCCCAGCGTCCATCATTCTTTCCATATAATTGATTGTATATCTTGCGGAAGGCGTGTTGGGCCAACATTGCTTTGTTCGAATTCCTGGATGATCCATGATTATTATTATTTTGTGGCATATTATTATTAATATTTGTTGTTAGTCACTTGGGACTTGCATTGAAGATAAATAATATTATGATGTATTATGTGAATAAGATTGAGGAAGATGGAGTGGATTGATATATCTATCTAATGAAGATGTACTTGGTTGGTCTGATTGATTGATCGATGGATTTATTCAGCGTGTGTGTGTTTGAGTGTGTGACTCAGTGTGTTGAAGATGATTCAGATGTGGACTACCATGATGATGATGATGTGTCATATGACATTGATACAACCCCAATATAAATGTATGAATGAGGGAAGGGATACTAACAACTGACTGTGACTGTTGCAAATGCTGCAGTGATGGACGGATTAGTGTGTGAATGGTATTGTTGGGACAACAGGAGATTGCTTGATAAGGTCAATCAGTCCCCTTTCCAGGGTTACATTTGGTCAGATCATGGTATATACATCCCAACCCCGACTCTAAATGCCGTATAATCTATCGCCAATGAATGGACAACAACACACTTTGATGTGAACCACACTAAACACAGACTTATACTTTGCCGATGTCCACATCAACATCATCCATGTTTGATCAATTGATAAGCATACACTTTAACACATTCACACACACATTCTCTAACACAACACATAATAATGATGAAGTTGATGACGGATTGAATTTCCAAAAGAGTATTGTCCCTGGTAAAATGCGAACTGACTACCATGATGGGAAGGTAAATACCATCTTTAGGGAATATGAGGGTAACACCTACATTATCGTTGTAAATGGTATGGTATTGGTACTAATATATAATGTTGTATAATATATATATATATATTCTATTAGTTTACAGAATAAGTAAATTGAATTGGATTACCTATCTACATTATATATATTTGGTTTGATTAATTAATTGATTGATTGAATGAAGTTGTACAAATAATAATACATGTTTGTACAAACACACACATAAACAAACCTTACACTTATAATCACAATCAAGATTGTGATCAAGTTGATATCTCATCAATTATATTTAGGACCGATGAGACTCCCATCATCGCTCAACTCGATGGTGGTGTTCATCCAGATCGCTATCACGTTTGTCTATCAATTATAGACCATCTTGAGTGGTGGTCCATCACACTTGTAGGTTCGATGGACTTGTTAAACTGAAACCAACGCCAATGGATTGAATCGGATTGGATTTGATTGATCAGTCGATGTCATTGATTAATTGATTGGCTTTGTGTTTGTGTGTGTGGACAAATGGAGTAGCCCTCTGGTGATAAGGATTGGATAAGGCCTGGCCCATGCAATACCCCCTGGCACCACCTAGCCATTCCATTAATGATTGTTGTGGTACCATCAGGGAGCGTCTATTCTAGAATCAAAAGCTTATTGTTACGAAACGAGTACAATCCATATGCAATCATTCAGTACATAAATGTTTATATGAATTTATACCCAACAACATCACCATAAGACATGTCTCACAAAATGGCAGAGAGTTAAGATGTGGAAGCTCTATTTAGAGCGTCTGTTCTCCAATCAATAGCTAAAAGTTACGAAACGTCAACCACAATCGATCACCATCACACTGCACACTCACTACTAACAATCAATCAAACACATAATGGAGTGAATGGGCGAGGACCTCATTGCCACCTGTGTTTGTGTGTTTGAGGGTGAAAGTATGAATGAATACTTGATGGAAGGATGGATGGATGGTTTGATGGCTGGATGGTTGTGGATGGATGGATGTTKGGCAATCGTCTGCTGGCAATCGATACGCTAACTTATACGAATGAATGTGTAGAGTCGCCACACAACCTCTAATGATTGGTACCAAGCAAGGATGACATATGTCAACTAACCAACTTGTATCCATTCGATCTCTACTCTTGATATCATATCATATATCGAATCGCCACGCACGCCACTCCCGATTGTTCGCGAGCCTTTATTATTATTATTATTATTACTGCTGTTGTTGCTGTTGTTGCTCGTTGACATTCTTGAGATCCAAGAAAGGATGCCATAGACCTTGAATTGATTCAGTCTTGGTGATATAGCGATCGCCAAACTTCCTTGGCTTGTTACCTGTTGTGTCTTTCAGATTCTGCAGATGCTTGATAATCTTATCCTCTTCCCTTCCACGCAGAGGAACAAACTTTTGTTTACCTGATGCTATAATGTTGTTGTCGTTGTCGAATGTTTGAATGATTGATCGAATGAATGAGTAAGTGACTAGAGTCATCCAAGTAGTATGTTGTTGCTGCTGCTTTGATCATACCATATGTAGCTAGAAATGATGGATGTGAACCGCTCTTGACGACCTCCTCGAACTCTATTTGAGGGTTGGCCTCCTTGAACTCAACAATCTGAGTAGGTAGTATATTTCTGTTTGTTTGATTTATCGGATGATTGATGTTGATGATCAGTTAGATACAGTTGATCGTATGATTGATTGAATGAATGAGTGATCGAACCATCATGATGGGTCGTCCAAAGTCGATGTCGTGTCGACACGACCATCAATCACATCAACATCTCTGGTCATACCTAATATGTTTGCTGCTGCCAGAGTGTTGACAGTAGTTGATCGCTACTCTCTGTAATTGCCACACACCGTTCTTTGACATGTTGTATGTATGTATATATGTATATAATGTATAATTGTATGAATGTATGTATGATTATCAATCCGCTACTTTCATTCGTCTTTCAAACAAACACACTACCAATCGAACTTCTGATGAAAAGGACCATCCACACACAAGCCCATCTAATTTTGTTGATCAAAAAAAATAAAATTAAATCATCTCTCTCAATGTGAATGATGGACTTTGAAGACGACAATCCGCACAACAACTACCTGTCAGATTACGTATACGTCTTTTTTGTTTGTGTTTAAGCTTTCAAGTAAACGACAACAAGTTAACTTATTCGCGAGTAGACTACAGGGCGACACAGAGCAGCAGCAACAACAGCACAGCTAGACAACACAGCCAGGCCTACACACATCATTTGACCGCGACCATACACATACATAGATTGACACAATGCTTGGAATAAGATCATTGCTGTCTGCACCGACCAGACTGTCCAGCACATCGATGCTTGGCAATGGAAGTCTCATCACCAACTCAAGAGGCATCATCAACCTGTATAATCTTTCGAACCCAACATCATCACGCTTTATCACATCATCCACTCAAATCAACAACAACAACAACTCAAACAACAACTCAAACAACAACAACAAATATAATATTACATTGAATGGACGCAAGTCATTCTCAACTGCTGCCGCCGCACCAGCCCCAGCAGTCAACAACAACATTGAAAAGACAGTATCCGAGCACTTTGAACATAATGCCATCCTCACACCAGGTGCAACGTTCACCGTGCCCGTCATCAGCTTAACAACCAAGCACAGCGTAGACAATGTCGTCCTGTTAAAGAGCATCTTCAACACTCCCTTGAGGTTAGTCATCAACATCATTCATTCATTCAATCAATCAATCAATCAATCAAGTTCAGTGCGACTAACTCTCACCTCATTCGCACGCATACATACAGAGTCGATCTACTTCATAGAGTTGTTAGATGGCAGAGAGCCAAGGCCATGCAGGGCACTCATTATGCACAGAACATGGGCGACATTGATCGTACCAACAAGAAGCCAATGTCACAGAAGGGTAATGGTCGTGCTCGTCAGGGTACTAACCACGCCATTCAGATGAGAGGTGGAGCAAGAGCCTTCCCTCCCAAGCCAAGAGATCACTCCTTTTCACTGCCCAAGAAGGTGCGCGCACTCGCTCTCAAGGTGGCCCTGTCCACCAAGCTGGCACAGAACAAGCTGGTCATTGTCGACTCGCTGCAGCTCGGCTCACATCGCACCAAAGAGCTGGAAGCTCTGCTGCCCGAGGTCTGGGGCAGGAGTCTGTTGGTGGACAGCGACATTGCCGCCAACCTCAGTCTGGCCGCCTTCAACCTGAAACACATCGACCTGCTCCCACAGCGTGGCATCAACGTCTACTCGATCCTGCAGAAGGACACGCTCGTCCTCACCAAAGAGGCCGTCGAGCTGATCCAGAAGAGGTTGTCCGAGTAAACGCAGTAACGACTACGCGCCACTGCGCCTGGCTGGCATCACGCTCACGAAGCAACAACGAAGCAGCAATAAACTAACAATATCGAGAACATATATGACTACTATCAAAGGGGAGTGTGCATGCGACGTCGTAGTCTGCTGTTTCCCCAAAGTTTATTCGCGCCACATGGCGTGTTGGATTGTCGGCAACAGGGTGTTTCCGTGTTGCCAACATGGATGGCATGTGGGAAGGAAGGAAGGAGGTGATCTTAGAGCACATTGAGGAGCTTGAATGTGTAGACACCATGTGGTGGGAAGGATCCGGGTGCCATCATAGGCAGTTTGATCTCCATACCAGACTGACCGAGGGACTTGAAGCTGAGCTCTGGGCCATTGTAGCCGAGCAGCTCGACGGTGGTCTTGGAGGTGACGACTGGGTGCACCAGGGTGAGTTGGTAGTCCTCTGGCCAGATGAACGAAATGGCGTAGACGGCACCAGAGTCAGAGTTGGTCGTGTACCAGATGGTCTCGTCGATAGTATCATTCTGTGCACGCCACCAAGTCGAGTTGTAGATAGCCTCTCCACTGACGTTCAACCATTCTCCCATGCCCATCAATCTCTCTTGCATGATCATTGGGATCACTCCATCAAAGGTCTACAGTTGTTGTTGTTGGAGTTGAGTGTGAGTGATGGGATATCGGGATGATTCCAGGGGGTACTTACGGGGCCAACATCAAGCAAGAGGTTGCCTCCACAGCTGACAGTGGACACGAGGGTCTGGATGAGGGATGTTGTGTTCTGGTACCAAATCAAGGCCTCATTTTGGTTGTATCCCCTAATTTGTGTGAAGGCCCAAGTGTCAATCAATCACATTCAATCACATCCAATCAACCAAACATACCATGATGTACCAATAGTGTAACAGTTCTCCCACTTGTGAGTGAGCAACTTGCCTGGGTTGAAACGATCGGATGGAGTCCAGTAGCCGCCGTTAACACCACCACAGTCTGCTCCCCAACGATCGTTGGTGACGACGGTGTCCTTTACGGAGGAGTTGGTGTAGAGCCAGGCCAGGAACTCAGTGGATTGCCAGTAGGTGGAGTTCTCATCCCAGTCGCCATCGGCCCAGATCACCTCTGGCTCGTACGAGTTGACAATGTCCTTGAGCATTGGCTGCAACACGTCGGTGATGTAGACGTCTCTGGTGGGTGGGTTGCCCGAGTTCTTGTCGGCCAAGTAGATTGGGTTGAACCATTCGAACAGCGAGTGGTAGAGTCCCATGTGCAGACCGGTGTTCTTGACGGCTTTGGAGAGCATGCCGACAATGTCGATGCCGGGACCTACGTCCACCGAGTTCCAGCCCCAGCTCTGGTCAGAGGGCCAGTTGCAGAAACCATCGTGATGCTTGCTGGTCAGAACGACGTACTTGGCGCCGGACTGGACGAACAACTCTGCCCATTGGTCTGCGTCAAAGAGGTTGGCGCGGAACATTGGTGCAAACTGCTGGTAGGTGAAGTCTGGACCAAACGAGGCGTTGTGGTAGGCTTGGGTGGCACCATTGTCTGATGATGGTGTCTCTAGGTTGTACCAATACCACTCAGCACCTGGGGCAACGGGAACGGCGAATGCAGGGACACTGTAGACACCCCAATGAATGAAGATACCAAACTTGGATTGATCATACTAATGTCATGTGATTGATCGGTTGGGTGGAATGAGTGGATTGAATGAGTGAGGCGAATGGTCGTCCAGGACATGACTGCTACTTACCCACAATGGAAGTGGACGTGAGTTGATTGACTGTTTGTTTGGAATATGAATGATTGAGTGAGTGAGTGGATGTTAGTAAATGTACGAAATAGGGACGAGGCCAATCACTTGACAATCAATAATCAGTCAACCTACGGCTATATGATTGGAGAATGGAGTGATTGAATGTCAGCCAGTATGTCATTGAGTGGATGAATGGATGGATTGATGGTAGATGATACATACGCCAGTTTGGTTCATATGATTGCGATGCGGCAATCATTGCCAATGCCAATAGTATAAACAATTGAAACAATCCCTTCATGATTTTCTTATATCTATCTATCTACCTGTTTAATGATTGATTGATTGGAATGGAATTGAAATGAAATGATTCAACACCATACAACAAGTGTCATACTTTCTTTCAAACATGATGCAAACAACCTTCAACAGCCATTTTCAATCCAATTCGGTGTGTTGTGTGTGTGTGAAGCTGTTCAAATGGTTTCGGACCCAAGTTGGAATCGGAGCTTTAGAGTTTAAAAAAAAATCGTCAAACATAAAAAAAACATAATATCTTCTTTAGTTCGGTCGTCATTAGTATGGGTTCACAGGAATGGACCATTCCTCGGAGAATTACTTATTTATATTATTAAACATTATCTAGACTAATTCTTATTTATATATATATTATGAAGTCAACTCTAATAACTGAGTAATAATAGTATCCTCTTTGTTCAAGACTAAGAACAAACAGAAGAAAAAACATATTTTTCAATTTTGATTTGATTTTGAGAGAACAAGCAAAACCCGCATCCACATGACCAACATTCACTCACTTTCTCCTCATACACCTGAACAACACACACACAAACACAACTGTTGTGTCATTCATACATTCATTCATACATTCCCTTCTACTACTTTGAGATTTGTTACACAAGACTTTGTTAGTAGTTGTGTTTTGTTGTGATTGTGTATTATAATACTATTATATATCTTTATATTTTCATAACATATACATCTATATAAACATTTATATTTAATCGAGATATAACAACAATAATAATATGTCGACACAACAGGTACAGAAGAAGAGAAAGGACGACTACTCTAACTATCAACCAGAGATTAGTGGTCCACCTGAGATTGGTCCAGAGGAGATTCAAACAGAGTCAATACTAGGTGATGGTATGTTTGTCAAACAAGATTGATTGGTCTAGATTGGTTTGAGATCATTGAATGATCAGTCACTGACCATGCATGTTCATCCACATTCGTTGCGAATCAACAGGAAGTTTTGGAACTGTTTACAAGGGTAGATGTCGTCAGAAGGATGTAGCCGTCAAGGTCATGTTGAAGCAAGTCGATGAGAAGACTTTGAAGGACTTTAGAAAGGAGGTGGCTATCATGAGCACCATCTTCCATCCAAACATAGTACTCTTCTTGGGGTATGTTAACAGCATCATCATCAACATTCATCACCAAGAGGTACTAATCATTCATTCTTTCAATCAATCATTCAATCTCGAACAACATACACAGTGCTTGCACATCTTTGCAAGGAAAGTTGATGATATGCACAGAGTTGATGAAGGGTAATCTGGAAACATTGCTCATGGATCCAAATATCAAGTTGCCTTTGATCACACGTATGAGAATGGCAAAGGATGCCGCACTGGGCATTCTATGGCTACACAGCTCCAACCCTGTATTCATTCACAGAGACCTAAAGACAAGCAACCTGTTGGTCGATGCCAACTTGAACGTAAAGGTCTGCGACTTTGGTCTGTCACAAATCAAGCAGAGAGGCGAGAACCTAAAGGACGGTCAAGATGGAGCCAAGGGTGTAAGTACTCTCAGAGTCATCATGTGCTGTGATTGATCAATCACCTGACCCCAACCCGACCCATATATCAATCAATCAATCAAATAGACACCACTTTGGATGGCACCAGAGGTGCTACAGGGCAAGCTCTTCAATGAGAAGGCCGATGTTTACAGCTTTGGCTTGGTGCTCTGGCAGATCTACACAAGACAGGAACTATTCCCAGAGTTTGACAACTTCTATAAATTCGTCGCAGCGATCTGCGAGAAGGTGGTCCGCCCACCAGTCCCCGCGGACTGCCCACCCGCACTGCGACAGCTCATTCAGAAGTGTTGGGACGCGTCGCCAGAGAATCGCCCCGACTTCAACGTAATCACGTCGACGTTGGAGGGTATCGTCATCGACCTGGCCATCCCCGACGAGTATGGCGCCATCATGTGGAAGAACCACTTTAGACACGCCGACTACGCCACCTGGAAGGACTTCCTCAATGTATTCGCCAACTTTATCGGTCTGACCAGCGCGCAGACTCAGCCCATGTACGACCTGCTGCTCAACTCGCCCAACCTCAACGGCTCAACGATCGAGCTGAACTTCAAGTGTCTCAAGGCGATCATCGCCATGCCCACGCGCGTCGGTGGCCAGGAGGAGGAGGTCGTCAGCATGGAGCAGTTTGGCAAGGTGCTGGCATGGTTCGGCTGTCTCAAGGAGGACGGCAGCCAGATCCTAGACAAGATTAGACAGCTGATGGAGTGCGCCTGGTTCCACGGCGACATCTCGACGGCAGAGAGTGAGAACAGGCTGCACAAGAAGCCCGAGGGCACCTTTTTGGTACGTTTCTCGACGAGCGAGTCTGGATCGTACACCATCTCCAAGGTGTCCAAGAACGGCGTCATTTCACATCAGAGGATCCATCGTCCCGGCGGCAAGTTCCAGGTCAACAACAGCAAGTACCTCAGTGTTAAGGATCTGATCCTGGGTGAGGCTCAAGCGCTGGGCATCATCACGCCATGCTTGGGTTCCAGATTCCTTTCACTCATCCACAAGTCAAACACATCTGGCTACATATAATTTGTTTGTTTGTTTATTGATATTCAATCAAACAATCAATCAAATCAATCAATCGATAATCAATCAATCCAATCCAATCATATCAATCATATCAATCATTCATTCATTCATTCAAGTAGCTACTGCAGTGTGTTTCATCCAAGCAGTGACACATGCACATATTCCCAGCCAATTCAATCATTCATCAATCAAATAATATTTCATCGTCCATCAATCAACCAAACATTCAGTCTTATCAATATCATCCACTCACACGTATTTATATATACATCCATCCTCCTTCCTTACACAATACAAAGGGATTGAGAGGGAGACCCAACAACAACAACAACAACAATAAACAGTACAATGCTAAACAACTCTTCCAAATAACAAATATTATATGTGAACTATCTTATTTATTTACATCTAGAGGTAGTGAATAATATTATGTCTTATTGGATTTGAACCTTGAGTGATTGTGGCTGCTTCCTGATGAACTTGATTGTGAGCACACCATCTTCATGATGAGCCTCACCAGACTGGACGTCAACATCTCTTGGAAGTTTGAATGATCGCTCATATCTACCATAGAATATCTCTGAATGTTTGGAAGATGAGGACTTGGTCTCTGGAGCAGTCTTCTTTGAATCAACTTGAGTCTGAGTGGTCTCTGGAGCTGACTTCTCGTGAGTCTCTTGGATATCAGTGAACTCTGCTTCTTCCAATGATGGTTTGTCTTCGTTAGAATGATAGCATTGTTTTTATAATAGTTGGTAATTATAGGAAATATATATAATCTCTATTTAGTGTAGTATTGTTATTGATTGATTGTTAATGATATATTACAAACTCAACTTTTGGAAGACTTTAAATAGTTTCCAGGACTGCCGTCAAGGAAAGGACATATTTAAAAATGTGAAATCTAAATGAAATTTCGATGATAATTCAAAAGATATATTAACGAAATAACATTTGAATATACTTGTATATATATGGTATTCCTTGGAATAATAATAATTACTCTATGATGTATATGTTATCACATAAGAAAAATTTGAATTATGATCAGGTTGATGAAGTTCATCAAACAAAGTGCCCTCCTGTTGGTTAGATCCGTCCAAAATGAATGATTATTTGAAGTCCCAAAATCCAATGATTAATTCATCCATTAAATCGTTCAATCATATAGAGATATAGGGATGAATAAAAGAAAGACTACAGAGGATAGTACTACTACAACAAGTACAACTACAACTATAAATACAACGACACCGGAGGATTTGGTTGTGGACAGCCACAAGCCATCAGTTCCATCAATCACATTTGTTGTTGATTCCAAAGTCAAGCCCACATATAATAATGTAACATCCTTTGATTATGCTAGTGTAGTCGGCCAGGATGTTGACTTGAGCAACACAACTACAACTTCAACTACGACTACAACAACAGCAACAGCGACAGAGACCGAGTCAAAGAAGAAGCAGAGGAAGAATGAGGAGAGTAGTTCCAAGAATGATGGTGTCCATCTTGTTAACGATGATGACTTGCTGGAGTTTGACACGGATACTTCGTACCCGTACCTTGATTCCTTTCAATATTACAGTCCACCTGCGACAACAAAGACTTTGTCGGATGATTGTGTCAAGTTGCTCAAGTCGAGTATTGAACATGACTCACCATCAACATCATATATTGGCACCAACTCATTTGTATTGGCAGCTTATCAGGCTTATAGTAATCACATGCACTTGATGATCAGACCCGATGACATCTGGTTGGCATTGATGACACAGTTCTCCTTCTACGTCGATCGCCGGTCGGAGGAACTCAGGTCAAAGTTCGTGGCATTCGATGACAAGCGCACATTGGTTGTTAGGTTGCCTGGAAGTCTGTACACTGCGCCCTATGAACAAATGTCGACACTGTTTGTTGACCAGATTGCACTCAATATCAAGGATGCTTCGTTGCGCGACTGGGTCGTGCCAGGTTTCACCACTACCACGGACACTGATCGTGTTGTTGGCGCCTGCACATTGATGTCAACAATGAAGAAGTACTTCAACTTTGAATGCGAGCTGGAATGTGGCCTTCCAAAGGTGACTATGTTGGGCACTGTTGATGATTGGAGACAGGTTAGACAACGTGCTGAACGATTCGCAGAGTTTGACACCAAGCGCAAATACATGGCCAAGTGGCTTGAGATGCTGCTGCCAGTGTTGGACAACATGATCATGTCGGTGGAGGGAAATCCCGATATCAAATGGTGGAACAAGATTGTTCACTATGCAGATGGTGGCTCGGGAACTTCATTCCTCTCTGGCTGGATCACAACATTCATTTCATTTCAATCAGATGGTAAATGGCTTGGTGATAACAAGTCGTACTACGATGATGAAGATGATGAGTGTATTAAAGTCAAAACTGAATGGCCAGCGATCGACATTGACAACATACCAAGAGGTTTCTCAACATGTCCAGTTAAAATAATTGACCCAGAACATCAATACGACTCTGACATCTATGCTGGACACATCATATCCAAATTCACAGACGATAACACAACAATCACTCCTTCACTTGACTGGTTCCTTATACTCAAAGGACTGTCGCCACAGCAATAGCCACATTGATTTGATGATTAATAAATAATAAATCAATCTTTCAATCAAATAATCCTTCGCTCAGTCAACTGGAACTATCAATCAATCATTGAAATATATTATCTTATTTATTTACATCAAGAGGTAGAGAATATATCTTACTGGATTTGAACCTTGAGTGATTGTGGCTGCTTCCTGATGAACTTGATTGTCAGAACACCATCTTCATGATGAGCCTCGCCAGACTGGATGTCAACATCTCTTGGAAGTTTGAATGATCGCTCAAATCTTCCATAGAAAATCTCTGAATGTTTGGATGAAGATGACTTGGTCTCTGGAGCAGTAGTCTTTGTTTCAACTGGTGTCTGAGTCACCTTTTCTTGAGTCTCTTGGATATCAGTGAACTCTGCTTCTTCCAATGATGGCTTGTCCTCGTTTGATTGAATAGACTCATTGATTGGTGTGTCTTTGACTGATTGAGAGACGACTTTATCTTTAATCTTCTTCTCTGATTTGGTACCGGTTAGTGTGAGCACATTGTTCTTGATATCAATATTGATGTCATCCTTCTTTAGACCTGGTAACTCTGCAGTGATTGTCAAAGATGATTGATCGAGATTGACATCAACCTTTGGTGACCATATTGAAGATGCTTTGGTCAACTGATCAAATTGTTTAGATAATTGTCTGAATGATCCAAATGATGATGTAGGGCAGACATTGTTGTTGGTGAATGAGTCTGAGAATATTGGTGAATAAAATGATAGCATGGTTGATTGTAATTATAAGTATAATATAAATAGTATCTTATCGATTGAATAATTATTTGATTGATAATATAATATAATAAACTCTCCCTGGAGGACTTTATATAGTTTCCTGGAGGTCAACTAATCACCAGAAAAAATTTTTAAATTGTGAAATCTAAATGAAATTTCGATGAAAATTCAAAAGAGATACAAACGAAATATCACATGAATTCAATCTAAATAAATAAAAAAAATTTCTATTAATATATTAAACTTAAGTATCTGATGGAATGAGTATACTTATGAGAAGAATCAGAATATATAGATGAAGTTCGGGACAAGCCCTCATTTCGGTAAAAGGTCCGATATGGTCGGGGTCTTGGACAGGAAAAGTGATGTCTTAAACAATCATAATTCATTGTAATTCATTCAATTGATCAAAGAGATAAAGATGAGTAAAAGGAAGACAACAGAGAGTACAACTACCACAAGTACAACTACAAGTACAAGTACAACAAGCACAACAACAACATCAGACTTGGTTGTGGACAGCAAGCAATCAGTTGCCTCTGTAACGTTCGTTGTAGATTCCAAAGTCACGCCCACACCTAATGATGTAACATCCTTTGATTATGAGAGTGTAGTTGGCCAAGGTGTTGACTTGAGCTACATAGATACAACTACAACGACTCAGTCAGTGACGGAGAACATGACAAAGAAGTCAAAGAAGAAGAAGCAGAAGAAGAATCATACTACTTTCAAGTTGCTAAAGTCAAGTATTGAACATGACTCACCATCAACATCATATATTGGCACCAACTCATTTGTACTTTCAGCGTACCAGGCGTATAGTAAACACATGCACTTGGTGATCAGACCCGATGACATCTGGTTGGCATTGATGACACAGTTCTCCTTTTACGTCAATGCTCACTCGGATGCTCTAAGGTCAAAGTTTGTGGCATTCGATGACAAGCGCACTTTGGTTGTAGAATTGGATGGCTGTCTGTACACCGCGCCTTATGAACAAATGTCGACACTGCTCGCTGACCAGATTGCACTCAATATCAAGGATGCTTCATTGCGCGACTGGGTCATGCCAGGTTTCACCACTACCACAGACACTGATCGTGTGGTTGGCGCCTGCACATTGATGTCAACAATGAAGAAGTACTTCAACTTTGAATGCGAGCTGGAATGTGGCCTTCCAAAGGTGACTATGTTGGGCACTGTTGACGATTGGAAACAGGTTAGACAGCGCGCTGAACGATTCGCAGAGTTTGACACCAAGCCCAAGTACTTGTCCAAGTGGCTTGCAATGTTGTTGCCAGTGTTGGACAACATGATCATGTCGGTGGAAGGCAAGCCCGATATCAAATGGTGGAACAAGATTGTTCACTATGCAGAGGGTGAGTCAGGCCCTTCATTCCTCTCTGGCTGGATCACAACATTCATTTCATTTCAATCAGATGGTAAATGGCTTGGTGATAACAAGTGGTTCTATGATGAGGAGTGTAACAAAGTCAAAACCGAATGGCCAGCGATCGACATTGAGAACATACCACGAGGTTTCTCAACATGTCCAGTTAAAATAATTGACCCAGAACATCAATACGACTCTGACATCTATGCTGGACACATCATATCCAAATTCACAGACGATAACACAACAATCACTCCTTCACTTGACTGGTTCCTAATACTCAAAGGACTGTTGCCACAGCAATAACCATATTCACGTAGGACGATCAATATTGGGTATTGACATATTTATAACCTTGATTGTTCCAGATTTAGCAAATAAAATGAGGCAAATTGAGATTATGGGGGTGTTCAAACAATGTTAAGTTCAACAACACTTTGGGCTCAGTACTCATTCATTCATTCACTCATTCATATATTCGTATATACACATATAAGCGATCAAATCAAATAAGGGAGTAAATAAACAGGTTAGCAAGAATGTACGGCAGCACATTAAAGTTACTTGTTTATGTATTGCTGGTGGTGGTAGCATTGTCTATATATCAATATAACATCAATCAGACGACAACGAGATACTTTGAGCCGATATTCCGTACATTCCACACGGATGGCGCATCGATCAACAAGACACTGATACTGGCACATCGCGGCTCGCGTTACTTATTGCCAGAGAACACGATGTTGGCATTCAACACTGCGCTCGACATTGGCGCCGATGTTATTGAGTGCGATGTGCGTGCCACCTCGGACGACGGCCTCGTCGTCTACCACGACAAGCTGCTCAAGCGCACGACTGGCCTCGAAGGCACGATCGAGGAGCGCACCCTCGCGCAGGTGTTGGCCATCGACGCTGGCGCCATGTTCTCGCCCGACAATGGCACCACGACACCCTATCGCGGCAAGGGACTGCGGATCCCGCTGGCCCGTCAGCTGTTTGACGAGCTGCCCGTCACGACCTCAATAAACATCGAGATTAAGGAGGACGATGAGCGTGTCGCCGACTTGTTGTGGACAGAGATGCGTCGTGCGTTCGAACAGACTGGTCGCCAGCACCGCACCGTTGTCGTTGGCTGCCGCTACTGCGCGCCAACCCTGCGCATCCGTCAGCTGGCTGCACAGTACCAGCAGGAGAAGGGTCTGACTGACCTGCCGCTGACCACGTCGGCCTGCGAGAAGGACGTCACACGCTTCGTGCTGCTGTCACAGTTCTATCTGGCCAAGATCTACTACACCTGGTTCCCAATGGACAACTTTGAGACATTCCAGATCCCGCCCATCAGTGGCCCCATCTCATTGGACAAGCGCAAGATCATAGACACGGCGCACTTCTTTGGCAAACACATTCATTACTGGGTGATCAACGAGGATCACAACGTGGAGCGCATCCTGGGCTTGGGCATCGAGGGCATCATCACCGATCGTCCCGACGTTGCCGTGCGAGTCTTTAAGCAGCAGGGCTACAAGCCCAGGTCACATGTCATTCCCAAGCCACTGCCTGGCAACCTGACTGGCACGTACTATTTGCCCGAGGTGGACATTGAAGAGGTGCACACATGCATCACGCCACTATGCATGGTGTTGCAACATATTGACATGATCGTAATATCATTGGTCCTGTCATTCGTCGTGTACAAAGTATTGTTTGGCCGAGGTGGCAGAGCAGCCACTTCGTCTGGCAAGGCCGTACCAAGTGTGTCCAAGGTAACAAAGATCACCAAGAAGACACAGTAAGTAATTAATCATTCAATCAATAAACCATAAAGTGTAATCAATCACGTGATCAAAGGACAAATTTCCATTTTTAGACATTCTTTTGAAAAAAGAGTTGTTTTGAAAGTTCCTCGCGCAATGATGTCATCCTCTTCAACATCATTCATTCTTTCATTCATTCAATCAACTTGATCAAATAGATACATATACTTAGATACATAGATTTATATAGATAGATAGGATTGATATAAGTGATTGAGAAGTAGTATATATATATACTTAGTGATAGCCACACGATAATATGGCAACAATATCAAATAGCTCATCGACGTCATCGTCTTCGTCAGCAGCTTCAAAGATAAAGTCGACCATCCTAATGACACTGAACCCAAAGAACGAAGAGGCTCAGAACGATGAGATGATGTGTCTTCAATCAATATATAGAGTATGACTACTCACTCACTCATTCAAACTGATCAAACTGATCAACTAACAATGAATGGTCGAACATTTGAATAGGACGACTTTGAGATGTTGACACCTGATGCAGTATGCAAAAGATTCAAGATCACATTGATACCTCATCCAACTAATCAGTATCAGAACTATTGCTCGGTGCGATTGTCAGTGACTTATACACCAAACTATCCAGACTCATTGCCAAATATTGAGTTGGAGAAGGTGCGCGGACTATCTGACGAGCAGATCGAGGAGTTGTATATACTGCTGGGGCAGAAGATGACCATTGGACAGATCGTCATCTTTGAGCTGTGTCAGGCAATCCAGGAGTTCTTGTTGCTCTACAACAAGGAGACGGTCAGTCTGCACGAGGAGATGATCCAGCGACAGAAGCTCAGCAACAGCATTGGCGTAAAGTCGAGTGTCACAATGATGGGCGAGAGCGATGACGAGGATGCCACTGAGCGCGAGTACGACGACGATGGCAATCTCATTGAGCGATCGGATGACACGGCGCTCAACACTACCGACGACATGGCGCCGAGCTCGCCGCCATACGGCCTCGACTCGTCACAACACATGGGCATGCCGCCCCTTCACATGCGCTACGACAACGAGGGCAAGAAGCTCTTGCTCTCATCGCAGGGTTCATACGACACATTCGACACATTCTTTGGCAGCACGTCAAGTGGTTTGGAGAGCAATGACAACATCTTTGAAGATCATCATCCACATCATCATCATCATCATCATCACAATCATCACCAGCAACAGCAGCAACTGTGGCGCAGCCCCAGTATAGATTTGGACGACAGCGAGGGCAGCGATCAAACCGCTGCCAATCACTACACAAAGATACGTTGGAAGCTGGGCGCGCGGCTCGGCCCATCGATCCATGAGTGCACCAACCTGGACACTTCACAGGCGATGGTGTGTCGTGTCGTCACTGTGGACAATGAGAACTCGACGAATGACGTGCGCGAGAACTTGGCCAAACTATACTCGATTCAGAAGGAGGTCGAATGCATGAAGTTCCTCATCAATCCATACGTCGTGCGATACATTGGCACTGCCATCGAGAACAACACATTGTACATCTTCCAGGAATATGTAAAGAGCGAGACATTGCGCCGACGCATCGATAAACTGGGCAAGATTGACGAGGCCACCGTGCGCAAGTACACGCACCAATTGTTGCTGGCGCTGGTCTACCTGCATTCACAGCACATCCCACATCGCGACGTCCAGACCAAGAACATATTCGTCGACGACAAGAACCGTCTATTGCTCACAAACTATGGCGGCAAGACCACGCGTATCATCGACTCACACGATCGGCACTCGGCCAAGAACATCAACTTTTGGATCTCTCAGAAGCTGCTCAACTCGCCCAACTCACAGCTACGGCGAGATGACCTATACAACCTCGGACTGGTCGTGTTGGAAATGCTCACTGGCGTGCATCGAACGGTCAACCCGCTGAGTAGCAGCTCAGGCAGCGTAGGTAGCGGCTCGAGCATGGGCAGCGGCAGCGGCAGTGGTGGTGGCAGTGGCGGCGCTCAGGCCAACGAGTACCTTAAGTTGTTCGAGAGCACGCCACTACCAGAGTGCGTGTCCCCACTGGCCAAGGACTTTCTGTACATTATATTCAACAGCGATGAGAAGGCGCGTCTGGAGGCTGGCCACATCCTCAAGCATCGTTTCATCTCATCGCATCACTCGCTGTCTACATCAACACCACAGCTCAAGACCAAGGAGACCAACAGCAGTGGCGGCAACAACAACAATAGCAGCAGTGGTACTACCAGTAGCAGCAGCAACAATATATTGAGTCTGGCACATCTGGTCACGACGACGCTACGCAACACAACCGCTTCGATACAGACACTGACGACAAGCTCTTCATCGAACAACAACACCGCGTTAACAACATCGACAAATAGCGACGCGCTCAACACGAGCACAACATCCAACCTGAGCGACTCGACGCCCTCCTCGCCACAGGCTTCTTACACAGCGGCGGGCGGTGTGGTGTTGGCCAGCAGCCAGTCACCGCCACCCACGACCAACACCATCATCTACCCACCATCACCGACCATCCTCAAGAAGGAACCGATTACGCCGCTCTCCCCGTCAACCGCGAGTCTGCAGCCCCCCGCAACTAGCTCGCCCATGGCCGACTTTCGTTATCATTCGCGTTACAGGACGGACTTTGAAGAGATCGAGATGATTGGCAAGGGTGGCTTTGGCATCGTGGTCAAGTCGCGCAATAAGTTGGACGGGCGATATTATGCAGTGAAGAAGATCAAGACAGAGAATGTATCATCGGACAGCCATGCAGAGCCCCTCACAAACAAGCTGTTGCGCGAGGTCACTACCCTGTCGCGTCTTCATCATCAATATGTGGTGCGTTACTACCAGGCGTGGATCGAGCGATCAGAGTCGTTCCCATCGGACATTGATGCGTCGATGGAGGACCTCAGCGGTGATCTGGAGACAGATGCCAGCGAGGATTGGATGATGCAGAGCCATAGCAGGTCACTGATATCACACGACACAACATTCACGGCCAACACAGACATGAGCTATGTGGCAAGCGATGATCCATCGTTTGGCGACGACGATGACGACGACAATGACGATGACGACGGAGATGACGACATGTCATCAGATGCATCGACCTCCAACTACAACTTCTCATCACACCAGTCCAAAATACTCTCACGTCCATCCAACAGTCTGCTACGAACGCCAAAGAAAGAGAAGAACACGCATACACTGTATATACAGATGGACTATTGCTCCAAGAAGACCTTGAAGACATTGATTGACAACATTGGTGGAATGAGTGAGGATGAGATATGGCGAATCTTTAGACAGATGGTCGAAGGTCTAGATCACATCCACTCACAAGGCATCATTCATCGTGATCTCAAGCCAGCCAACATCTTCATTGACAATGATGAGAACGTCAAGATTGGTGACTTTGGTAAAGTACCATGTTCAGGAGCATCATGATCGCGGGGATGGGACCATCACTTACTCATTCACTCAATCAAACAATGTAGGACTGGCAACCAGTGGAACGACAAAGAACCCTGTTGGAACGGGCATAGACATCAACAATAACAACAATAATAATAACAACAACAATGACAATGACAACAACATCTTCGCAGAGATAACAGTGGACAATGAGGATAATATGACTGGAGGAGTTGGAACACCATTCTATTGCTGTCCAGAGATATTGAAGAATACCAAACAGTATGGGGTCAAGGTGGACATCTACTCGCTAGGCATCATCCTGTTTGAGATGTGTCATTCGTTCCAAACACAGATGGAGCGATCAAAGATACTTCACGAACTGCGCAATGAAATCAAGTTCCCACCTGGCTTCGAAGCTCTCAAGCCCGATCAATCACAGCTGATTCGTCGCATGGTGTCACACAATCCCAACAACAGGCCCACGACAAAGGAGTTGCTCGAGTCGGAGCTGCTGCCGTCGAGAATGGAAGATGACATCCTCAAGGAGGCTATCAAGGCTATCGCCAACCCATCACTCTCCCTATTCAACTACCTGATGGAGAAACTGTTTGGCATGTCCACAGACGAGCACATCATCTCGCGCTACCTCTACACGGCCAACGCCACACTCTCACAGGTGCACTTGCTGGCGCGCGAGCAGACCTTTGCGCGACTCACCAAGATCTTCAAGAATCGCTGTGCCGTGCGAATTGACACGCCGCTTCTCTTCCCACGCGATGGATCAGCGGGCAACAACCTGGTGTCAGCAAAGTTCATGGACGAGGGAGGCACTGTGATCTACATGCCCTACGACCTCACCGTGCCATGGGCGCGGCACGTCGCCCTGCATGGCATTTCCCTTTCAAAGCGTTACTCAATCGCCAAGGTGTTCCGTGAGGCATCACCAGGCTTCAGTCCAAAGGAGCTGTATGAGTGCGACTTTGACATTGTCGGCTCGCCCAAGACGCGACACGTGAGCGATGCAGAGATACTGCGCACGGCAGTCGACATCATGGAGGAGTTCTCGCGTGAGCTTGGCGCCAGCTACATCATCAAGATCAATCATTATAGCACACTGGATGGCGTGCTGGAGGTGTGTGGCGTCGAGCGACGACATCACGAGCAGGTATACATGGCCATTGCGACCCTGCACTGGAAGTACACGTGGACACAGGTGGTTGCATCGCTGCGCGACATTGGCCTGACCCAACAATGCGTCAATCGTCTGTCCGTCTACCTCAAGCAGACTGGCGAGATGATGACGTGCATCGGCCAGCTCGAAAGTTTACTCGTGGGCAAGAAGGAGGCACTGGTCGGACTGACCGACTTGCGCATGTTGGCGCGCAACCTCCAGGCCATCAACATCATTCACAAGTTCTACCTGGACCTCAGTCTGGTACACAACTATCAATACTACAATGGCATTGTGTTCCAAGTTGTTAGCGATCGTAGCAACGTAGCGTCGAACGAGCCCAAGCCACAGAAGCAAGAGATAGTGATGGCGGGTGGGCGCTACGACAAGCTGATCCACTCGTTCCTTCCGCCTGCGACAATGAGCAACATATGTGGCATTGGCCTGACGATCGCGTCCGAGAAGATTGTCAACTCTGTCATCTCGTACGAGCAGCGTCTAGTGCGCACCAAGGGCATGCACTCCCTGTTTGACACAGAGGTGTTCATCAGCTCGCTCGGCTCCAACATGTTGACAGAGAAGCTACAAGTGGCCACGCAGCTATGGTCCATGAACATCAAGGCTGACTACTCGCAGACCGACTACTCCACTGCCGAAGAGATCTACCATCACTGCAAAGAGAATGGCATCACATGGGTCATCATACTGAAGGAGCGCGCATACCAGACTGGCTCAATCAAGATCCGCCACATTGAGACCAAGACCGAGTCGATCATCTCTCGCAAGGACCTCGTCGACTTCATCCTCAAGGCCAAGAAGTATCGCATCATGGAGAGTGGAGCGCCGGCCGGTCAGTCGTCGGGCATCAGCACCAGTGGCGGAGCCACCGACATTGCCGTCGACACACAGACCGAGCTGCTCAACATCAATGTGACTATACAGGGTGGCGAAGACATCAAGAACAAACTAAAGAAGATCGAGGGCACGGTCAAGGAGTGCATCAGCAAGATGTTCAAGGGCTTCTTCCTGGCCAAGGGATCGTCTATCAAGGTGGTCGCCGTCGACCTGCCCATCGCCACAGTCAAAGAGTTCATCGACAGTGATGTGCCCGCATCCAAGTATCCCAAAGCATCTCGTGACAAACTTGTCCAACTGAAGGTACACGTGTCCAAATGGAAGATGATACCATTCTTTGTCGTCTACTCCTATAAGGATGATAAGCCGATTATCATTACCAATAGTGTACCGTCATAGTCCGTCCTCCGTCGTCGCCCATCGTCCAACTTACCCAACTTCATCCATCCATGTGTGCGTGTTGTCTAACAGGTGACTGTTGACAATGACTCACTCCGATCTATCAATCAATCAATCAAACAATCAATCCATCTATCTATCATCGATCAATGAATGGATATATGTACATGTAAATAAACAGAATAAGGACATTTGGTTGGGTAATCATTGAGAAGGGTTGCTGACACCAATGTTTCAAGTTGGCGAAATGACAGTTCTCAGTTTCCAGGTGTTTTCTCAAACAAACTCCAAAAGCACAATCTTCTAGAAAACATCACGCCAAGAGGACACATTCGAATCGATTCACTTCCATGTTTCAGATGCAACTTCCAACATAAACAACAAACAAACCAATCAAACAAATATTGATTATAATAGAAGTTAGTTATTATAACTCCACGAATATGTACACTTGATCGTTAACCATTTAAACATTTCGATCAATTAAGTAAACACAATGATACGCAGTTCAGATGATCCCATAGAAAGTCTAATCAACTCTGATGAACGTTCTCAAGAGATTGAGATACTAAAGTCAATATTCTTTGACAACTTCATCGCTGACGAAGAGTCAAGCTTCTACAAGGTTGGTGTTAGTTGGTTGGTGATCATTATGATTGGAGCGCGACTGGAAATAGTCAACTAACATGCATTCATTCATGATTGAATAGATTAAGGTCAATGTAATTGTACCTGATAACTTTGTACTGAGGACGACTACTACGCCAAACAACAACATTGACAATGACCATGTCGTTGACAATGAGCAACAAACAACAACCACTACTACTACCGCTGCTGCTGGCGCGGTCGCCGTCGCACCTGACCCTGCACCCGTCGCACCTGCCCCTGCCCCTGCCCCTGTAGCACCCGCACCCAGCGAGCGATCCTATCCTGTAGTATGTCTGCCAGCCGTCACCTTGGGATTCGATCTCCCAATCGGTTACCCAGTCCTGCCGCCCAAGTTGTCCATTTCATGTTGTTGTAAGTATAGGTAGTTGATACATAGAGTACGAGTTGGTGCACCATACTCACACATGCGTGTCGGATCTCAGGGCTGTCACTTGAGCAGATGGATAGGATCATCACTCAAATGAACTCAATGTGGAGTCAAGGCGAACTCATCATGTTTACATTGATCGATTGGTTAAAGAACAATATATTTGCTCACTTGTCAACCGAGTCTGAGTTGGTACTGACGTCCACTCCAGTGGACTTGGACTCTCCGCTGGCTGAACACTGTATCTGGGAGTGTCACGAGGATTGGACAAGTCTAATGTCAAGTCTGCCTCTACTCCTGGCCAACAACTCACACGAGTCAAAGAAGATATTCAACAGCGAGACACATACATGTCCCGTGTGCTTCTGTGATGAGATCGGCACTCAATGCTCCCTGTTGTCCCTGTGGTCACTTCATGTGCAACACATGCACCAAACAAGTTATCATGCTCAACATTGAGAGTGGCGACGTCAACCTCATTCGATGCTCGACACCCAAGTGTGGTCAACTGATCGATCAGAACCTGGTTCAGAAGAACGTCTCACCAGACCAGTTCAACAAATACTGTGCCGCCATCAAGAAGACCACTGGTTTCCTCGAGTGCCAACGATGTCGTGGGTGGGCAAAGGTCGAACAACATTCAAGGTCAAGTAAGTATCATCGTCTTGGAATGAATCCAATCAATCAATCATTCATTTACTTACTCTCACTCCTTTAGCATTCTGTGAAGCATGTTATTACGCGATGTGTATGCTCTGCTCAAAGAAATGGCATCCTGGAACACCATGCAATTATGATCCCAACAGCGTGGAGCCACGTGTTCGCTTTGGAAGCGATTACAAGCCTTGTCCAGGATGTGGAGTCGTCATCCACAAGTTTGAAGGCTGCAACAAGGTGTGTTGCACATCATGTAACACAATGTTCTGTTGGGTGTGTCTGCGCAGGATCGACGGCTATTCACATTTTGACACCAGCTGCATTCTATTCGAGTTCCCTGGCGCGATAGATGAGATGCGACGACGAAGACGTCTGCCGCAGAACCAACACTATCTGTTTGGCGAGGTCACTGGTAACGCACAGTGCAAGCGATGCAAGGCCAAAGTGTATCGATACAACAACAACAACCATCTCATTTGCTATCAATGCAAAGCTGAGCTCTGCTTCCTCTGCAAGTCCATCATCACAGGTACCAAGCACTTCTCTCCCAGTGGCTGTGTCCAACATGGTGGAGGTCCAAACAACCTTCTTGTTCCGTAGTCGAGCAGGCACCAAAATAAACACCAACATCCAACCAATGATAGAGCGACAACCAATGATTGAGTGTCGTAAGAATACATTTATTAATCAACTTAAATAAGGGAGAGGAGAATGAATGTGATCATGAGGATAAGGACAGTTGGGGCGGTAGTCTGGGAGGATCCATTTAGTCCATTGGTAGTGCCAGTAGTAGTTGTGGTGGTGCTGTCGGTAGTGGTGGTTGAAGATGGTCCAGTGGTTGTGGTCGATTGGCTAGTGGTAGTAGAAGATGGTCCAGTGGTGGAGGGTAGTGGCGGCGGTGGGTAGTGGTGGTAGTTTGGGACTGGAGTGCATGAGGTAACAGCTACTGGGTTCGTGGCTACCATGCAGCCAGAGATGTCGGTGGTGATAACTCTGTATGAGCCAGTGTCAAGATTAAAGTAGTTCATCTGGTATTGGATCTCAGTGTCCACCTTGACCACATTATTCTTGCTGTCAATCAATTGCACCTTGGCGTAGGACTGGCGTTCGGCATAAGTGTTGTAGGACAGCTGACCACATTGGTATGAAGCCAGAGTATCACTAATGACAGAATACTGCATGGTCACCTTTTGGTTGATAGAACGAGAGCACACTCCAGCTGAGATGGAGGCCTCGACAACATAGGTACCAGGTGGTAGATGGGTGGTTGTAGGGTTAACTGTATCACCGTTGATCTTGTAGGTGGCGGTGAATGTGGATGGCTCTATTCTCATGGAGATTGAAGTAAAGTTCTGGCCGTCGGAGCAGACGTTTGGTGCGGAAATGACCAGCTCTGGCTCTGTTTGTGGGACGAGGACCATCTGGCTATTGACACAGTATGGGTTGGAGAACAAGTAGACATTGAGGATGTAGAGGCTAGACTCAAGGAAACGGAACTGAACTGTGTTGCCGGTGATCAAGGTGTCGGCCTGGTAATTGTTGTCGGTGTTAACGAGGGAATAGGTGTAGATCTCTGGGTTGGCATTGGTGATGGTGAGAGTTCCATCTCTGGAGCTGATACACGTCTCTGGAGTGGTGGTGTACTTGACTTCAATGTTGCCAAATGATGTTAAATAGGATACCAGTCCAACGATGGGGACGGAAGTGAAGCCAAGAGCTGGGTTGACGATGCTCCTGAATTTCAAGCCTCCATTGTTGAAAGCGTTGACCGAGACAACACCATTGATATCTGGAGCAGTGTCGGAGACATAAATCTCAAACAATTGCATGCTGACCTGATCGAACTTGAGCTGGTAGGTCTTGGAACCACACTCGGTTGGCTCAATCACCGTGTACCTTGGCGTAGTGATCTCGTTGGTCAAGTTGACTTGGTACCTGTACACACATCCCATGGGAGCCTCTGACAGGGTGAAGTTCATGAGTGGCTGCTCATGGTTGTAGCCCCATCCAATGATCTGACTACGGTCTGGAGTGGCATATCCACTTGACGCCTGCACGGTACCTACATAGAGGTCGTCTCTGAGCATGACAATCTGGGCAACACCATTGAGCATTCCAACAGTTGGCATCTTGACAATGTTGACCTTGAACACTGGCTTGGTGTCGATGTTTTGGACAAAGTTGTAGTCCCACTGGCAGTAATCATGGGTTATTCTAGCAGTTAGATTGCCAAGTGGCATTCCATAGATGACTCCAGTGAAGAAGTTGTAGCTGAGGTCAAAGTCGGGCGAGAAAGAATAGATGTTGTCGGGGTAGATGTATCTGCCGTTGGAGTGCAACAATGAGATCTGGGCTGAGTTGGGTGCTGAGGTGGAGTCCTTGCAACTGGATTTGTACAGTGGAGTCAATGAGATGGTGACCTTGTTGTCGGTGGGGATGAACACATTGTTGATTATTCCCTTTCCGCAAGTCTTGTGATCAAACTTGGCACTGGTGTAATATGTTCCAACTGTAGCCACACCAGTCACATTGTCAAAGGGGACATCTTCCTCTCCTAGCAGCATGGCCGAGTTGAAGTTGGACCAGGCCGTGGTAAACATAACCTTTCCACTGGGAGCACTGCAGTTGGAAGAGTCTTGTGGCGTGATTTGGAGACTGAGGATGGTGGTGGTGTCGATGGCGTGGAGAGTAACTGGAATGATTTGTTGACATTGGAAGTTGGGAGCCTTAAAGACGATTTTGACATTAGTAGTACCAACTGGGACCTCGTACAATTGTCCAGAGGGTCGGATAATAACATTGGACCCGTTGAACAACAAGTACAACAATGGCTCAGTATAGGTGACGTTGATCAATCCCACGGTCTGCAGACATGGAGCATGCTGGTGGACAGTGACCTGGGCATTGGTTGGTGGGGCTGATTGACCAGAGGTTGTTAATAAATGATAAGATGTGATGGCATTGGTGAGTGAGATATATACCTGGCTCGCGATAAATGACTGGAGTGGGTGGACAATGTTCAGAAGCAAAGTAGGTTGTTTGGACGAAGCCATTGTTGGAGTTGTTGAACTCGACGTAGGTGCCTTGTGTGGACCTAATACCCTTGTAGTGTGGATAGATCGTGGCTGAGTATGGTGAGAGACAACCGGCATTGGCATCTTGAGTGACGTTGGTGATCTCAAAGGTGAAGTAGCCATTGTCGAGTGGATTATTGATCTGTGTGACGGTGAGGTTGCGCTGAACAGTGCAGCCCTTCTCGATGGTGGTCAACACCCAGTCCCCGGTCAATGGTAGGAACACATCATAGATCACTCCATTGACTGCAGTCTTGATGATGTCTTGGTAGCTCATGAAGATCGAATCGAATGCTGCGTAGTTCCTGACAGTGACTTGGTACACGCCAATGCAGGAGGTGTCAGTGTAGTTGACGTAGTAGTATGGGTGCACCTTGGGGTATGCAAAGCGGCTTTGTTGGGGGAAGCATTTGGACATTGCCAAGTAGGTCTGATCGTGGATGACCTGGAGCTGGTGGTTCGAGTCAAGGTTGGTGGGGCTGACCGTGAGGTTGGCATAGTCGAATGGGTAGGCGACAGTGGCGGTGGTGGTTACGGAGCATGTTGGCTGTTGACCATTTGGGCCAATGGTGTGCGTGACGGGGAGGAAGTAGTTGGCAAAGTCGTAGGTCACAGGATCGGCGCAAGTAGATAATTGAACCTGGTAGGAACCAACTGAGAAGACAAACTCAACGCCCAGCTCAACGACTGTGGTGCCGTCAACTGTGATGTTCATCCCGTCGGGCAAGACTTTAGTTGCGCCGGTAAGGGTAAATTTGTAGATGCCATGGGTCTTGTTGCAAGCATCGACAGCCCTGCCGGACAGAGTCATTGTGGGCGTGAAGGGAATGAGGACGCCCGGGTACAGGAGGGTGTGCGAGCACTTGGCAGACTCGGCGTAGATTCCAAAGTTGACGACACGGGCAGTGGTCGAGTTGAGGTTGCTAAACACTCCGTTGGCATCAGGGAAGATGTCGTCGTTTGTGTTGGACTGGAGTGTGATGGAGGTGAACTCGGCAAAGTTGGTCACGACGATCTTGCCATCGGACAAGCCACACGTGGGGTGAGTGATGACCAGCTTGGGGGCGAAGGAGTTGGTCGTGTCGTAAGGGAAGTACACTTTGCATGGCTGTGCTCCAACGTTGGGGACGCTCACAACCAGTTGGTGGATGCTACTGGGGTCCATGTCTGATTCAAAGTTGTATGAGTTGTTCTTGGTGACGAGGTCCATGTCATCGACGGCGAAGGAGACCTCGCCGCGGTAGCCAGTGGCATTGATGGTGAGCGGTCCTCCAAAGCACTTGGGTTGGGTGATGACGATGGATGGCACCACAATCTCGAGGGTGCGAGTCTGGTTGCAGAGACCACTGATGGCAGTGAGGTTGTAGATACCTGGCGTCACAGTGGAGTATATGAAATAACTGGAGTAGTTCATAAAATGTGATATGGGCAATGCTGGAGTGAATGTGATTGAGTCGTAACCATTATCATTCTTCACACTGAACGTAACTGTTGGATCACAACTTGAATTCAAGAATGCAATATCCAATGTCTCATATTGTTCACATGGGTCCTCAATGGGTGCTGCCATCGACACCGATAGTGTAATACATAATAATATTAATATTGTTGTAGTTCTCATTATGTATATATAATGTATAAAAATTATTTGTTAACTACGAATGATTGAATAATGTAGTATTAGCAAGTTGATCACATGTATGTCTTGGAGTTGGGACTGATTGATTGAACGAATAATATGGATCAGACTGTTTGGACGATTGATTGAAGGGATGTGAAGACTTACCTTTTGATCTGAGGTGCAAGGACCAAAGTGTGACATCACCAATCTGAGGTAGGTCCTATCAATCACACACGATTCGAACTAAAATCGGACAAAAACCTATGATCGTGTGGAAAAAAAACAATCCAAAATTGGATGCTTGTGATGTGGAGGCAAAGTCCATCATGAATCCAGAATGGTTACCCGTGTGATGGGACTGGGAATAATTTATGATTTGATCAGCTGGTCCCACAAAATATCAATCAAAGTTAAGTTATATTTGTAATAAATTAAATTAAATAATATTATTATTGGAAATTAAATAATTAAATTAGAATAGGATGATTGATGACAGGGCCGCAATGACCAGAAGGAGTGCGGGAATATTGATTCTTGATGAGCTGTTGAGTCCTGTGGTGGTGCCAGTAGTCGTTGTCGAAGTTGTCGTGGTTGGAGTGCCAGTGGTGGTTGTGGTCGATGACTCTGAGGTGGTTGTGGAAGTGGTCGTAGATTGTCCGGTTGTTGAGGTGGATGTCGTGGACGAGGTGGTGGCTGGTGGTGGATTGCATGATGTCACTTGGACTGGAGCGGTGGACACCTGGCATCCAGTAAGATCAGTGGTCACCACACGGTATGAATCAGTGTCGAGGTTAATATAGTTGAAGAAGGAACTGGTGGCAATGTCAACAGAGACAGCCTGGTTCTTGCTGTTCATCAAGGTCAAATGATCATAACCCTCGGGATGTGATGGCAGGTAGAAAGTGAGCTGTCCACATTGGAACGAGATGGTCTGGTCCGTGTTGAGGTACTTCTGCTTGATCACCACCTTTTGGTTGAGAATACGCGAGCAAACACCTGATGAGATGGTGGCCACAACAGTGTAGGTACCTGGGGCGACGTTGTTGGTGACAGCTGAGACGTTGTTGCCGTTGATTGTGTAGGTGGCGCTGAGGGTGGCGGGCAGGACGCTGAGCGAGATGGATGAAGAGGCTTTGTTCTTGTCACAGATGTTTGGCGCGGCTATGACCAGCGATGGCTCGTTGGCAAGGATCTGGACCACAAAGTTTTTCACACAGTATGAGTTGGTGGAGTTGAAGATGGACACTTGGTATTGGCCATTGGTGAGGAATCTGAATTTGACTGTGTTCTCACCGGTCAAAGTGTCGGCTTGGTAGTCTGACTCGGTGTCGAACAGCACATAGATGAGCGATGGGTCAGTGTTGAAGATTGTGACCATTCCATCCCTTGCGCCATAGCATGTCTCGGGGGTGATGGTGTACTGGACGTTGGGCGAGCCAAATGATGACATCCAGAATTGCAACTCATGGATACTGGACTCGATTGGTGGCAAGAATGGGTTGGACCTGGGTCGGTACCTGAGCGACATGTCATTGTTGGACACATCGACCAAGACCACTCCATTGACATCTGGGACAGTCACGGCGGCAAAGATCTCAAAGGTCTGCAAACTCAACTGATCGAACTGGACCTTGAACATTCTGTCGCCACACTGAGTTGGCGGGGTGATCGTGTACCTTGGCTCAGTGATAGTGACTTGGCTGGTCAGGTTGACGCTGTATTGGTAGCGACATCCTCTAAACTCGAGCAAGGAGAATGTCATGATGGGGCTCTCTGGGGAGTAGTTCCATCCGATGATCTGGCTGCGGTCGGCGGTGGAGTAGCCGCTGGAAGCCTGGACGGACACGATGTAGATATCCTGACGCAACATGACAATCTGGGCAATACCATTGTACATTCCAGCGGTTGGCATCTGGATGATGTTGACCTTGAAGACTGGCTTGGTGTCAAACTTCTGAACATAGTTGAAGTTCCAGTTGCAGTAGCCCATCTGGACGGTGGCGCTGAGGTTGCCAGGTGGCAAGCCATACATCAGACCAGTCTCCCTGTTGTACATGAGGTTAAAATCGGTGGTACCATACACATTGTCGGCTGTGATGTTCATGCCATTGTTGTGCACGATGGACAATGAGCCAGCGTTGGTGTTGCTGTCGATTGGACTGGCGCAACTGGACTTGTAGATGGGCTTGTAGGAGATTGTTACATGGTTGTCGGTGGGGACTACGATGGACTCGGCAAACTGGCCCTCGCCACAGGTCTTGTGATCAAACTTGAGTGTAGTCCTGGTCGATCCGGTCACGCACACACCAGTGGCGTTGTCAAAGAAAATGGGGCCCTCGCCTTCGATGGTGGCCCAGTTGAACTCGGACCATGGGTTGGTGAACGAGATCCTGGCAGAGGGATTACTGCAGTTGGACGAATCTTGTGGAGTGATGTTGAGGCGGAAGACGGTGGTGGTGTCGATTGGGTTGATGGTCACAGAGATGGTCTCCTCACAATCGAATGATTGGTCGTAGATCAGATGAATGGTGGTGGTACCGACGGGCATCTTATATGGTGTGCCGTATGGCAGTACTGGCACGCCTGTGCCATTGAACGATAAAGTGTACAACATATCAGCAAAGGTTATGTTGACCAATCCATATGTTTGCAAACACTTGGCATGCTCAATAACAGTGGCCTTTGCATTATTTGCAGGGGCTAAGTTGGATTGATTGATTGATTGAGTGATTGAGTTAATGTATGATCATGTGGAAGTGATTGATTGATTCATGGGTCGTGGGATACATACCTGGGGTGTTGTAGGTAAAGGGCTGAGGGATGCAATGTTGGGTTGCAAAGGCAACCTGATGGACGAAGCCCTTGTTGGAGTTGTTGAATTGAATGAAAGTGCCTACCAAGGACTTGACACCCTTGTAGACTGGATGGATGGTGGCAGAGTAGTCAGAGAGACATGTGGCGCCAGGTGCTTGAGTGACGTTGGAAACCTCATAGGTGACTAAGGATTCATCAATTGCTACACTTGGGAGTTTGACTGAGTTTTGTTGGGTGGAGGCACCGGTGCATCCCTTCTCAACGGTGGTTAGGACCCAGCCTGCAGACTGGTACAGTCCATCCATCACTCCATTGACAGCATTGATGGTGGTGACGACGTTGCTGATGGAGATTGAGTCGAACATCTCGTAGTTCAACACGGTGACTTGGTACACGCCAACGCAGGTGAAGTCGGTGGAGTTGATTATGTAGTTGGGGCCATAGGTTGGGTAGCCAAAGTAGCTGGTCAGGGCATAGCATTGGGACGTTGCAGTGTACTCCTCTTGTTTGAATACACTGATCTGATGGTTCGAGTCGAGGGGGTTGGGAGAGACGTTCAAGTTGGCGTAGTCGCCGGGGTAGGAGACGGTGGCGATTGCGTGGTCATCACAAGTCGGGTACTGGCCTTTTTCTCCAATGGTGTGGGTCACTGGCATGAAGTAGTTTCTAAAGTCGTAGAAGATTGGGTCATGGCAGCCAGAGAAGGTGACGGGCAATCTGCCTCTGGGGATGGCGTACTCAACACCGAGTAGAATTGGACTGTCTTGGAGGGCCATGGTGAAGGGCAAGGGGCCAGCATCATTGTTGGTGAACGTGTGGAGACCATAAGTGTTGTTGCAGGGCAAGGATCTGGAGCTCAAGTGCAAGGATGGCATCCTGGGGAGGAGAATGCCAGGGTAGACAATCGTGTGCGAGCACTGGGCAGACACGGCATAGATCACGAATGAGTTGGGGGAACCATTAGGCAAGTTAAGGTCCTCAAACACACCAGCTGCGGTCGCAGTAATGTTCATACCATCACCAATCTTGAGTGTGAGCGAGGTGAACTCGGCAAAGTTGGTCACAGCGATCATTCCAGTGTCCAGGGTGCACAAGGGTGGGGTGATGACTAACTTGGGGGCAATGCTGGCGGTTGGGTCGTAGTTGAAGGGCACGGAGCATTGTGGAAAGGGAGAGTTTGGAATCCTGATGTTGAGCGAGTGGTAGATGGCACTGGACAATACGTTCTCAAAGACGAATGATCCATTGTGGGTCTCGGGGTCGGCGTTGTCCACATGGTAGGCGACGTCTCCAATGTAGCCAGTGACGTTGATCTTGAGTGGGCCGCCAAAGCACTTTGGCTGGGTGATGACGATGGAGGGCACGGCAATCTCGAGCATGGTGTGCATGATGCACTTGCCCTTGGTGGCCGTCAAGTTGTACATGCCCGGTGTGACGGTGGAGTAGATGATGAAACTCGAGTAGTTCAAAAATGATGTTGTGATCAATTGTGGACTGAACTCGATTGAATCATAGCCATTGACGTTATCAACGGCGAATGTAATAGTTGACTCACAACTGGTATTCAAGAATGTCACGTCTAATGTTTGGTAGGAGGCACATGGAGTGTGAGGTGGGACTGCCATCACCGCCATCACAGACACAAACAAATATAATAAGGTAAGATAATAATTATTATTCATTATTTGTATATATTAAATATAAGTAGGTAAGTTATTTGTTAATAATATTAATGTTAATGACGATTTATTTTTATGATCTTTAGGGTAGAATGGTTCGGACGGACACTGACTGACGTAAGACGATTGATCAATCAAACAATCAAACAGTTTGGCTGTACTTACTAAGTATTTTGATCAATGATAAAATGGAAGGACGCAAGATCAAGGGTCTAATCCATACGAAGGTAAACGACTATTCATTCAAAAGCCATCACCAAACAATGTTTTGGTACTCCCATCACACGATTCAGATGTCAATCGGACCAAAACTTATTGATCGGATCGTCCAAAAATGGAACAAGTGGGTCATTTCGGACCACATCAAACGTTGTTTGGAAATGGGACGTGGAGAGGCAATAAAAAGTACGGTTCTGTGTTGTGGACAACGTTGATCTAGCGGCAAAGATGATGTGGCTATGTGTGAAAGTTACATCATCCATGTGAATGAGATCAGGGATTGTAAAATGGATGTTTGGACACCAAACAATCAATCAAAATCAATCAAACATTTTAATAAATTAAATTAGGAAAGTGGATATTGTGATGATGAGTAGTACAAGGAGTAGTGTTGTTGATACACTGGTTTGTGATGAACTGTTGAGTCCTGTCGTTGTGCCTGTCGTTGTTGTGGTAGTTGGACCTGTGGTGGACGTCGTGGAAGTAGTGGTAGATCCATCAGTTGTGGATGGCGAGGTGGTAGTTGTGGTAGAGGTAGTGGAGGCAGCGGTTGTAGACGTGGTCGATGGTGCCTGAGTGGGACATGCAGTCACCTGAACCAATGGAGTGGTGTAGACACAGCCAGACTCATCGGTGGAGGCTACCTTGTAGGTGCCAGTGTACAAGCCTTGGTAGATGACATTGGTGTTGTCAATGTTGTATGTTTGAACTGAAATGACTTCGACACCTTTGCTGTTGAGCAACCTGGGAGTGAATTCCACGTTGTTGGTCGAGGTCGCCATGAATAACAACTGACCGCATTGAATTGAGTTGAGTGTGGCCTCGTAGAAACTGTTGATGATCTGAACTGGGAACACAAAGTGACGAGAGCATATGCCGGCAGAGATGATGGCTTCCGCGGTGTAGGCGCCCACTTCAAGGTTGTTGGCGACCGCGCCAACTGTCTTGGTATTGAGCATGAAGGTGGTGGCGGACAACAGACTGGCGGGGGAGACGTTGAATGTGATTGATGAATGATTGAGCGAGGCATCACAGATTCTTGGCGCCACAATGGTCACCTTGGGCTCGGACGAGGGCACGACAACATTGATCATTTGGGCACAGTATGTGTTGGCGCGACTGAATACCGTGAGCTGGTAGGTGTCTGCGGTGAGGTATTGGAAGGTGATAGTGTTGCCAGCGATGAAGGTGTCGGCTTGCATTCCAGTCTCAGGGTTGTACAGCTTATACTGGAAGTTGGCCGTGTCGGCACCAGTGACCACGATCGAGCCATCGCGCGCGTATGCGCACGTCTCGCCAGTGATGCTGTAATTGATGGCCATGTTGGGCAAGGAGGTGGGTCCCTCAGGAATACCCGCGATATTCATAGTGTGATATTCAAAGTTTGTTGGGTTGCGGACAAACTCCAAGAGTGGACGGTACAAGATGTAGGGGTCCTGTTTGTAGTCGGCGTAGACGACACCGTTGGCGTCGGGAGATTGGTCCAGCACAGTTATCTCAAACTTGTCTATGCTGGCCTTGTCGAACTGCATCTTGAACACGGATGAGCCACATGCAGTTGGCGGGGTGAGCGTGTACCTGGGCTGGGGCATGGGGTCGCTCACATTGAGCGTGAACATGTATGCGCAACCCCAGAAGTCCTCAATGGCGACTTGAAAACTGTCTGTATGGTCCCAGCCGACAATGTAGCGATTGTCAGCGCTGTATCCATTTGATGGTGACACAGACTGGATGACAACGTCGTCTCTGAGCGTGACCACCTCGGCAATGCCATTGGGCTCCGCGGTAGTGGGCATCTGGATGATGTCCACACGATACGATGGACGCGGGTCGAACTTCTGAGTAAAGTTGTATGTCCAGTAGCATGCATTGTACCCGAGGTACATGTTGGTGATGCCAGTTGGCATGCCGTAGAGGAAGCCCGTGTTGCGGTGGTACCCTGGGCCCATGACAATGATGTCCTGGCTGGGGATGCGCTGGCCACCTATGGTCATGTTCAAGATGGCAGAGTTTGAAGCTGTGTTGGCAGGGTTGAGACAACCGGACGTGTAGAAGGGCACGACTGAGATGGTGACGTTGTCATCAGTTGGCACGGGAACGTTTTGGATGATTCCTTTTCCACAAGTCTTGTGATCAAAGACGACAGAGACGCTGGGGTAGGAGCCAAGAGTAGCTACACCGTCCACAAAGGGATAGTCCATGTTGGCCGAGGCACTGTTGAAGTCGGACCAAGGTGAAGTGAACGACATCGTGGCACTGGGATGCAGGCAATCGGAGGACTTCTGAGGAGTCACATTCACACCGAGCACTGTGGTGGTCTGGGACTCAATGGTGATCCACTCGTCCTGGACACAGCTATAGGCATTGCTTGGGATTGAAGTAATAATCCTGAAATATGTAGTGCCGACTGGGAGTTGGTATACTTCTCCAGAGGCCCTGTAAATGTTGGTTCCATTAACAAAGATGGCGTTGATGGTCAATGTGTAATTGATCATAACTTCGGCATATGATTGAAGACACTTGGCTGGCGACATTATTGTGAATATAGCATTCTTGGGTGAGGCTACATTGATTCATTGATTGGGTCAGTGATTGAATGAATGAATGAGCGAATGATTGAGTGATTGAACATACCTTGCTTGGTAAAGGCAATGGTTGAGACGGGGSCAGGAGAGGGTGGCGAATTGGATGTCCTGGCTGTATAGACCATTGGCATTGTTCTCGTAGTTGACGTTGGTGCTAATGGTGGACCTGACTCCTTTGTAGATTGGTGTCACTGTGGCACTGAAGTTGCCGCCACAGGTGTCAGGGTAGACAGGTGACTCGATATCAAACGTGAAGTAATCAGGACTTAATCCAACGCTATTAATTATTGGATACGTGATGTTACGTATCACTCCACCACAGTTCTTCTCGACGACAGTCACTATCCAGTTGCCTGTGTACAGGCCCTTCATCACACCATCGACAGCATTGACAGTGTTTGATGGAGTATCCACGTTTGTTATAAACAGAGAGTCGTACATGACGTAGTTCAACACCGACAAGGTGTACTCTCCAATGCATGAAGGGTCGGTGGTGGTCACTTGGAAGATTGGATTGAGAACAGGGTAGGAGAACGACATTGATCCCACCTCACATGATGTTGATGCCATGATGGTATCGCCATCACGCACTTGAAGTTGATGGTTGGCGTCGAGGGCAGAGCCTTGGTCGATGGTTAGGCTAGCGTAGTTGCCTGGGTAGGTCACGGTGGCAGTGGCGTTGGTGCTACAATGTGGCAAAGCTGCATTCTTGCCAATCGAGTGAGTCACTGGCATGTATTTGCTGACAAGGTCTACAGTACGTGAAGTGATGCAAGACATTGAGACAAAGTCAATGTTCACGGCACTTTGTCTAAGGGTCATCTGGATACCGGTATCTGCAGGCTGGCCATCGACATTCATGCCATCGGCCAAGGGCACGCCACCAGCGATGGAGAGTGTAGTAAGGGAGTATGTCTTGTTGCAGGTCTGCAATGATTGCGAGCTCGCAGACACGATGGGCGTCGGAGGTGTCAACATGCCGGGGAACCTGATGGTTTGCGAGCCACATTGAGCAGCCTTGGCATACAGGACGAAGGGGACTTTGTTGCCGTCAAACGATTTGAGCGAGTTGAACACGCCAGTGCCATCGCCAGTGATGTTGGCTCCGTTGATCTCGAGTGTGAGCGACGTGAACTGAGCAGCATTGGTGATGGACACACGGCCGTTGGCCTGCCTGCACACTGGGTGCACGATTGAGAGCTTGGGCATCAGCATCTTGGAGATGTCGTAGACGAATCGAGTTCGCCATGAGCTGCCATCGAGAAATATCCTGAGTGAAGCGATCGGGGTATTGATGGGCACGTCCTCGTAGACGAACGAGTCGTTGGTGTAGAAGTATTGTGGTTTGTCCACACGGTAGCCAACGTTGTTGTTCTCAAGGCCAGTGACCACGAGCTTAATGGGACCTCCATAGCACTTGGGTTGCGTGATGGTGACGTTGGCAATCTTGATATCGATGGATGTATTCATGAAGCATTGTCCCTTGTTGGCAAAGACGGTGTAGGTACCAGAGGTGTTGGTGGCAAAGAGTATGTGACTGCCATAGTTTATCTTGTTCACGCCAGTTGATGGTTGGATGGTGAGCGAGTCATAGCCAAAGTCTGGGATAAGGATTACTTTTGATCTAACAAAAGGATTGGCATCAAGGTCCCATTGTATCCGATTGACGTCTTGACAGGGGTCGGGAGGTGTCTGGGCCAATGTGGCCCAAGGTACACAAACACATACAAATAAGATAAGATAGGAGTTGTACATTATCTATCTATTATCTATTATCTATTATTATTGTTGATGATGATGGAGATCATTCATTCTTTACATTGTTGATTGATGATGTTTGGTCGACCCTACATTCGTGGTCGACAGATTGAATGATTGATTAAGTGATGAGGTCACCTTTGGGATGGTACATGGACCAAACGATCAAAGGGGCAAACGTCCTTTCGTGGGCTAATTGTGGAGGGGCTTTTCAGGGAACACGACCTCGTGTTGCCTTTGGACCATCGGAACGATCAAAATTTTGATCAGGTGGTAGGTGCCAAACGATAAGTCGTATGTCTGACCGATATTTATTACATCATAATGTTTAATTTAATTAAAGTAGTAGGTTGAGGATTGTGGATGAAGCAATAATGATTACAAGGAGTAGTGTTGATACACTGGTCTGGGACGAGCTGTTGAGACCAGTGGTGGTTGTTGTAGTTGGACCTGTGGTGGTTGGACCTGTGGTGGTAGGTCCACCACCAGTGGTTGTTGACTGTCCAGTGGTGGCCTGGCCGGTGGTCGAGGGTGCCTGAGTGGGACATCCAGTAACCTGAATCAATGGCGTGGTACGTGCACACCCAGTGACATCGGTGGAAACGACTTGGTAGGAACCAGTGGCCAATCCTTGGTAGTTGGCATAGTCGCCATTAACAGAGATCGGATGAGTGGCGGACGTGACTTCATTGCCTGCGCTGTCGAGCAACTTGATCGTGTAATCCAGATTGCTATGTGCGGTCACCTTGTATAACAATTGGCCGCATAAGTATGACATGGCATAGGCTTCGATGAACTTGTTCTCGATCGTGGCAGTAAATATAAAGTAACGCGAGCACACGCCTGCAGAGACAGTCGCCTCAGCCGAATAGGTGCCGGCTGCAAGTGGAGCATTGTTGGAGGCACTGGCCGACTGGCCATTGATCTTGAACGTGGTCGACGACAACAGACTGGCTGGGGAGACCTTGAACGAGATGGATGAATGATTGACTGTGGCATCACAGACTGATGGCGCGACGATGGTCACCTTGGGCTCTGACGTGGGCACGATGATCGACATGACCTTGGCGCAGTATGTGTTGGCGCGACTGTACACTGAGAGCTGGTGCGATCCCGACGAGAGGAATTGGAAGGTGATTGTAGTGCCAGAGATGAAGGTGTCGGCTTGGGTGTTGGCTTCTGGGTCGGTCAACGAGTATTGGTAGTTGACAGGGTCGGCATCGGTGATCACGACTGATCCGTCGCGTGAGTATGCGCACGACTCACCAGTGACACTGTACTTGACGTCCAAGTTGGTGGGCAGTGTGTTGGGGCCAGTGGGGAGGCCAACGATCTCAATATTATTGTAGTCAATGTCTGTGGGTTTGCGGCTGAACTGGATCCATGGACGGTAGCGGATGTAGACGTTCTCCATGTAGTCAAAGTAGGTGACACCGGTGGCATCTGGGGCGGTGTTCACAACGTACACCTCATACTTGTCCATGGTGGACTTGTCGAACTGGATCTTGGCCATTGTCGAGCCACATGATGTTGGCGGAGTGATCGTGTACTTGGGCTCATTGATGGTGCTGGACACATTGAGCAAGAATGCATATGTGCAGCCAAAGTAGTCTTGGACTTGGATATCTATGGCCTCGGTGCTGGACCAGCCTCGGATGTAGCGCATGTCGTAGCAGTAACTGTTCGTTGCGAACACTGATTGAATGAACACATCATCCCTGAGCACGACCACCTCGGCAACTCCAGTGGGATCGCTGTCGGTAGTGGGCATCTGGAGGACGTCAATTCTGAAAGATGGACGCGGGTCGAACTTCTGTGTGAAGGTGTGCTTCCACTTGCATGCGTTGGCCACGATCTCAATTGTGACGTTGCCAGTTGGCATGCCGTAGATCACTCCTGTCTCCTGGATGTATTGGGCGCCATCCACGTTAAATCTTTTTGAGGGCAGGCGAAGGCCTCCTTGGATCACAGAGAGCACAGCAGAGTTGGCAGCGGTGTTGGACGGGTCGGGACAACCGGACGTGCGGACGGGCTCGACCGTGATGGTGATGTTGTCATCGGTGGGCACTGGGACGTCGTTGATGATTCCTTGTCCACAGGTCTTGTGATCAAAGACGACAAAGGCACTATCGGTGGATCCAATGATGGCAGTGCCATCCACAAAGGGAAAGGCAGAGTTGGCCCAGGCAGAGTTGAAGTCGGACCAGGGCGAGGTGAATGAGATCTGACCACGAGGTACCGAGCAGTCATACGATGTTTGTGGGGTGACTTTGACGCTGAGCAAGGTGGTCGTGTCCAAGGCGACAATGGTGACAACCTCATCCTGTCCACAGACTATTCCACCGGGTCCTGGATATCCGAATCTGACTCTGGTGGTGCCGACTGGGAATTGGTAGATTGCTCCAGAGGCCTTGAGGAAGTTGGTATCATTGATTATGATTGAGCTGACCGGCAGAGTGTAGTTGAAGTACACCTCACCATATGATTGAAGGCATGGTGCTTGGGACTTGATAGTGATGGTGGCATGCTTGGGAGAGGCTACATTGAGTGGTTGGTGTTGGTTGTGTTAGTGTTTGATTAATTGGGGGAGGAGGATGAGTGACATGACATACCTTGCTTGCTATACTGAATATTCCTGCGCGAGCAAGTGGCGGTAACGAATGGGATATCCTGGTAGTAGGTGCCACTGTTGGTGTTGTTGTAGTTGACAAAGGTGCTAAGGGTGGACCTCACACCTTTGTAGATTGGTGTGACTGTGGCACTGAAGTTACCGCCACATGTAGCTGGGTAGACAGGGTCCTCGATATCAAAGATAATGTATTCAGTATGGAAGGTGGAGTCCTGCTCCTGGACCAGGAAGGAGTAGTTGCGTGCCTTGTCAGTGCCACAGCCCTTGTCGACGACGGTCACTGTCCATTGGCCCACGTACAGGCCCTTCATCACACCCTGCACAGCGGTAACAGTGTCGACAGGTGCCGCGTTGTTGGTGATGACCACACTTTCGTACATGACGTAGTTGAGGACTGAGAGGGTGTATGTTCCAATACATGATGGTTCGGTGTAGCTGAGGCTGTAGATGGGGGCCACTGTTGGGTATCCAATGTACACGGCGGCAGTATCACATGAGGTCGATGCAACGACTGACTCGCCATTATATACTTCGACTTGATGGTTGGAGTTCAGGGCGCCTTGGTTCAGGGACAGTGTGCTAAAGTCGCGTGGGTAGGTGAAGGTGGCGGTTTTGTTGGCGGTGCAGCTGGGGAGGGTAGCCGGCTTGCCAATGGAGTGCGTGACTGGAATGAAACCGGTGGAATAGGTGTAGGGTCGTTGGTTTGGACACGATAAACCGGCAAAGTCGATGGAGATGTCACCTTGTGGGATGGTCATCTGAACGCCGGCCGAGATAGGCTTGCCATTGAGGGTCAGGCCATCGGGCAGGGACACGCCGCCATTGATCGTGAATGTTTGAAGGGCGTACGAGTTGTTGCAGGTGTTCCAATTGTTTGGAGCTGAGAGTTAGCGAGGGTATTTGAGGCCACAGATAGCCAGGGAAGGCGATCAAGTTTGAGCATTGAGCAGATTGAGCAAACAAGACAAAGGGGACTGGGTTGCCATCGTTGGATTTGAGAGAGTTGAAAACGCCAGAGCTATCGCCAGTGATGTTGGCACCGTTGATTTGTAGTGTGAGCGACGTGAACTCACCAGCATTGATGACGGACACGCGGCCATTGGCCATATCGCAGACGGGGTGGACGATTGAGAGCTTGGGTCTGATGGCGTTGGACACGTCGTAGAGGAACTTGGCGCGACAACTAGAGCTGAGAGCGCTGATCCTCAGTGAAGCCACTGGCAGGGCGACGGGGATGCCCTGGTACACGTATGAGTCGTTGGTGTATGTGTATTGTGAGCCGTCCACTCTGTAGCCGGCATTTGTGTTCTCGAGGCCAGTGACGAGGACCTGGACGGGGCCACCATAGCACTTGGGTTGGGTGATGGTGATGCTGGCCAGTCTGACATCGGTGGTGTAGTTCTGGACGCACTGGCCCTTGGTAACAAAGAAGGTGTAGGTGCCTGATGTGCTGACCGTGAAGAGCGTGTGGCTGGTGTAGTTTATCTTTTGCACGCCTGTTGATGGTTGGATGGTGATTGAGTCATATCCATAGTCACTCACAGAGAATAATCTTGTTGGAAGACATAGTGAGTTGTCAAAGTCAATATCAATGTTCCTCACATCATCACAAGGGTTTCCTTGGGCCTTGGCCCATGGCAAAGACCAAACACATAAACAAACAAATAATACAAATAACTTATTATTATTATACATTATTATTATTATATATAAATATATTTATATCAAAGATATAGATGTTTGATTGATTGATTGATTGATTGATTGATTGATTGATTGAGTGATCACATAACCTTGGACGACTACGATGAGTTCACCTTTTTTGATCGATTATTGTTACCAACAAGTGATTGAAGGTGTACACTTTTTATTAATAGGGAGAGACACATCCACTGATGGGCGTCAGATTCATTGAAGACGTACATCAGGTGTCGCACCCTGCACAAACCATCTGTCCGATTACAAAAACAATCGTCGTTATGTTTTTGTTCCCACATCCAACAGTTGTTATTGGTACCTACAACAAAACTCATGCAATGTAGGCAAGACACGTTACTAATATTCCCTGTAACTATTGATTGTTTGTTTAATAGATAGATTATTATTATTTTCTTGTAACATAAAAATTATCTCTATAAACATAATAATATATATTTGAATGAATAGTATAAGCAGACTGATTTGAATTATTGGTTGGCTAACTATTTGCCAATTCAAATTGTAGAAGGGGTTGGTGTTGTCAACTTCTGTTTTCCATTTTGAAGGTCGTTTCATTCAATTCCAAGCTCACACCAAAGTTTAATATCTTGTGATAATCATTATCGCTCATAAGTTATACATTCATTGTTGTATATATATATATATATAGTAATTTATTTATATAATTAATTATGAAGACTTTGTTAGGTTGTGCACATCATGGCAGTCCTTATATTGTCAGGAGGCAACTGCAGAATAAGTTGATGATGTCACTCAAGCAACAGAGTACAAGTACGTCAACAACGACAACAACAACAATAATGACATCTCCAATCATATCATCACCTACAACAACAACAACATCATTACAACAACAGCAACAACATCATAGGAGATCATCATCTTTACACAATCACAACCAGCTTAATAGTAGCAGTGGATCACTCATTTCATCACCTGTGATCCCGATGATCACCTCAACAACATCTCCGACTACGACAATGACTGACAACAGGATATTATTAAACTCCCCGACGACAAGGCGATATTACTCTGCATTATCATCTTCGTCCTCAAGTGCTGCCGCGGCATCAACGGCATCACAGACCATGCCATCGAATACACAGACACACCATGTCAAGCCGACATCACACCACCATCATCATGGACAGCAGCAACAGCAGCAACAACAGCAGACACATCCAAATAATATCATACCAGACTTCACAACTGATTCAATTATCAACAATATCAATAGTATACCGAGCAGCACGGTGATCATCCCGAGCTCAAACAGCAAGCACACCAGCAGCAACAGCGGCGATATCAACACGCAGTCGACTGCGACCATCTCAGCGGCGGCAGCAGAGGTGGCCAAGACCGAGGACGACCTGGAAATCAAGGACGCCAACATCATATTCAACACGGCGTGGAACAAGCTTGAGCAGAAGTATGGCAAGGAGGACATGCGATTTCCCCAGGAGATCATTTACTTGATGGGCGCGCCTGGATCGGGCAAGGGCACAAACACGCCCTTCATCAGCTCGGTCAGGGGCATCACCGCCCATCCCATCGTTATGAGCTCACTGTTAAACAACTCGGAGGCGCGCAGGATCAAGGCCACGGGCGGCATGGTCAACGATTCATTCGTGTTCTACAACATCCTCGAGGAGCTCAGGAAGACCGAGTACCGCTCGGGTGTCGTCGTCGACGGATTCCCGCGCACCAACATCCAAGTCGAGTGTCTGAACGCTCTGTACGAGAAGATGAAGGACCTGCGCAAACACTTCTTCAACACCAACCTGTCATCCTGCTTCCCTCGTCCAGTCTTCCGTGTCACCGTGCTTTTTGTCGAGGAGAAGGAGAGCATTGACAGACAGATCCGTCGTGGCCAGATCACACGCGAGACCAACATCAAGCTCAAGGGACAGGGTCTGCCACTGCTCGAGGAGCGCGACACTGACACCTCAGAGGACGCAGCAAGGAAGCGATACAAGATCTTCAGGGACCACTACTCGACGCTGCAGACGCTCAAGAAGCACTTCCCTTTCACCATCATCGATGCCAGCAAGGCCATTGGCGAGGTGCAGCAGAGCATCATCAAGGAGTTCCAGTATCAGAGCTCGTTGGAGCTGGCCGAGGAGACGTACGACATGGTGCAGCGCATCCCTCTGGTGTCCGACGTGACCAACCATGCACGTGTCGACCTGGTCACACGACTGGACGAGTATCAGTTCCGTCATACCGATCTATTCGCCTCAGTTATCAACGTCATTGACAAGGAGTTCATACCAAACATCCGTCGTCATTCCATTGCCGGTAGTGCCACGGTCAGAATCACCAATCGTATCTTTTCCAATCCAATCGCAGTTGACATGGCATTGGATGTATTATCAGAGAGGTAAGGAATGACCAAAGAAGTGCGAGTACATCACAATCATACTTAACATCAATCAAATATTCAATAGAGGATTCAGGGCAACTGTTGATGTTAGGACGTCACATATTCCTCACAAGATCAATCCGACTACGATGGAGATTGAGACAATCACTCAGCATGAATACCAATTCAAGGTGGACTTCCAGAGGCCATTCATCAGAGATGTACCTGTTAACAGTCTGTTGCCTCAATTCCAACAGAAGACCTTTAAGTGAGTGGCTGCCAGTCGTGCCACAGCTCATCCAACGCGCAATCAATGATTATTGTTTGTTTGATTGATTGTGGCTCCATTCACATCCATCATATACACCTACCCAAGTTATTTGGGGACTATCCCTTTGGTTTCTTCAACAACAATGTACATCATCCTACTTCCACCCATCACATTTGAAGTGAATGTTTTGATTGAAACCCATAAATTAATTTTTCGTCATTTTGAAAAACGAACGAGCCAAATGCTTGTTAGTGAGTCTCTCTCTATCATATTCACATTCATAATATAAATATATACATAGATATACAACATGCCTATACAATCAAAGAAAAAGACGACAGCAGTTGTTGTACCAAAACAACAACAACCTGTTGTTTCGACTGCAGCGGCTACAAAGAAGAAGACAGCAGTCCCAACAAAGGCTAAGGCAACAACAGCAAAAGTTGTAGAGCCAGTGGTTGTCGAGACTCCAGTAGATGACCCAAGCGTATTGAGCATGGTAGAGAGTGCAGTAAAGGATGTTAGCGAGCATCCAGAACACTTTATCGATAAACCAACACAGATCCAACAATTGACTACCAAGGTACTCGAGAGATTATATAACTATTGTATGTATACATATATGTGGAATGTAATGGAATGATCACCGACTAACACTCACTGTCATGTAGCCAAGGCAAAGGAGGTACAGCCCACTGATGCACTGGATAGACTGATGCTGGAGGGATTCGATAATGAACAGATTTGGGCACAAATACAATTGTTCAATGATCCAATGTTGGATTACATCACCAAACAAGTACAGATGTTGCAGCAGAATGATGACGACGAGGATGAGGACGACGAAGATGCAGACCAGTACAGTGAGGATGATTATGAGTTGGAGGACGACGAGGAGTTGGAGGATGATGCCGAGTTCAGCGACGAAGGTGACCTCCAAGATGGCAGTTTTGACGATGATGGAATCAGTGGCAGCCTTGAAGACGAGGACGATGACGAGCAGCTCGATGATGACGATGAAGATAACGAGGAGTTCGATGATGATGAGCTCGATGGAGAGGATGACGACGAGGACCTCGAAGACGACGACGAGGAGGATGGTGATGAGGATCAGAAGCTAATGTCAAGACCAGCCACAAAGGGCAAAGATATGAACTTCTTCAATCAAGAGGAGATGGAGAAGTTCTTGGACGACGCCGATGAGGAGGAGCGTGACTCTGACAAGTCCGAGGACTTTGACGAGGATGACGAGGATGAGGAAGGAGGATTTGGATTCGCCGAGGGCGAGATGGACGAAGAGGAAGCCAGACTCGACAAACTGCTGGACAAATACATAGAGAAGGAAGGTGTAGCCAAGAAGGAGAAGACCAAGCAAGTCAAGCCAGAGGACATGAAGTTTGACGACTTCTTCAAGAATCCAGAGTATGTAGCATCGCGAGGTTGATCATCGCGAGACATACACTAACTCACACACTCTGTCAATCAATCAACAGCGAGGATGAGGAGGAAGAGTTCCCAATGGAGAGAGACGATGATGATATGGATGATGATGATTTGGACTTGGACGACGATCTGGCAGAGGACGCCACCGCTGGTGACGACTCGGAATCAACACTGCCAAAGGAGGAGCTGTCTGCCTTTGAGAAGAGAGCACAGAAGGTACAAGAGAGAATCAGAGAGCTCGAGAAACAGAACTTGAAGAAGAAGAAGTGGACTGTCATTGGTGAGGCTGCTGCAAAGGATCGTCCAGTCAACTCGCTGTTGGAGGAGCATCTGGATTTTGAATATACACAAAAGGTCGCGCCAGTTATTACCGAGGAGACCAACAAGTCCTTGGAGGACATTATCAAGAAGAGGATATTCGAGGTATGTTTGGACTTGATTGATTGTAATGGACTGGACTGGACCGGATTGTTAACTAACCTTCAATCAATCAACAGAAAAACTTTAGCGATGTAATTAGAAAGACTGAGGAGGAGTTTGAGCAGAAGTTCAAGGCAAAGGTTGAGCTCAATGATCAGAAGAATGCTGAGGGTCTGAGCTCAGTCTATGAGAAGGACGTAAGTTACCTCATACAATCATCTCAATCATCTCAATCACTAACTCCATCCATTAACCATCCATCCAACAAGTTTTTGACCAAGGCTATGGGAGTAGAGTTGACAGACGAGACAAAGGAGAAGCATGAGAAGATTCACACATTGCTGGAAGCTCTGATGTACAAGCTGGACTCACTTACCAACTTCAACTACACACCAAAGCGCATCAAGAATAAGGAGCTCAATATCACCAATACACAGTCGATCTCCATCGAGGAGAAGATTCCAGTGGCCACAAGCACCGCACAGCTGGTGGCACCAGAGGAGGTGTACTTCAAGCAGAATGCCGACGAGAAGGGATACTCAGAGATGTCGAAAGAGGAGAAGAAGCAGCTGCGAAGCAAGACCAAGGAGATGTGGCGCAAGGACAAGAAGGAGAAGGATGCAAAGGAGCTCAAGGCCGAGAAGACAAACGCCAATCTCGCCAAGAGGAACGAGACCAGACGTGCAATGGAGCATCTCAAAGCATCAAGGAACACAACCATCATCGACCCAAGCAAGACCAGGAAGCATATATCATCTGGCAACGTCTTTGCCAAGCTCCAAGAAGAGCAAGATAACAAGAGAAAGGGTGGAGACGACAGCAATGGCAATGGCAACAGAAACAGCAAGAAGCCCAAGGTATCAAACGAATCAGGTGCCAAGTTCAAATTGTAGAGTGTTGTTCCTTCCAACAACTACTATTATTATTACTAGTATAAAGTTCATAAACAAACATTATGATCATAATCAACAACTATATGTCTATGAACAGATGTATGAAAGGTGGAATAGAATGGAATGGAATGGATGAATGAAGGTAGTGAATGGGTAGCAGTGTGCATGGACTCGAGTGTTCTTGGAAGGAGCAGGGACGACTGTGACCTCATGACTACAATATGGAGTGAAAGAGTCATGAGTAGATTCAATAGAGTACCAAATTATTACTTCTTTTGGTAAAAGTCAAAGGTCACATGAGAATGAAAGAAAACAGTGTGTGGGATAAAGAATGAAGTCACAATGAGATACAAAGACATACACCCCATGGTCATTCATACACATACTCACAATACACTCTCTCAAAGACACTCACACACACACATACACTTACATTCACACTAGATAGTGTTGGCAACGAGAATGAAAACATTACTAAATAGAGATGTATAGATGGTGAGGTGGAGGGACGATATCTAATGATTAATATCAAAGACAGTCTCCAAAGGGAAAGTCGTAAATGAACAAGGCATCTCCAAAGGTATCTACATTCATAGTCTCTCTCACTCACTCACACTCACCAATAGACTGTCAACGAGCCAGCCTGTCAACTAGTTGCAAGCGCAGTCTTCCAGTCTCACAGTCTACTAACCATCCAAACAAACTACAAACATAAACATTCATTCATTCATCTAAGATACGTCTTTAAACATATAATCATTCTTTTATCTCTCTATACCTCTTTATATATATCATCCTTCAGTCAGTCTTACAGACATTTTAATAATCAATAATTGTAAATAGAATATAATGGCCACCCTATACCAAGACCAAACAATCAGCAACTCTGTCGACCATGGTAAGTAATAACTTAATAATAATAATAATCCACTTCATTCAAATTGTTTATTGACGATAAATATTTCTAACACTCTACCTCTGTTCATTCATTCATATCCAGCTGGATACCAACAGCTTGCCTCCAACACTTCATACTCCTCAACCAGAGGTGCATTTGAGAAGAATGCTGCTTGGAGTGAGGAGAGTGGAGTCATCAAGTTAGAGCAACCAAGACAACGTGTTCTGGTTGACAGACAACAGACTCAGGTTCAGGTTAACGAAGGTTAGTGTTGAATTGATTGATTGATAATGAAACAAATATTAATATTTCCCAATACAGGAAAGGATGTGATCAATATTATTGAGATGGCACCAGAGATCAATATCAGAGAGAACGCACCAAAGGTTGAGGTTGTGCAGAGAGTGGTAACTGCTGATGTCACCATCCCACCAGCAAGAGTGGACATCACCCACCCAACCCCAAGAATCTTCCTGGAGCAGCAGGCACCAGTGATCGATGTCAACCAAATGGCCCCACGTATTGAGTTCATCCAGCGTGATCCAATCGTCAATGTTAACCAACCAAAGGCTCAGGTCATCATCAACCAGCAGAAGCCAGAGGTTAAGATCCAGTCTGCCCAGCCACTGATCACCGTTGCAGCTTGTGATGCCCCCAAGATCCAGGTTCACCAATCCGAGCCAGTGATCAAGCTGTTCAAGAGTGAACCAATTATCCGTATCTCTGAGCTTAAGGGAACACCAGAGGTCGTCTTCCAGAAGTGGGAGAACTGCACATTGAACTGGAAGCAGATGCAACAGCCAATCCTGACTGTGAACCGTCCCCAGGTTGCCTACAACCAGGCCGTGAAGAAGGTGGAGTCCACTGGCAATGTTCAGCTTGTCAAGGGAGAGCCCACATGGCTCCAGAGCAAGGACTTGAAGCAAGAGACCGCCACCTATTGAGCATGCTTTGGTCAATAATCAGACAACATTCAACATAAGTTAACTTACAAATAAATATATATTGTATATATGAATATCCATCAGTAGCTACATTCAATGATAATCGGATACAAGTTTATTGATAAAGACATGTGTACAGTATTAGAGGAAGGAAAGAGTAGGATATGAATTAAGATGGATTGATGAACAAGACTGAGAGACAGGCTATTCAGGGACTTGAATGAACTCCTTGAGTTCATCTTGATCAAGCTCATCATGGTCGACTTCTTGGTCCTGCTTTAGATCGTCCACACCAGTGATGCTGGACTCGTCAAAGTGCAAAGGAGTGTTGTTCCTGTTTCTTGTTCGCTCTGCGTGCAACAGCTCCTTCTCCTTCTTGGTGGCCAATGCTTCGACAATCATGCACTCGATAATCTTAACCTCCTTCTTTGAATTCTCCAACGCTCGTTGTGGATCATTGATTGGCGAGCGGATAAGTACTGGCGCCAACACCACTGCCAAGCTATGACAGTCCATCTTGGAGGCAATGGCGTACTCTGGCTCGCTAAACTCGACCAAGAAGTCTATAAGATATCGCAGAACCTTGATGTTGAGCTCTGGTAGTCTAGCTTCCATAATCGCCCATGAGTTGATTGGTGATGTTAATAGTTCGTCACTGAATTTGAGTATATATGGTTAGTGATCCATCACATTGTTTGATTGATTAACAACATACTAAATATCAGCTGATATTATTGGCGTTGGTAGGTCTCTAAGCCAGTTCTTTAGGAGTGATGCTACGAGATGTACATCAGTCAGGTGATCCAGAGTGCCACCTTCATCAAGTCTTAACTTCTCTTGCTGTATCTGAGTGTGTGATGGTGACATGCGGAAGATACCCTCTGTCTCTAGAGCGTTCAGCTTAAGCAATGTCTGAACAAAGTTGATCAGAATCAAGGGTACATCAACCTGCGGGAACTCATTCTTTTGTTGTCTCATCAACTCATCCAAGTCTGTTCCAAAGATGGGTCGACCAACGTGTACGCTCTGAATGGGTGTGGCCAGGGTAGGCGTGTCAGTATACTGTCCAAACGACGTGATGGTGATGGTACATACATCTTCTTTCTTTAGAACATTAAAGAATCCAAAGATGTTTTCTTTGAATGAGAGCTTGCGAGGTGGAGGCGACGAGGCAGTCAGATGCACAGAGCTGGCACTGTTGTTCAATGAGATGAGCTTGCCCTCGATATAAGGCTCGAATTGCAATGGTGGATGTATCTTTCGCAATGTTGTATGTGTCTGGATGAATGTTTGGATGTCTGTCTCTGGATCGATCCAATCAGTCTGCTTGCAACCATTGTTCAACTCACCCTCAAGTGTAGGAGGTATCTCCAACATCAATCCAAAGTAGTTCTTTATGTTGCTCTTGATGAACTGTATCCTCATCGACTCAAACTGTTGGAACTCCTATGTATTGGATTGATTGATGATCGTTAGTCACTGGCAATGGGGTCACTCATTCAGACATGTGACCGATCCATCCTTACATTCAAGTTGTCCTCCATCTTTGATTGATAGTATCCATGGATAAAGTTGTTGGTCTCCTTGATTTGGTCTTTGTACTCTTCCTCGGCAGAGATGGAGAGTGCCTCACACCTGGCCACCTTGGAGTCAATCGACTGGATCTTCTGACTGTTGTCAGGCTCCTTCTCCAACACATTGATCAACTCAATCTTTGCCGACTCTGTCTCCTTGCTGGCCTTCTCATACTTTTGGTACACACGTCTGACGGCCTCCAAAGAGTCCTTGTAATCACTCCTCAATCTCAATCCTTCAGAGACCATATTCTTCCTTCGAATCTCCATCTCCTTGACCATCGCTGTGAAAGGATGACATAGATTACTCATCAAGTTCTGTGCGAATGACTTGTGGATATTGGACTCTGACTCGCTGAACATTGACATGCATAGGAATCCCTTCTGGAATGAACTATGGTGATAGTGATATGTTATGTTAGAGAGACGTGAATTCAACATCATCATCATCAACATGATCTTCATCATCACTCACTCTGTATCATCCTTGAACTTGAACTTTGAGAACGGCTCTACGACACTCTTGGCGTACTTCTCCTCGAGTGCAGCACGTTTCTTGAAGAAGTCCAACAGCTCTCTACATTGATCCAGACCAAACTCTGTCCTCCTACATAGTAGATCAAAGCCATCCCACATATCCTGTGAGAATGACAACTTCTTCTCTTGTTGTTGTTGATTGATTGAAGATGTACTTGAAGTTGAAGTAGACAATACCTGTGTTGTAGATGTTGCATCATTGCTAGATGTCAATGTTTGTGTCTGAGTCTGAGTAGGTGACTGAGTCTGAGTCTGTGATTGAGTCTGTGACTGAGTCTGGGTCGGAGCCTGGGAGTTCGATGTCGGAGATTGTGATTCTGTATCTAATGAGAATACATCACCAGATGACGTTGGTGTTGGTGTTGATGTTGACATTATTATCTAATATCTAATATCTAAAATATATTTATATTATCTAATATCTGTATAGTGATAATAATGTATTCGTTGTGCAAAAGATACAAAGTCTTCATTAATTAAATAATTTGTGAAGTTGATGGAAGTGTGGGTTGTGTGTTGAAGACATAAACAATTGTTTATTTGAAATGATTGAAGGTAATCTATTCAAACTCAACAATTCAAACAAATACTTATACATTGAAATATTTAGATATATAACATAATATATATAACCTATTTATACTCTTTTATACTCTTATAACATTGTAAATAAATTCTAGAACATATTACTTCCTAATATGGTAAATGCCAAATCAATTGGAATAGCTGTTACAATGACAGTGACAAGACACACAAAGGGGGACTGTGATTCAAAAACTTCAAGATTCAAAGTTTAATTCATAACTCATCATTGTATCTCTATCTCTATCTCTATCACTATTACATACTTCTCTTTTATAACATGACACAGTTAATAATGACAGATGATGAACAAAACATTGATAATGATGTACATGTTGAGTTGAAGGGTGTCATCAAGGTCAGAGGTATCCTCTCCACTACGACAACAACATCATCAAGTACAACTAGTGGCAACAGTAGTATCAACAACAGTATCAACAGCAAGGATGTCGCTGTTGCCACTAATGATACAACAACCGCATCAACAACTTCAAATACAACTCCAACAACTTCTTCAACAACTCCAAATGGTACATCTGATGGATTATCAATCAAAGAGTACTCCTATACACTCGATATGGATCAATCGATACTATCATTCTATGAAGGTATATTACGAATAGATACATGTCAATCAATCAATCAATCAATAATACTTACTCATCATGTCTTCGACGAATCATCAACTCAAATAGTTGGATCAAAGGTCGTTGACACACCAATCTACTTCATACTGCTCAATGATATTGCAAAGTATGAAACGGTGGATGATGTTGATCACTCGCACTATACACTGTCGTGCACTCTGGACGATGGTACATCATTGCAGTTGGTGTTTGACACCAAGGACACTAGAAATTGTTGGATAGATACAATTGGTCTATTCCAACAATCAAAGTTACTATCAAGTACAACTGATGTAGATAATGATAATGATCATGATCATGATGATAATGATGATAAAGAAGTTACCAAGTCAAAGGATGACACCACACCCAGCAACAACAACCCATTGGCACAGAGCGATCACCTGGGAGGCTCAACATCATTGATGGTCAGAGAAGTCAAGTACAGTAACTTGGAGGAGAGGCCTGTAACAAATAACAACAACACGATCGTTCATCCATTGTCCATTCCCGAGAATATGGATCATGATGAGCACCATAATGAGCACGATCATGAACAAGGAGTCACAACTCAATTGGATCATTCAGATCTGTATCCTGCTGAGGACATGGATGACAACCCTCTATCAATGTATCCACCACCATCACCAACAACGACATCATCAACAAACAAGTCCAACAACAACAATGACCATTTGGGTGTTTCAGTGATGCCCGTCAACATTGGACTGCAGATCAATCAAAATGGATACTTTGTAGTGGACACACCAAATCAAATGAATATAATATTGGAGATGACTAATCATGGCGATACTCAATGTGCTGGAATGCTTGTTGGTCAGTTCAAACTGGATTGGAAGCCATTGTCAAAGATATGGTGTGTTAGTAACGAGTCATCTGTCGAGATTGGACCCGGCACACCATCCAAAGAGGAACTACTACATCGTATTAGAGAAAAGATCAACAGTGCCGCAGCCAATGGTGATGGTATGATGGTCGAGCTACTAGTGGAGCGCGAGAGGGTCATTACACTCTCGAGCAGTCATCAATACTGTCTTCCGGGAGGGTTGGTACTTGGCCTTCGCAATGAGAAATGGGAGTTACTCGATGCTCCCATCCCCTTGACCAACAACAACATGTCACCATTCCACAAGATGCGACAACAACAACAACAACAACAACAACATCATCATCATCACCATCAACAACAACAACATCAACAACAACATCAACAACAACAACGATCACAAACAAACAGCGCCAACAACTCACCGATGGTAACTTCGATGTCAACATCATTGTTGTCAAGTATATTTGGAACGACTAATCAGCATCGTGGTGACCAGCCAGTGTTGGACATTGATCATGTTGGAAACTTACTCACTCAAGTGAAGCATGCAGTCATTGAAGTGGTGACTTACTTTGATAATGCCGCAACGACCCCTGCCAAGGATTACTGTGGCGACGACACCAAATGCCGCCGTATCGCCGTGCTCGTGAGAGGCAAACTCTCTAGCACAATTGCCAACGTACTATCACATGGCTTCCGTGTCAAGGGAGGCGGCGGCGCTCACCTTCTCTCATCACTAGTGCAGCGTAACAATCACATCTGGGACTTTATCGAGTCGTATCGACGCATGACCAGCCACTCCTCGATTGCTGGCGTGTCGCTTTGCCAGACTATTGAAGCAATCAATAGACAAGAACACTCCTCGCATGCAGAATATGCGGCACAGTGGGGCGATCCCAACCTAAAGCTGCGAACATTCATCTGCCTGGCGCTAAACAATCATATACTGGACCAATGGCTGATATGTCTGCGACAGAACCAATCAGCCGTGACCACCTACTACGACAAGAATGCTTTGATCAACTGTCTCGATGTGTGGAAGTCATTCAGCCAACTCTTTATCCCTCTGCACACGATGACATTCAAACTATCATTGGACTATGAGTGCAAGATTAAGTTGAATGGTCGTCGCGAGGCACTAGCATCATCATCCTCATCAACATCGTCAACCTCATCATCATCTGGAGCCGCCGTACTCACGCCTGATCTACTCTCATCACAGCCAAGTCATAGTGGATCAATGGACACTCTAAAGAGTCTCAGACTATCATTCAGTACACTCTCATCATCGATCATGGAGAACACCAGTCAGATCTTCCACGCACTACCACGTACAACCCGACAGCCAATCATCAGCATCAATGACACTCACCATGATGACGAAGATAGCAACGCCAAACAATCACCATCACCATCACCTGGATCACAAACAATCACCCATGAGAAGATACAACAGAGGATTCAACAACTGCGTGAGAAGTACAATTCAAACCAGACTAGCATAAACAGGATGAAGGAATACTTGAATAAGGCCAAGTCAGACACTGAGCAGGACAAGGAAGTACCAGCTATAAGGGTCGAGCTTGACAACTTAATGGATCAACAACAACACCTGACACGTATTATATCACAACTTCAACAAAATGAACAACAACATCCAATCGATCAATCACAGAATAAGATACAGACTCAGGCCCAGAGGTCACCACCTCAGCAGCATTCCGAGCCCAAACAACAACCACCTCCACCAACAATAGAAGCCCCACAGACTACCTCGACCACGACTACAACTACTACTACAACATCACAGGAGCCGAACAAAACAACAGACAAGGTAGAGAAAGTAGAAGAGCATAATGGAGACATCCTGGATATGATCCAATCAACAATTCGTCCATTATCACAACGAATAGAACATTACTTTGATGGATACTAAGTCAACAAACAACCATTCAATCAACGAACAATCCAATCAAATGTACATTTACAAATATATTATTATTATATATATTAATTTCCAGACTGACTGACTGGCAATTATACTAAAGGGTGGGGAAGATTGATGCGATGGGATCATAGTAGGACACAGTTCTTGTCACCTTTCCTCCTCTCCTTATCCTTGACCTTGCCTTTGCCTTCGGACATTGTCTCGATGTAGATGCGGATCGCTTCTTCAAACACCTGTGGCACACCCTTCATCGTCTGAACCGAACATTCAGAGAAAGCGCGTGCACCTATCTTTCGCATCATAACCAGGCCCTCTTCATAGGTGATCGGTTTCATCTCTTTCTCCTCCAGTGATTTGAGCACTTCGGCATCCTCGCGCAAGTCAGTCTGTGTACCAACCAATACAATAGGTACATTCTTTGTATAATGATTGATCTCTGGTAGCCACTTATCAAACACATTAAGATATGATGGTGGATTGACCACTGAATAACACATCAGGAATATATCTGTTGAAACGTACCCATGGAATCTAAGACGATCAAAGTCCTCCTGTCCAGCTATATTTGATTGTTTGATTGGTTGAGTCAGTGGAATAGTTCCAATGATTGATTGATTGAGTGAGTGATCCAATTGGTGTCCTCCATGTAATGATCATACCTGTATCCCAAAGACCAAGTTTAAATGCCTTGCCATCATACATCTTATGTGTACTAAAGTTGTCAAATACTGTTGGTTGGTAGTCTCTTGGAAAACCTCCTGATGCAAATGATATAAGCATTGATGTCTAAGTTGAGGGTATAATTGTAATTGTAAGTCAACCAATCAATCATTTTGATGGTGAACATCCAGACAAGACCATTACCTTTCCAATCGCACCATCGCCAACCACTACAACCTTGATGTGGAACATTGTGAATAAATATAAATATTATTAATAATAATAACTTTGTTGATAGCTATCCTGTCAGATGTCAGACATCAATCAAATTGAATATGACTGACGAATGGTGATTGTCGACTAATATGGGACAATCAATGCGTAGAGAGTGTGTTTGATCGATTGATTGAGTGAGTGGAGTAGACAAGATTGACAGAGAGGTGTTATTTATATTATATTTGTTGTATATATGTGAGTGTGGAGAGAGAGTATTGGAATGAGGAACTGGGAAATGGATGTTACACCTCCGTGTAAAGTGGAATACCTAGTTAATATGTTAATTAATTAGTCAGTCAGTCAGGGCAGGCAGGTGTTTTGATAACAGGCTGGAATCAATCAATACATTATCACATGACCTTCTTCTCCACACATCCAGGATGTGGTATGTGTGATTGTTTGTGTGTGAAGTGAGGTTAGTGTTATGAGTGAACAGAATGATTGGTGTGTGATTGATTGATTGTTGTTGGCAGCAGCAGAAGTGTGTGGTCATGTGATGTGAGTGTGTTTGTGTGAGTGTCTGATTCTGATCGATGACACATATAACTCATTTACATTTATATAAATGTACACTTACTCATTGTTGTGTGTATGTATCCATCACTGTGATTCCATCGGGCACGACCTGGAGGATCGAGAGGACTAATTAGACCATTGGTTGAATTCTCACCGTTCAATCTTCGATCATTTTATTCCTTTCCCTTCGTTAACCTAAGTGCAATGAATATAGCCATTATCATCATAATCAAACAGTGAAGGGCTTTGTCAACAACACCAAGTTCCAAAGTTGACCAAACTTTTAATTTATGGGAGTTTTATAGTGATGACGGGGTGGTTGGAGGATGGTGAAGTGCATTGGTTCTGATGATTCACTTGATCATTCAATCAATGTTGTACAAGTAATCTTTGTCTCCCTTTTATTAATATAATATAATATAACATATAACACAACAATGCATTCAGTATCACAGAGAGCCAATTTGATAATATGCTTTGGAGCTGTTGTTCTGTTTGGTGTATTGGTACTCAATGTACTCTCAAGATCATTCTTTCCTGATCGTATCGATATAACGTTAACGGGAAAGGCGCACAAGTTGTATGTTATCATTGAAAGAGGATGAACTATACCTCATCTCTATTTGTTAACTTACATCAACTCATCCCATCATCATCATCCATCCAACAACAACAGTGTCAATAGGAATCCAGTAGAGTTGGCACAAGTCGTTGTCGACCTTGACACTGATCTCACACCTCTATTCAACTGGAACACAAAGATGTTGTTCCTTTATATAACAGCAGAATATCAAACAACTGAGAATGTAAGATAGTCATCATACTTGCATTGGAGTGTCGACTAAGTACTCATTCACTCACTCATCAATCAATCAAAGGTTGTCAGCCAAGTAGTTATCTGGGATCGTATACTTAATGACAAGACAAAGGCAATCATCAATGAGAAGAATCTGATCAAATATATATTGATTGATCACAGTGGAGAACTGAGGTAATGTCGTCTCACATGACCAAGGATCTGGACACTCACTAACTCCTCCTCATCATCATCATACATACATACAGGAGCGCAAACATAACATTGACATTCAACTATAATGTCATACCAATCAGTGGACCACTGACAAGACACAAACAGGGATCATACTCATTCAATATGCCAGTTGACTATGTGCAGTAATACATCATCATCATTCATTATAATGGACATGAAGGTACTTGTTTACTTTACTTTCACTCAATTACTTCTTGAATATGGATGACAGTTGCGATGTTATGAAGGTGATTGATTGATCGGCCAATGGAGTGCCCTGCTCGGACAGTGCCTTGAAATGCTCTTTGCTCTTGAGATTGTCCAGTCGCTGTTGGAACAGGTCAAGACACAGATAAAAGTCCCTCTTGCTGTACTCATAGGCGACTGTGGCGGGCGGTGATGGCGCTGGCAGACTCTGGAAATGATTATGATAGCTCTGGACAAACTGGCAGATCACCTGAAGCAGGGACGGCAACACCTGGAGTCCGTTGATGATGGGATTGCTCTTGCTCTCTGCGTAGATAGCTGGGTCGATGAGTCCCGTGAGCGAGGTGTCGCCTTCGGCCGAAAACGTGAAACATCGATCAAACAGATTGTTCCAGCTGCCTTCGATCGACGTGCAGTCAATTATACCATCTTGTAGCAGCGTGAGGAAGATCCAGTTGTAGCAGTGCATCCATGCCAGTGATTGATTGTTCGTCTGGCGCACCAGGCCAAAGATACGCAGCGGTGACAACAGATGTGTTGGTATCAGTTGCTTAAAGCTGGTCTGTATGCCAACCAATCGCTTGATGAACTGGACGATACTGCTGCGCAGATGTATGTTGATTGAATGATTGATGTATAGGGGTCGAGTCTGCTTGACCTTGATGTCACTTGTGACTGTTACAATGAGGTCGTTACTGTTGCCGCTGTTTCCACTGTTGTTGTTGGTGTCATTTTCCATGTGTCTTTGGGCCTCGTAGAAGTTCTCAATGACTAGGAGGTCAGTGAACACTGAAAGTACCACACGGAAAAGTGTGGATAGGATGGATTGGATGTCGGTCGTGTCGCCCTTGGCCGCGTGATGCTCCAACAGTGCAGTGGACTTGACAATGAGGATGGAGATATCGTTGGTCAGCTTGGTCCTGTCCTCCTCGGACGTGAGCAACTGCTCGACATTGTCCTCGCTGGCAAACACCTGTGCCAATTGATCGTGGATGGCCTCGAGCTGAGTGCAAAGGGTCCTGAGGTCGGTGCGCTCATCCAGAACCTTGAGATGATTGCTTGTGACGCTGGTGATAGTGTATCTGTGCTCCTTGTTCTTGACGACGTCGGCCAATGATATGTTGAGCAGCTGCAGTGACGACTTGGTCATCGATACCGTCTGCTTCTTGGACGTGATCTCAATCGCCAAGATCCTCGCACGTTGCTGTGCCAGGCTTAGACTAACGTCCTCGGCACCCCTGAGCAAGTGTGCCGATATCATTGACGTGGCCACGCTGAGCACCGAGTCATCAATGCTCATGGGTGCCAACATCATCACCAGGGTCTTTATGTTGTCCTTGCAGTATGTGTCTATCTCCTTCAACGCGGCCACTTTGAGGCGTTGATACAATGTCTGAATGAGCTCTTGCAGCTTCTGATTTCCACTGTCCATGAGCTGGAACACGTTGTCCTGATTGTTGCTGTTGTTCTTTTGTGGACTCTTTGAGGGCGATGATGATGCAGAGTGTGGTCGAAGCTCTTCAATGTACGCGTTTGATAGCTTGATGGTGATGGGCACGGCAAGGTTGAATATGACCTCACTAAAGAAGGGCAGTAGTGTGTCTTGTAGTAGATTGGATAATCGAGCAATGTCTGGATGTGACCAAAAGAACCAGTACTCCAACTGGTTCTGCAGCTTGCTCTCGCTGACGTACTCTGAGGAGGTGGCCTGTGACGAAGCTGTGATGGGCGCGATCTTTTTGATTGTCTGATTGCCCTTCTTCCTAATCAGATGCTTCGAGGGTGAGATGGATGCTGGGTTGGATGACAAGTCCGATTGGCTTTGCAAGTTGCGATCGCCCCCGCTGTGTGTAGTGGCGGCATCGCGCAGCGTCACAAACAAGTCGTTCAACATTAACGTGATGTTGTTGCTGTCGGCCCAGAGCATCGAATATCCAATCGTTGGGTTGAGGTCGGCTGCTGGCTGTCCGCCCGATGGCTTGGACTTGGTGGGTGTGGTGGCCGACTGTGCAGCCTTTGATGGAGTGGTTGGTGTGCGTGGCGTTGATGATGGCGAGGGTGATGTAGTGACCAGACCACTACCTGCGAATGGCAACGAGACGTGTGTGTAGACCAGTGCCGAAGTGTTGGCGAGCTCAAAGTATCGCTCGAGCTCCAACAGGATGAACAATGATGTGTAGTTGAATGATGAATGGTTGCCGGGCGTAGGAATGACGCTGGGCAGATTGTAGATGTTCTTGAGGATGTTCGTGAGCTCCTGGAAGAGCGGGGTCTCACGCGTGACATTGTCCGCCATCTTGAGGAACTGGACGACACAGGGGATGCCCACCACCATGGTCTCGGACGTCATGCTGTTCAGGAGCAGTGTGCGCCAGTCAACGGGTGGCGGAAGTGCATTGCATCGCGTGCTGATGTCTGCGAATGATGGTGACTGCCATGACGAGCTCTTGTGGTACGTCTCGGTGGGCAGAAGGTGCAGCAGGGTCATGAGGCGCACCAGGCTTTGGAGATGACTGATGCGATCGTGGTAGTCGCCGTGATTGTGGTTGACGTTGCTGCATTGGCAGGTCTGGAGTGTGTTGAACTTGTCCACAAGGCTGGCCTGCAAGTGGTGGTAGAATTGGAAGTCATTGTGCGCCAGGATGAAGTTGGCAAAGAACTGTTCCTTAATGTTGAAGAATGAAAGGAGACGGGCGAATGTGTTTGGTGAGGTCTGATGGCTGTGGCTGGGTGCGCTGCTGCTACTACTCTGTTGTCCACCGCCACTCTGATGTCCACCACCACCATAGTGATGCCTGCCTTGATACCTATGTTGCTGATCATGATTACGATGCATTGCTGGATGTGATGGTTGAGGTTGTTGTGTCTCTGCTGTTGCTGCTGGCTTTGTCGTCGTCGTTGTCGCCGTCGTAGGTTGATACACCAAATGAAGTTGATTCAATGGTATTATCGTTTTCTTCTGCTTTCCACTCGTTGGTGTAGGAGTGGCTGTGTTTGGTTTACTTGTCGTCGAAGTTGTTGTTGCGCTCGTTGTGTTGCCTTGCTTATTGATTGTACTATTACCGCCCCCAAGTGAGGGCGAGGGTGATGGCGAGGGCGAGAGATGGATGGCTCCACCTTGCTCCATACGCTTCTGAAGTAACATCATCCTCTCTTGATTCCATGGTGATTGCTCTTTGTTGGTGCCAGAGGTGGCGAGCTCGGATGGAGTGTAATGCTGTTGCTGCTGTTGTTGTTGCTCATCAATGTCCAGCTGGCAGCACTGTTGATACTGATCAATGAAGAAGTCACAGAACCACCAAATATTCTTACGATTGAGTAATTGATTGAAGAACTTATCCACACGTGATGAGAGCATATCAATGGATGATGATGTTGTCGTTGTTGCTCCACCAGTACTGATGGAGCCTGGCGTTGCCTGGAACACTCTGATCAAGTCATGGAACTCATCCAGACACTTCTGGCGATTGGGGTCCTCAGTCTTTCTGAACATCTTCTGATATGGATCGGTCTCGCCTTGAGTCCTGAACGGTGAGATCATTCTTGATGACTTCTTCCTTGCGCTCAATGATTGTTTGTTCTCCTCCATGACCCTATTCGCACTTGCCTTGAGTGATTGAGACAAGTGTTGATCGTATTGTTCAACTCTATATTGATTGATTGATTGAATGAGTTAGTGAGTGCACTCCAAGGACTCATTCTATTACGACTATAGCTTACATCTTGTTATCAGATAACTGTAACAGTAGCTTGGGATGAAGCAGGACGAGTAGTGGTTGTAGATTGTTTAGCGCTCGGAGACAAAAGTGAAGTGCCCATGCCACAGATGGAAAGAGTGATTGGTCAAGTGTGGATAGAGTGGCCACCATCGAAGCCTTTGAGTGTTGGCCGCTGCCACCACAGCCACTACCACCGCCAGTGCCAGTGATTCGTTGTATTGCCGACAAGATCATCAGTAGGAAGTTGAACTCTGTGAGCATCGTGCTCGTATATAATCTGTTAAACATTATTGAGCAGTATATCTCTACTGCCGCATCCACCTGGTCTGATTGATCCTTTTGGATCGTCTGCCAGGCATCACTCTTGGCATCCACATGTTGTCCACCTTGTTGTTGTTGTTGATTATTATTTGAAGATGATGCTGACTTGCGATGTTGTATTGGCGCGGACAATGGAGGAAAGTCATTACTACTTGGTGTTGTGGCGGTGGGCACTGTTAAAGTTGGCGTGGCAGTCAACTGCCCACTCCCCAGTGGAGTTGAATGTTTAAACATCAATGCATTGAACAATGTCTTTAACTCCTCTATATAGTACTGTGCAAATGATACTGGTGATCTCTGATTCAACTCCCTTATAGATGTATACTTATATATTGATTGATTGAGTGAGTGAGTCAAGTCGAGTCGAGTCAGGGTCAAGATGATTGATAACTTACATCATTGGATGACGAATACTTTGGTGTCTTGGTTGATGATATCCATTGTACAACCAATGACAATTGTATCTTTGATTGAAGTATCAACAACAATAGTGATTTGAACTCATTGTCTGCAGATGTTACCCCTTGATTTGTGTCACCTGACATGACATTTGAAGTCGGAGTTGTTGTGTTTGTTGATTGTGTTTGAGTTTGAGGTTGTACTGCTGCTGTTGTTGTTGTTGTTGTTGTTGCTGCAACTACAGTCGATACATGTTTAGTAGCAGTATTCATTACTGTATATACAACTGATTAATTGATTGAATGATTATTTGTACACAACAAGTAAGTTCACCAAAAATGAAGGGTACCCCCTTTGCTATGAAGAGTTTTTTTGAACATCGTCTCAATTCAACTCCAAACAAAGTATTACAATCAATACTACTAATAATTTAACTTATGACATTGTACAGTTATAACTACTACTATAAATAACAAATAATAATTTATGTTAAAAAAAGTGATTTATCCCATAAATAAAGAATTAAAAGGAAAGAAGTAAGGGTAAGTTTCGTTCGTTTTGTTAGAGTTTCGAAAAGGAAAAAAACCCTTTGTAGACGATTCGACAAAAATCGTCCATCCCTATCTGTTCTATGTTACAGTGTAGGCATGCGGCCATGTACAAAGTAAGACTTATCGCTATTCTTTATATGCTTGTCTCGGCTGGTTGAAAGACTAGATCTGGGAGAAGTGCGCGGGATAACATACATTCCAATCATCATCATCATCAAATCAAATCAATCAAAAAGATAAACTAAACTAAACTTATTAATGTTGTGTGGGGAAGGAAGGAAGAAGAATGGAATCGATGCTTGGGTTCGATTCGAAAACACAACACTTCAGATCTGAAGTGCCCAAGATGTGGTCGACCTCAAGATTGATCTCATTCAACTGCCTACCTTATTGATCAAGAGATATAGAACCAACACAGATAATAATGGAGAATAACAACAACAATAACAACAAAGTTGAATACTACGATGATGAACATATATTCTATCAAGAGGGTAACATACCTATTGTGTATGTATCAATGAATGATTGATTGAATGAATGCATGGATGCAGTGGATGGATGGATGAATGGATGGATTACTGATACTTGAGTGAACAAACAGTATGACATTCCCTCATAGTGGCTGGCTGCGGATTAATGGAGTGGAGACAAGGAAGAAGGGCGTGTTGGACAAGGATGACTATACCAATATAATGGCTGTTCTCATGCTACAATGTTTCAATTGCAGTCAATGTTGTTGTCCACCTTCATGTTGTTCAGACCTGAACAACGCCAACAACAATAACAAGTCAGATGTTCAAGTAAAGTCCACGACTACACCTGATGATGTTGGTGATGATGATGGAGATGACTGTTGTGGCAGCACCACAACACAGGTCAATGATGCCAATGATGATGGCGATGATTGTTGTGGCACAACTACCGCGACAACAACCACGACCACAACCAACACGGAAACTCCATCATGTTGCAAAGTAGGCAATGATAAGAATGAACCAACAACAACAACAAAGAATGAAAGATGCTGTTGCTGCGCCAACAGTACATACCCTTTGGATCTGTCTGCATTCAGCTTCGATCCAACATTGGCAAGACCATTCGTCATCTACTCAAAGATCAATCGCGAGATTTGTGACATGAACCGTGAACATTCCAGAGCCTACGAGGACCCGCGTATGGTACCACACTACAACCGTTATCACGACACCATTGCCAGCTTTGTAAAGAGGGCCACAGCACTGTGCGATGGCAAGGCCAGTCGTGTACTGTTGCTGGACATGCACGGCCAGTCAGACCTGGTTGGACACATATTGCGCGGCACCAAGGACCTCACGACCGTGCAGCCAATGCTCAAAGAGTCTGGCATACAATCAATCAATGGTCCCAACAGTGTACTTGGCTATCTGCATGCGAATGGCGTGCCGACATTCCCAACTCGCGTGCCTCTTGAGGTTGATGCCAGCCAGACGGCCGACGTGGTACCGACGCCCCGTGGCCGAACCGTCCTCAACGCATTCCAGGAGCATCCAAAGTTCAATGGAGGCTTCACCGTACAGAACTATTCATCCTCGCCCTTTGGTATCAATTGTATTCAAGTGGAGATTGGTATCAAATGGCGTCAGACCGAAGAGAATAGATTACTCTTTGCAAGATTACTTCGCGATTCTATATTGAACTATTACAAGACTTATATGATTACAAATGTTGTTGTTGTATAACAATACAAATACAAACATAATATATATATATTTATATATAACAAGGACATCGAGTCATGTGTCCTTGTGAGACACGTGAACATCCCGATTATTGTAATTCAAAAAGAGGCGCGAACACACACTCACACACAATCCCACAACCAAACTCGACTCCTTTGACGTCTTCTCAACACTTCACTTCACTTCACTCACTTTACTTCATTCACTCATTCATTCATTCAACATCCACACATACGTATACACATATATATCCTATCACATATATTATTATAAATATATATATTCAATATATCATTTTATTACATTTTTGAACATCATCTAATATTGTTGACATCGACATTTGCAAACTGAACATTGACCATTGACCAGGTAGTTAATCAACCAACAAAAGGCCAACAATGTCAGGATTCATAAAGAGATTGTCAAGTTACTTTTATCCAGGCGCAGAATCCAGGTCTACATCAATCGCCGAGTTCTCTGGATACTTCTATCATTTCTCTCGTGGACAATGGGCATGTTTGTAAGTCACTCAACCAACGAATCAATGAGTGAATGAATAACTAACATAACCTACATACATGTATTCAACCCAACAGGTTCATAGATTGTGAACTATCAATTGTTAAGAAGCCACAAACAAACTATAGTTATTACATTCGTATAACAAAGGTTGTCGATGAGGATGCTGTTGAACAGGAGGATAGGAATGAGGATGAGGATGGGGATGAGTCAGAGGACCAACAATCAAATAGTTTTGAATTCCCAATGACGGCAGGTGGCATCGACCTCAATCGCGAGGACGGACCAAACGGCGGCATTGCATTCAGCTGGCGTGGAACCCAGACACGATTCCTATTCGAGCTCGAGAGCAACGAGAACAGCGAGGAGGATGCAGACCGTCTGGAGCTACTGCTGTGCCAATGTCTGTTTGAAGCCAAGCACCAGCAACATCATACCACCGCCCCCATATACGACATCCAGACCATGTGTCGCCACACCAAGACTGAGACAGTCTCGATCCAGACCAATGTGCAGACGATTCAGCCTCGCAATTCTGTGGCCCCGGTCAACGCACCACCTCCAGCAGAGGAGGCGGCGCCAGCTCCCTCGCTCTACCCAACGCAGGTCCTCCAGCCTGAGCCGCCCGCGCCCAAGATGATGGTCGGAAAACTTCCCGCGCCAAAGGGCGCCAGTAGACTGCGCAGCCACTGCTCGCTCTACCTGGAGCACAACAACACGTTCAATCTGCAGGATGCCAACATGTTTGTCCTTCTCAACACCACGGGCGACTCGCCAATCGAGCACACACTCTACGTTGTGATGCCCGACGAGAGCACGGTCATTGCCCAAAAGATCGGACCCGATATGAACCCGCACTTCTACGGCGAGCAGATCTCATTCATCTGGTATTCCAACGTTGCCAGCGAGGTGCTCACCAGATGGAGTGTGCGTTTCGATTCACCCGAGGAGTACGAGGAGTTCCGCGAGATGTTCACCAAGCTGCACTACGAGGCCATGCACCAGATCAAGTTCAAGGGCAAGAAGGACGAGGTGTCCTACCTGTCCAATGCAATGACCGACGACTATGAGGACCCCAACATTATGTTTGACACTGACGATGGATTCACCAACAAGGATCTTGAAGACTTTGCCGATGTGACCATCTCATCAAAGTTCACCGACGATGAAGAGGCTCAATTGAGGAAGTTGCAGGGATCGATCCTTGAGGACGAGGAGGAGGAGGATGAAGAGGAAGAGGAAGAGGAGTCAGTGGATGTCGAAGAATCCATCTCAGAGGAAGTCAGCGAGGAAGAGGTCGAACAGCCTGGAAGATTTGTCAAAGCACCAACAACAACAACATCGACAAGAGCTACCAAGCAGGATGATGACGAGGTTATAAGACAAAGGAGAGTGAATGACTCGAGGAAACCAATTGTCTTGGATGAGGAGGACGAAGATGAGGAGGAAGAGGAGGATGACAGCGATGATGAGGTCGAGCAGAGATATATCTCAACAAAGACACCGGTCAAGCCACAACAACAGCCAAGACAACCAGTACAGCAGGTTGAGAGCGAGGATGAAGATGAGACGGATGAGGATGAAGAGGACGAGGAGGAAGAGGTGGACGAGGTACAGAGTGTCAAGTACGATGACAAGGGACCAAGAAACAGTGAGCTGCTCGTTGGCTACAAAGACAGATCATTCGTCGTCCGTGGCTCCAACATTGGCGTCTTCAACACTGGCGAGAACGATGTCCAATTCAACTCAATCATCAAGGGCATCAAGGACAAGAATGGTGCCACATTCTCTCCAAAGAAGGTATGTTATGTTCATCACACATTGGATGATGATGTTTCCCCGACATGACTAACACAACTCACTCAATTATACAACCAACAGCTGATGCTCCAAAACCAGGACACATCATTGCTCATGCTCAACCCGGGAGACAAGAAGAAGGTGTTCAAGATGGATTTGCATCGCCCGGATGTGGTCCAGGAATGGGACTTGAACTGGAACAATCAACAGTCGTTGGCAGAGTCTATCCTTCCCCAGCACAAGTTTGATGAGACTCAGAATGTGGACTCATTCATTGGTATGAATGGCAACAACCTGTTCCTTGTGGACCCCCGCCAGAACAAGAACAAGGTCACCCAGAAGTTCTCGGGTGGCTCCAAGCCGCGCTCACTCAACACCTGTGGTGCCGTGTCTGGTCACGGCCACATTGCGCTGGCCACCAACAAGGGTGAGATCAAGCTGTTTGGCAAGAACCAGTTCGATACCAACAAGGTATCGGCCACCGCCAACGACCCACAGGGCAAGCTGCTACGATCCAAAACCACGCTGCCAGGCATTGGTGACCCTATCCTGGGCGTCGACACCACCGTGGACGGCAAGTGGGTCGTGGCGACCTGCCAGCAGTACCTGCTGATAGTGCCCGTCGAGACCAAGGACGGCGTGAACGGCTTTGACCAGCGCCTGGGCGACAGGAAGCCCATCCCCAAGCGTCTGCACCTCAAGCCAGCCGATCTGAGGAGGATCGGTGGCCGCGTGTCATTCACGCCCGCCAAATTCAACATTGCGCCGGGTGAACAGGCCGAGACGTCGATTGTTACGTCGTCGGGCCGCTTCCTAATCACCTGGAACTTTAGAAAGATCAAACAGAACGTCTTGGACATCTACCAGATTCAAGAGTTCAACACTGAGATCGTTGCCGATCAGTTTAAGTTCAACAGAGACAACTCAATCATCGTAACACTGCCAAACGATGTTTGTATGAGCAAGAAGGTCTACAAGCCACAATAAGTAGGAGTACTTAGTCAGTCAGTCATTCAAGAAGCGAAGCGAGAACAATGCAAAGACAAGATAAATCATGTACATAATACCATCCCTCAAACTACCCCAAGTCGACTGGACTATAGACTAGACTGGACGCTGACACTCAAGACCCGAGAAGTACCACAACATATGTGTTGTGTTTATAACAACAATGTTGGCGTCATTGTTTGAGAAGGACCAGACCATTTCTTTGCACTTTCGTATTTGTAGAGCCCGATAAATAATAAATTTTAATTAGATATTCATGATTCGATCAAAGACTTTTTGAGACCAGGATTGGGGATGGATGTGGGCCAGAATGAGCGGCTTGTGTTCTCAATACAAACAAGAATTGAGAATGAACGACAAGGGTTGTCCTGGGTTGAGATCAACAATCACCATCATCACGAAATCCATTCATTCAATTCATTATCCTTCAATCTAAATCCAAATACTTAATCATAACAAACACCTTTAATTAATCCAATTAATCAAACGTTTAACGAGTATGATCAATCAAACAACACAATGTCATATCGAATATTCATCATTGCACATGTACAATACAATCAATGAAAAAGAAGAAGGAAACCGACAAAAAAATAAGATATCTTTGTTCGGAAGGGCAATCCATTCATTGGGTTGGACTGTCCTACCTACCCTTCTTCCACCCCACCCTGCCCTACTTCAATCAATCAGCCACGCTATCCCTCAACTCAAATCTCACCAGAGTCACACCAATGTTGGTGATGGGTCATACAATCAATCACACTTAATGTTTACTGCAGCTGGTGATTGGATGTGGGTAGGGTCAAAGCATACCCCTCACCCCCCAACTGACATCACCAGTCCGTCTGTCAAACACACACATTGAGTGATTGGCCCTCACCCATCATGACTATGACGGTTTTTTTGATGATTTTAAAATCAGTTTCTTTTTATTAATTTTACCCGCGATGTGTGTATTTGTGTTGGTTTGTTTGTTGGTGTGTGAGAAAGGGCAACAAAATGGCTTCAGCGATTGAGACAGCATTGGCCCAAGACATACAGGACATAGATATACAGTGATCAAGTGATAGTTAGATAGATATATACATACATACATAGTCAACATTACTATTACTACTACTACTACCACTACATAACATTAACATTAACATTATAACATAACACAGACAGGGTAGACAGCAGATAGTTACACAGACTCAAAGATAGACAGACAGACAGATAGAGTCAGGAGATATATATATAGATTAAAATAATACCAATATAGATAAAGTAAATCATGGGAAACATTTGTGGAAAGCAAGAATTGGGAACAGCCGATGAGATCAAGGCCAACCATGCTATCAACCATCTGTTGAAGCACGACAGAGTCAAGCTCGAGGGAGAGATAAAGTTGTTGTTGTTGGGCGCTGGTGAGTCCGGAAAGGTATGTATATCACTTCATTCATTGATCGATGCTCAAGAGGGATTGTCAGTCACATGACTAACTAACAATCAATCAAACAATCAATCAATCTTAAACAGAGTACCATCGCAAAGCAGATGAAGATTCTTCATTTGAATGGTTTTACAGAGGAGGAGAGAGGATCTTACAAGACAATCATTTATAACAACACTGTTGGTTCAATGAGAGTGTTGGTCAATGCCGCTGAGGAGCTCAGGATTGGCATCAGCGAGAACAACAAAGAGGCTGCCTCTAGAATTTCAAATGACTTGGGCGATCACTTCAACGGTGTCCTCACTCCAGAGTTGGCCAAGGACATCAAGCAGTTGTGGTCCGATCCAGGCATCCAGACTGCCTTCTCACGATCATCCGAATTCCAATTGAATGACTCTGCTGCATAGTATGTATATCAATCAATCAATCAATCATGGTGGTGATCACAACATCTCACTCACTCACTTCACTTCACTTCAAGTTACTTTGATGCCATTGAAAGGATATCAAAGCCAGAGTACCTTCCATCAGAGTCTGATGTGTTGCGTTCACGTACCAAGACGACAGGTATCATTGAGACACAGTTTGAGGTTGGTGGATCGCAGTTCAGAATGGTCGACGTCGGTGGACAGCGTTCAGAGCGTAAGAAGTGGATGCACTGCTTCCAGGAGGTGACCGCCGTCATCTTCTGTGTGGCACTGAGCGAGTATGACCTCAAGCTGTACGAGGACGACACCACCAACCGTATGCAAGAGTCGCTCAAGCTGTTCAAGGAGATCTGCAACACCAAGTGGTTCGCCGACACAGCCATGATCCTCTTCTTGAACAAGAGCGACCTGTTCGCCGAGAAGATCACCAAGTCGCCACTGACCCAGTGCTTCAAGGAGTACCAGGGTCCATCCACGTACGAGGCCTGCAGCGACTACATCAAGCATCAATTCCTGACCCAGAACGAGAACCCCAAGAAGCTGATCTATCCACATCTGACCTGTGCCACCAACACCTCCAACATTGCCCACGTCTTTAACAGTGTCAAGGACATCGTGCTCAACATCACCCTGGACCAGGCTGGTATGACCATTTAAAATGCTCATCATCATCCATCATCATCTCCATCACCATTAAGCAACGAATAGCAGCAACTCCCCATCACTTCCACTTCCACTTTAACGTCATCGCATCACATCACATCACATCAACGTCCATCCATCGACTCTCTCAGTCATCCATCAATGACACAGATTGAATTCACTTCACCTCCACCCTCCTCTATCCACCAAGACTCCTATCTCTAGGCATGCACCTAGAAGGGAATGCCTGGGCCTCATGGAGGTCCAATCAATCAATCAATCAATCATCTTCAATCCAATCATTCAATCAATCAATATTTTTTCTTATTCCATAGCCAAACAACCAACCAAGCCAACCTTCCAGTCTCACTTCCATGTACTTATACAATAAAAGAACCTCGTAAGACTTTAACATTCATTATCGATATCGTCATCGTCTCTATCTTTAATTGATGGCGTGCTCAATCAATTGGCAACAGTAATCTTCATACTGACATTGTTCTTGTCCTGGATGGTGGTGACTGGAGAGGAAGGGGATGGTTAGTCGCACGCGCGTACATTTATGGTGTCCACAATCTCCACTTACTTGTGAAAGGTGCTTTGATCTCTGGTCCGAGAACCTTGCCCTCGGAGTAGTCCTTGACTACGATGGTCTCCTTCTCGATGACACCCTTAAAAGTACAGTTGGCCTTGTAGTGTGGCCATTCGATTGTTCCCTCCAACTGGTTGTCCTCGCGCTTGGTCACCTTGAGCTTGAACTGGTCATACTGTGTGACTGATCCCTTGTAGTTGGTGAGTGGTCGCAATAGATCGACTGATGGTGATTTGGCTAACTTGAGCTCAAACTTGGACTCGTCGACGCCACCCGAGATCTTGTCCAGGAAGATGGTTGCTGTGTACTTGTTGGGCAGCTCAATCTCGTCAGGGTCGCCCGAGACCAGCTCGTACTCCTCAAAGGTGATCTTGTGATCCTTCAGTGTGCCCTTGAACTTGGTCACTGCTTGGCTCAGCGTTGGCCAATTCAGAGTTCCATTGATCTCGCCGGCTTTATCAATTGTTGCCAGATTGAGGTTCATAACATATTGGTCTGATCCAGAGCCACAAATGCCAGTCCACTCGCTTCCAGCCAAAAAGTATTGAGAGTCAGCAGCAACCGCTGTAGCCGTGGTAGTCGTGGCCGCAGCAGCAGCAGCAGTAGAAGTGGTGGCAGCCACTACAGGAACAGTTTCTAAAATGAATGAGTGGATATGGGTTGGAGTAAGTACAATGAGCTAAGGTGTCAAGCTGTGTTTGATTGAATGATGGATGTAATTACTCTTGCTCTGTTGATGTGATGGAGTGTGTTAGTAACATGGATGGATGAGCTTGGATGTGATGTAAGTATACTTACGACAACGAATGAAGCATGGTCAACCTTCTTCTTGGCAGAGATACAGCTGTTGACAAAGGTGGATTCGATGGCGATGGTACCACATGCGGCAGCACTGGCGAGCACGTTGTTGAATGCTGCGGCATCAGTGCTTTTGATTTCGTTTGGCATGACGATCAGGTATTGGACCTTTGAGTCCAAGGTGGTGGTGACTGATCCTTGCATTCCGGTGATGTTGTCTTGGATCGACTTCAACTCCTTTGACTTCTTCTTCTTACTGTCAACAATCTGTGAATCCATGAAGCAGAACTTAACGCCCTTGAGATAATCCACAGACACAGCCTCTCTCCTAACAGCACGTCTCTTCATTTTATCATCATATCTCCTTTGTATTCCAATCAAGTTTGGATCCTTCACGTTATTGAAGTTGGTAACAATCTGATTGATTGATTGATTGATTCTATGTTAGTCCAGTCTATGATTTGATTGATGATTACTACTACTACTCGTAGTACATACATCATTGAATGATAGTGAAACGTCTATGTATCTATCTTTATCAACATTGATCTCTGTTTGTTTCTTTGCCAATGCTTCATCAAACTGTTCACATTGTTGCTTTGTGTATTCCTGCCATGTGTTATCATTCAACCATGACCAAACATATCTAACAAGTGAAGCTGCGTTTGACATCCTTTATTATGTATGTATGTGTATATCTATCTGTAATTAGATTATATGAATGATTCAATGAAGACAAGTCATCTGATCAATGGAAGTTTGAGGTTCATCGCGCCTCACAACAAACACTCATTTCGAATAAATATCCAACTTTTGGGAGTTTGTTTGGACATGTCACCAACTCACTCAAGAGGTGATTGGCAACCTTCTTCGAATGTTGGTTTGGTTTCTATTGTTGATGACAAGATAATAGTATAGAGAGTCGATACGTCGGATGGTACTTGGTTCGATACTCTTGTCTTTGGCTGGGTATATCACGAGAGTTGCTGCCTTGACATTTGGTGCCTTGGCAGGCTTTAGGAATTCATAAAGTAGTAATCGTTCTGATAGTGGTTGGAACACCTTGAGTGTTCTTATATGTTCGTTGAACATTGTATGATCTGGTATAACTGGTGACGGTGTAAGGCTATTGTCCATTAAACAAACAGTATGTATATGACAATGTTTAAATGTGTTTGTAGTTCTATGATCCTCCAACCATCTATTGACACAGCATAGTGATGTAAGTGATGCTGGCAGCGAGTCTGCCGAAATCAGTTTCTTATAGTTGCAACCAAGTGTCAGATGTTTGAGTGATTGAGGCAGACAACCGGGTGGAAAGTGACAATTGAAGGACAATCCAAACTTGAGTGATTGAAGCGTTGATGGGAGTACACCGATAGGTATTTTCACTTTATAATGTGATCCAAACTTCAGCCTGATGAGCGAATGGGGCAGCACACCAGGCATCAATGGCGCATTAAAGAGGGAACCGAATGTCAGTCTGATCAGGGTGGTTGGGAGCCCACCCAAGAGTGATGGTGGCAGCGTGCTCGCCATTAAGAGCGGTAGAGTGTCATCTATATTGGACATATTTCCAATCCTAAGTTCCTTCAGGGATGTGGGCAATGCACCTGGAACGAAGGTACCTGGCCTGAAACCCATGATCAGTGTGGTGAGTGAGTCTGGAAGAGTTCCAGGCTGAAGTTGATGTTGGTATGCATAGTCAAGCGATAGTACTTTGAGTGATTTTGGTAGGGTCTCGGCTGACAGTTCATGGTAGTGGTCGTGAATATAATTCTGTGACGGATGATGGAATTACACCAATCTTTATAGGTCGTTGTATACTTCCTCGCAACACCTTGACTGTTGATGGTATATCACCTGGCACCAATGGATAAGGATAGGATGGTGGCAATGTCAACTGACTAATTATGAATCCATGAGGGAGATTCACACTTGACATCAAACCTCTAAAGTTATTTGAGAACCTTAGATCGAAATCTGATTGGTCACACTCATAAATAGTGTATTGACCATCTTGTTTAGCGACCAACCCTTTGTTGATTGATTGATTAGAGTGATTAGAGTGATTAGAGTGATTAGAGTGAATGATAGTAACATAGCTTACTCTCTCTGGGGCATGTGTGGAAGATGTCTATGCCATTTGGAATGAATACGGGATAACAATTGCAGTGACAAGGCCTTATGAGTTTGTTTCTTGATCGATATAATGACTTTGATGTTAATAATAAACAACATATATCAATACTACTATCCAAGTAGCTAAAAATATATCTTTGTAAAGGAATACTAATTATCTCCATATTTGATTGAATACTTGTTGACAAAGTTATTTACAACTGATCATGTTTAGAACTTTTGATTGTGCTAGTTTGTTGACATGGCAAACCAAACTCGAGTTTAAGAGTTGATGCGTTTATTGGTCAACTTTCCGATGTGGAATTTTTCACGCTTCAAGACAAGATAATGTGATGAGTCAAGACGTCGGATGATTCTTGTATCGATATTCTTGTTGTTGATTGGATATATCATGAGAGTTGTTGCAGCCTTGACATTGGGAGCATGAAAGGTATTTAGGTATTGATTAAGAAGTATTCGTTCTGATAATGGTCGGAACACCTTGAGTGTACTTATATGTTCGTTGAACATTATACTATCTGGTATTACTATTGACGTTGATGTGCCATTGTCCATTATACTAACAGTATGTATATGACAATGCTTGAATGTGTTTGGTGTGATATGACGCATCAACAATCTATTGCAACAGCATAGAGATGTCAGTGATGCTGGCAATGAGTCCTCGGTAATCAGCTGAATATATTCCCAACCAAGTGTCAGATGTTTGAGTGATTGAGGCAGACAACCAGGTGGTAGGTGCTGATTGAAGTTGAATCCAAACTTGAGTGATTGAAGCGATGATGGGAGCAGACCCACTCGTATCTCACGATTGAAGCATGCCCCTAACTTCAGCCTGATGAGCGTCGGGGGCAGCACACCAGGCATCAATGGCGCGTTATAGAGATGACCGAATGAGAGTCTGAGCAGGCCGGATGGGAGATCACCCGAGGCAGGGATTTCATGTTGGAAGTTATAATTGAGATCGAGCTTCGTGAGTGATGAAGGTAGAGTGCCCGCCATCAGAGGTTGATTGAAAGCATCTTCAAGTATCAGCACTTTCAGTGACGCTGGCAATGCACCTGGGACGATGGCATTCATGCCACCCGTCATCAGAACGGTGAGTGAGTCGGGAAGTGTTCCAGGATGTATTGGATGTTGGTATTCTTTGCCAAGCGATAGTAGTTTGAGTGAGGTTGGCAGGGTCTTGGCAGCCAGTTCATAGTAATAGTCGCGAATATATAATGATGTGACGGATGATGGGATTACACCAATGGTTAGAGGATCTCGAAAGTTTCCACGCAACACCTTGACTGTTGATGGTATATCACCTGGCACCAATGGATATATATAGAATGGTGGCAATGTAATATGATCAATGATCAATCCATCAGGGAACTTCACATTTGATATCAAACCAGTAAAGTTTCTTGCGAACCTTACGACCAATTCTGTTTGATCATTCTCATAAATAGAGTATTGTCCAGCATGTTTAGCGATCAACCCTTGAGTGATTGATTGGAGTGAATGATTGATTGATTGATTAGAGTGAATGATTTATCATTGATTGGTCAATGTTATAACATAACATACTTTCATTATTGGGACATGAATGGAAGATGGACAGGCCATTTTGGATAAAGGTTGGATCACAGTTGCATTGGTATATCTTTATGAGATTAGTTCTTAATTGATATAATGACTTTGATGTTAACAATAAACAACATATATCAATCCTATCCAAATAACTTATAATATATCTTTGTAAAGTGATACTTATTATCTCCATCTTTGTATGATTGAATGATTGGAAGTTTGAATTTCCAACTTTTAATTTAGAGCTCCCTCACTCTTGGATCTTCATTCACTTCACACTTTGAATAGAGATTATATATACACATATACTCATTCATACATACATACATACAAGATGACTTCAAAATCAGCAGCAGCAGCAAAAAGGAAGCTTAAAGATATACAACAATGTGTAAAGACTGTAGATATAGATGACCTGATGTCCTTGAAGGATGGTACACTCTCAAATGATCAACTTCAACCAATGTTACAAGCATCATTCCGTATCAATATTGAATGTACAAAGAGTATGTATCATGCATGATTGATTGAATGAATGACCATTAACCAACATATACACACTATGATCAGGGAGACCAACTGCAAACTGCATTGACAATCCAGATTGTTTACATAATATGGGACAGAATGAAGTTGGGATTGAGGATGAGGAGGATGAGGATTATGTAAAGACTACTATAATGAGACTGCATCACAAGGATATACTTAGACATGCAAAGAGAGTTGACAATACACCAATGGGTCTGCGCAATCTAGGCGCTACATGTTACCTCAATAGTGTACTTCAAGTACTCTTCATGAACACACACTTTCGTCGACAGATACTATCATTCAAGTTGAAGTTGCCAGCACATCAACCTCAGCCTCAGCCCGATCATCAATCAAACAATGGAGCAAATGAAGTTGTGATCGATATCAAACCAGATGACCATGTCAAGGCTGATAGCAATGGTAATGGTAATGGCAACGGCAATGGAAATGGCAACGGCAATGGCAATGACAAGACAGGCTTCCTTCATCAGTTACAATCACTCTTCTATTGCATGCAACAGTCGGCTAGGAAGGTCGTGGACCCATCGCCACTCGTTCATTGTCTTCAGATTGCTAGCGATCTTCAACAGGACCCACTGGAGTTCTTCAACTTGTTCATTGGACTGTTATCCTCACGTCTTGACCATCACCTGATCGACCAACTCTACCAAGGCCAATACCAACACGTCTCCTACTGCACTGGCTGCAAGAAGAGCTCCTCAGTATCAAGTACATTCTACGACGTATCACTACGAACTGATGTATGTTGTTATGTCGACTGATCAATCAGTGGAACTATTCCATACTCACCCGCCCCCTTCCCATTCATACAGAACATGAAGACATTGAAGCAATCATTGGACGACTATGTGGCCAAGGAGACACTGAGCTTTCAGTGTAGACATTGTATGAAGAATCAGGAGTTCCAGAGATCGACACAACTCACAAAGCTGCCGCTGCACTTCAACATGCTGTTGACGAGATATGTGTTTGATCGCGAGACATCAAAGAAGAAGAAGTTGAGCGATCCTTATATATTCCCACTCGAGTTGGAGTTGGCTCCCTACACATCAACATCATCCTCTACTACCAGTGGCAAGGATGAAGCAGCGGCAATGGATGTCGATGTGGACATTGATCAAACATCTGATACACTCTACGAGCTGACTGCAATCCTAATGCACAAAGGTGTTGTGGTCTCCAGTGGACATTATGTGGCGCATATCAAGAATGAAGTGTAAGCCATCCAGGAAGCATCCATTTGATCGATCACATTCACTTACCTGACACTTACCATGCGACAGTACTGGAGAGTGGTGGGAGTTTGACGATGAGGACATCACAAAGATACCTAACGAGAGAATTGGAAAGGATCAATTGGGCGAGAAGAGGAAGGCAAAGGATATTAAGGAGGGAACGGTCACTTCACATAGCGCATATATGTTGATATACTCAAAGAAGAATAGGACTGTGTATCAACAACAGTCTCCACTGGCACCACACAATCAAACTGTGTTGGAGGAGTTCACAGAATCAGAGCAATCATTCATCAAAGATGTGGAGGAGTTCCAGAAGTCTATAGACGTGGCCGTTGAGAAATGGAGACAGAGGAAGGACATCGTGCGTAATCTTGAACCAATCATGCAGTTCAAGGAGGAGCAGGAGCAGGAGCAGGTGGAGGATGTGGATGTGGACGAGGATGAGAAGAAGAAGAAGAATGATGTATTGGCCAAGCCTTACTATTGGATCGAGAGTGAGTGGCTGGCAAACTGGATTGGTGGCCTTGAGAATGGACCCATCGACAACTCAAGTCTGCTGTGTGAGCATGCCTCGCTCGATCCCAACAAGCTGACGAGTATGAAGCGTGTGAGCAAGGAGTTCTGGGACATCCTGTACGACATGCACAAGGGCTCGCCGAAATTATCCAACGACAGTTACTGCAAGACCTGTCTATTCAGTCTGCTCAGCACGACCAAGGACAAGTCCGATGGCACATCACTCAAAGAGCAACTATTAGCCAATGACCGTGCGGTCAAAGGTCGCAAGCAAGGCTACTACATATCCAAACAATGGTTCAAAGGTAAGTCTGATGAATGATGAAGTGATGGAGTGGAGGTATGAGACGTCATCACTAACATCCATTGATCAAACATGGATATAGAATGGTCAAAGAAGAACTGTGATGAACAATCATTGATGGAGAAGGGTGCATTGGTGGATATATTGTGTGATCATGATCAGTTGGGCATATATGATGGCGAGAGAAAGATTGTTGGGGAGGAGCTGTGGCAACATATCAAGTCCAACTCACTTCGCCAGCTGAAGGATCTCAAGACTGACGAATGCGAGGAATGCCCCAAGTGCTTGGAGGAGGACATACTCAGACAGCAAGTGACTGGTCGCATCAAAAGTGAGAGGTCCAAACTGTAAGTTCCAAATTCTGGCTCATTCTCATGCTCATCCTCACTCATACTCATGCTTGTACTCACTCATACTCAGGAGGGAGCTGGTAGCGATGCTCAAGAATGGACAATACAAGTCTAACTTTGGAAGTGGACAACATTACTTGGTGGCAAATGGATGGCTGGATACATGGTGGAAGTATATCAATGAGGAGGAGAACTCTGTGCATCCTGGACAACTGGACAACAGCTCATTGCTCTGCGATCATGCTATGCTGGCCTACCATATCGAGGACTTGGCAAAGCTAAAGGTGGACCTTCAGAGTCAGTTCTTACTGGCTGATACACCCACTCAAGCCATACCATTCAACGTTGTGCCGGCCACTGTCTGGAGGATATTGGTCGATATTTATGGGTTGGTTGGCAAGGATCAAGGTGTTGGTGTGGAGATCGCCATTGCGAATGGAGAGGTCGACACGCCACAATGTGCAGACTGTCACAAGGCCAAGGATGAGCAGTTCCAACAAAAGCAAGTGGCATTCGAGCAAGAGACACTCTACCTTCACATCATCAAAGACAAAGACAACGAGAAGGATGAGAAGTATTACAAGTACCCTCCAATCACTAAGAGAAGTATGTACATCACAGGTTGATTGAATGACCCATTGATTGACTGACACGTATTACCTGACCAGCATACAAACGAATGGAGATATCACCTGTGGACAATACATATACGGTGGAGCAGCTTAAGTTACTGATTTGCACGATTACGATGGTTCCGACATTCCAACAGCAATTGTATATTAACAATGGTACGGCTTTGAATAAGGATATGAACCTGTTGTCATCCTACGGATTGGTTCCCAAGCAAGCCATAGTGATGAAGCAATCGGACGACCTGGATGGTTTCTTCATGGGTAAGATATTGATTGATTGAGTGAGCGACTCGCCACTCCAGTGCCATCTAACTATCTTCCGTCCCATCCCCATCACATTATCTAGACGAAGAGACAGAGGCTGGATTCAAAGGATCGATCATGTTATAAACATCATAAATGACTTCACTCTCCCTCACAGCTAGAGAGAGAGACACATGTTGTACATACATATTGATGAAGATGCTGTTTGTTTATTGACGTGTAAGTGATTGATGGATGGATAGATGGATGTTTAAATAAGATTGATGGTTGCGATAAGAGAAAGAAGTAGTATAGGTAACATTGACTTGGTGGAGACAACATGGCTGGCATCGTTGGGTTGACAGGCATCACCTGGGAGGACAATGGCACATGAGAACTCCTGGCGTAGACATGCAGCTTGGTATTTGCACAGAGTCTTGGTGCATGCCTTCATCTGGCAGGAGGTCTGGCTGCTGGGATTCTGGATATGAATAGGACATCCAGAGCTCTGTAGACAAGCTTGGTGATCCTTGTAGGCTTGGCCACAGATAGCACCGGGCTCCAACATCTTCTGGCACTTGCCCTCACCATTGGTCACATTGGTACATATACACTCTTCAATACCATTGAAGCAAGCACTATCATCCAAACAGAACACCTGGTTGTCTGCCGTTGGGTTATACAATGTGCACACTCCATTCTTGCACTGCAGGTAGTTCACAAGTTAGTATGATGTCAATGAATGAATGGATGAGGTAAGTACTTACACCAAGGTTCGCACCGATATCACAAGACTTGTCATTGTTGCATGACTCTCCTTCACCTTTGCTGAAGGCGGCTGTGCATACTCCTTCGGTACCAGTGCCAGTGAATGAACAAAATGATCCAATCATACACAAAGTGGACTTTGTACAAGAATCACCATCCTTGAGATAAGGTACACAAGCTTTGTTTGATCCACAGAACTTGCCAGCGGGGCAAGTATACTCCATACAATCTTGAGGAGTCCTCGAGCAAGTACCATTCACACAGCTCAGTCCTCTTGCGCACTCATTTGGTAGGATACATGACTCATTAGCACTGATTGGTTGAGGAAGTAAGTTAGTATGATTGATCGATTAAATGATTGAGTACTCAATTACACATACCCAAGATATCCAGAGTTTGAACAATATTGATCAGTGTCGGCAGTAAGACATACAAGACCATTGTCACAGTATGGGTCTGTTTTACAATCTTCCAGCTCGGCGTTGGTAGGGAAACAGGTAGGCATGTCCAAAGCAGAGTTGCAGTAATAACCGGTGCGACATGTTTGACCTGTCAATGCACAGGTCTCACCCAACTCCATACAAGTTAGAGGTGTACATTGATTGGATGCTGCCAATCCATAATCAAATAAATAAATAGATAAGTAAATTATTATAGTTATTATTATATTATTATTTATCTTCATTCTTTCTAATCCTATATAAATATTTATTTATTTATTTACAACTTATATTATAATATTAATAATAATAAAATAATGATGGACAAGTAGTTAATGAATGACTTATTGATTGTCCTGTCCTCTCCTGTCCAGTCCATCCTTCCACATTATCATCATCATCATCATCAACTCCAATCAATCATACTCCTTCCTCAATACTCAACCCCGACCTCACTCCATCAACAATCACACTTTCTTACACATATAAGTGTACACTCAATCAACGCACTTTTAAAAGAGATACATACTACAACTTCTAACTTGTTGTACTAGTATGGTTATTAAATCCATGTTGGGTGTGTGATTGATGATGTGGTGTGGTGTGGTGTGGTGTGGAGTGATCACTAGCATGTTGTGTTTATCATCAATTCACACTGTAGTTTCTAGTAAAGGCTGGTGTGTGTCATATAGATTGATGAACTCAACACCATCAATACTGGAACCAATCAATGTTTCTAATTCCAAGGCTTCAGTGAGTTTCAAAATGAGGCAAACCTATATTTCAAAGAAGTTGCGATTCAACTTGCAATGCTCATTGTTAATAGTGAGATATCTCACTTAAAATTAGTTCAACATAGTAATATCAACATAGTAATATATATACCAAGATGAGCGATACAACAATAACAAATAGTGTTATGTCTGTATTCAAAAATAGAATGCTGATGAGGACTATTTTCTCAGAGATCTACAAGATACATGATGATCAATATCGTAGAGCAGTGATCAGTAGTGCCAACCATAGTCACTCATATGATTGGCTCTCAATTAGTTTGAACAAACTCAAATATGGACATTGGACTGATTGTAAAGCTATTGTAAAGAATGGACACTATGGACTATTGCGTGACAAGATCAAACGTGGCCAATACCTCGAGCATCTAGATAGTTGGGCAATTAACGAAATATTGACCCATAACATGGACAATGATACTTTCGACATGTTCTACACTCATTATCAAACAAGTTTCACAAATCCTGTGGTACTTGAATGGGCAATCAAAAGTGGAAACATTCATATCACACAGACATTGATCAATCAGACTTTTCCTGTCAAGTTAAAGATCCATCATCAATCAATACAACGTGCAGCCATTGAATCAAAGAGTGTCCATATGATCAAATTCCTATTGGAGAACCCATGCGTTGTATCATCAATCAATCAATTAGAATTTATCAAGTCGATCATCGGGCCTCACTCCAGCGAACTGATCAGACTTGTGAACGGACTACTGCCATCAACTTCATTATCAGTCCCAGCTCATGTCTCCGAGATGGCCCGCTCACTCATACCAACCTACAAGTACTACATCCTTATGACTGGCGACCAAAAGCTCATAGATCACTTATTGCCAGACCTCATCGTCGATCAATTGGAGTATCATAGATATTCAGGCCTGAACGATATACTACTCCTTCTCCCCAATTTGCCTGTGGACCAACACGTGACACACTTTGAACAAATGTTCAAATACAAGTTCATCAATCGGAAACCAATCACTGACCAACATGCCACTGACGCACTCACCAAGTCCAAGGATGATGCCAGAAGAATTATTGGCTATGACAACAATCAGGACATATTATTATTGAAAGAAATTCAAGATGACAAGTACCTAATGGACATCATCAAGATCCTACTATTTATAGATCCGACGAAGGACTATGTTGCGGACAAACTTATCATTCATATATTGAATGAATACATATCAACTGGCGATCTGGCACTCATTCCTTTATTGGCATCGATTCATCATTTTAGATCATTCTCATTGATCTCCAGTATAGTCGAGCATGGCTCACTGGCTCAAGCCAAGTTACTCATTCAATTTATGGCATCCAAACCAGAACTTCGTCCTTTATTCGTTGACCTTTGCAATGGTGCACTACACCCCGTGTTCATGTCAGCACATAAACGATCACTCAAGCTGGAGGTGCTCATAATGCTCAACGAACACAATATCATGTTTGAAAATACGCATAGACCATGGTTATTCGCGAGTTCGACTGAGATGCTCGAATTCTTCTTGTCCGACTCGAACAAGATCATCAAGTTCACTCCATTGTTTATCGATATCAAACACGTGGAGTATGTTCTCGAGAAGACACCATCACTGATCAATCACCAATGTCAGCTCAAACTTTCTGTGAAGCTTGGTCAACACGATATTGTCCAACGCATATATGGACTCAAACAATTTGATGGTGATCAATTGTTTGATCTCGCTATGGCTGGTCGTCCGGACCACTACATGTTCAGATGGCTGATGGATCATCACACCTCTAAATCATATTCATTCTTTCAACGAATTGGTTGTAATGGAGATATTAAGCTGGTTGAACTGGCCATCGAGTATGTACAACAACTTAACACAAAATCATCACAATCTGGCAAAGATGTATTATCAATGTTACATGGTATTTCCAAATGTATTGGTGAGGCGATCAATTCGAATCAGACACATCTCATCACTCATCTATACAACAATCATCGATCATTGATCACTGGCGATTTTGAATATATCCATCGAACTGCAATAATGAAAGGCAACACGGAACAACTGGCCATCTTACTTGGTATGGAGCCTCTCAATATCCCCTATTACGAGTCCAATCGAGATGCAAATCGTGATGGTTTCTATCAGATAATGAAGAAAGTCATCGTCGATGATCGAAGGTGCACATATAAGGATCCCAGGCCAACATTGGATTGCATACTCAAACATGTTTGTGAAGAGGACAGAGTTGGAATCAAGTGTTGGGTACTACCAATCTATACAGTTGATTTGGTAATGAGTAATAATGTTATGATGTTACAATATATGTTGGATATTGGTGCCACCTTCCAACTTAAAGGTGTATCAAGATGTCCCAACTACAAGTCAAATCCACTCATTCAATCAATATTCAAACAATACACTGATAGAAATGGAAAGAACAAGAAGAGAGGACGAGGAGAGAGCAACGATATTGAGCAGCTCGATGATGACCATCAACCTTTAAAGGTGACCAAGAATAAATAATGTATTGAATTAATGAATTAACAAATCTAGATTGTTCACTCACACACAAATAGTTTAAAATGATCATTATTTAAATCAGGTGGTAGTCATCAATCAATCATTTTCAAAGGCTTCAATCAACAATCAAATATATAAAATATTATAATACAACCTCAATGACAACAATGACAACTAATATTATAATGTTTGTATTCAGAAATAGATTGTTGATGAGGTCTATTTGGTCAGAAGTCCAAAAGATACACAATGATCAATTTCGCAGAGCAGTGATCAGTACTGTCAACAACGTGTCGTTGTCAAGATGGCTTAACATTAGTTGGAACAAGCTCAAATATGAACAATGGACTGTTTGTAGTGATATTGTAAAGAATGGACATTTTGGACTATTACGTGACAAGATCAAACGTGGCCTATACCTTGAACATCCCAGTTGTGTCGTTGCCCAAGATCTGGACAATGATACATTCGACATATTCTACAAGCGATATCAAAGCACTTTGGATTGTAATTCTATACTGAATGAGGCAATCCTAGATGGAAACATTTATATCGCACAGACATTAGACATGCAGAAATGCATGATGATCTTTGATGATAACTTATTTATTTTTGTGATGTGTGGTGTTGTTCATGTTGTGGTTGGTGTTGGTTAGGGGTTGTGGTTTCAAATTAGTGGTTGGACTCATCACATTGG